>NC_080197.1:24422558-24725589 GCF_030028045.1 Hippopotamus amphibius kiboko | reverse complement strand
AGAAGATATTTGTAAATGATATATCTGATAAGGGGTTGATATCCAAAATATACCAAGAACTCATGCAACTCAATAACAGAAAAAACAAACAACTCAATTTAAAAATGGGCAGAAGACCTGAATAGATATTTTTCCAAAGGAGACATGCAGATGGCCAAGAGTCACATGAAAAGATGCTCAACATCACTAATTATCAGGAAATGCAAATCAAAACTACAATGAGATATCACTTCACATCTGCCAGAATGGCCATCCTCAAAAAGACAACAAATAACAAGTGTTGGTGAGGATGTGGAGAAAAAGGAATCTTCATGTACTGTTGGTAGGAATGTAAATCGGTACAGCCGCTGTGGAAAACAGTGTGGAAGTTCCTCAAAAAATTAAAAATAGAACTACCATGTGATCCAGCTATTCCACCTCTGGGTATTTTTCTGAAGAAAAAAAAAAAAACACTAATTCAAAAAGATATATACATAGCAGGAGTATTTACAATAGCCAGGATAAGGAAGCAACCTAAATGTCAAATCAACAGATGAATGGATAAAGAAGATGCGGCACATATAGACAATGGGATATTACTCAGCCATAAAAAGAATGAAATCTTGCCATTTGTGACAACATGGATGGATGGACGTATAGAGTATTATGTTAAGTGAAAAGTCAGACGGAGAAAGACAAACACCATATGATTTCACTGACGTGTGGAATCTGAAAAACAAAACAAATAAACAAAGCTGA
Source organism: Hippopotamus amphibius kiboko (assembly GCF_030028045.1). Taxonomy (NCBI): domain Eukaryota; kingdom Metazoa; phylum Chordata; class Mammalia; order Artiodactyla; family Hippopotamidae; genus Hippopotamus; species Hippopotamus amphibius. Next base: position 24,724,851 of record NC_080197.1, on the reverse strand, counting down.
CAAAACCGAAACAGATTCAGAGATACAGAGAACAAACAGGTGGTTGCTAGAGGGGAGGCGGGGTGTGAGGATGAGTGAAATAGGTGAGGAAAGTTAAGTACAAACTTCCAGTTACAAAATAAACCGGTCTCAGAGATGAGATGCACAACATAGCGAATATAGTCAATAATATTGTAATAACCTTGTGTGGTGACAGGTGGTACCTAGACTCCTTGTGGTGGCCTTTTTGTAACATACAGAAATATCAAAGCACCATGTTGTGCACCTGGAACGGATATAGTGTTGCAGGTCGTTATATTTCAATTAAAAAAAGATGCTTCCCTGAAACTGGTATTTTTAATGGTCTCTTTGTCACTTCCAGTATTTTTTTTTCTTTCTCAGACTATTTTATTTTATTTTAAAATTTTTATTGGCGTAAAGTTGACTTACAATATGTTAGTTTCAGGTGTACAGCCGTATTATATAATATATATATATATATATCTCCATTCTTTTTCAGATTCTTTTCCCATATAGGGTATTACAAAATATTGAGTAGAGTTCCCTGTGCTGTACAGTGGATCCTTATTAGTTATCTATTTTATATATAGTGGTGTGTATATGTTAATCCTAATCTCCTAATTTATCACTCCCCCCCCCCCCATGTTTCCCCTTTGGTAAGCATAAGCTTGACTTCAAGATCTGTAAGTCTTTCTGTTTTGCAAATAAGTTCACATGTTATTTTTTATTAGATTCTACATGCAAGTGGTATCCTAAGATATTTGTGTTTCTCTGTCTGGCTGGCTTCACTTGGTATGATAATCTCTAGGTCCATCCACGTTGCTGCAAATGGCATTATTTCGTTCTCTTTTATGGCTGAGTGATATTCCATTGTATATCTGTACCACGTCTTCTTCATCCATTCCTCTGTTAATGGACATTTAGGTTGCTTCCATGTCTTGGCTGTTGTAAACAGTGCTACAATGAACATGGGGTGCATGTATCTTTTCAAATTTACTTCCAGTATTTTTATTGCCCCAGGCAATATGTGTATTTTTAATTGCCCCAGGCAGTAGATTACTACAGTAAGAGTCAGATTGGCCCAGGGTATGCCTTTCTTATGAAGACTAGAAGAACTATAATTATGAAGGAAAAGCCAGCTTGGAGCCTCAACCCCAGGAAATTTCTCAGGTAGAATACACATGGAAGTTGAGGACCTGGAAATTAATTCCCTTAGAATGATCGGTGCATGAGAACCCCACTGAAAGTCTCCCTATGTCATAGGGGTATCACATACCTCCATTTGAAAGCTAGCATTGCAAAGGATGAGGGACAATCTGAAACTACAGCCGGGTTCCTGGAATCTGGAACTAACTGATGGGGTCAGCTGGAACTGATGAAATCAAACCCCTATATTTAAATGCCTGAAGGGTATAAGGAGATGCAGAGATGTGGTGGGTGGCTTGGGGGATCCTCCAAAGGTTTTCAGGTTCAAGCATCTCCTACTCCTCCAGGAGAGCATCTGAAACTATATCACAACTCTTAGAATCAAGAGCCAGCCATCAGGGCCTGCTGGCCTCAGCGAAATTAGAGTCCAATCCTATTTAGCAGCATAAGTGAGGTGTAACCATGAAGCAATACAACTGATTATTTAACATGCCCACCCAAACTGGTCCACTCCAACTCATTCATTCTCTCAATGCCCAGGTCCTTGGCGACGTATGAAGTGCTAGGTTTACTCAAACAAGCAAACAAGCATAAGCCATAGGGCAAGCCTTTGAGAAGCTGAGAGAGAGAGAGAGATTTTTAAACAAATGATCATAATACACTGTGATGAAGAGCTTATAGAAAGATGGGCAAGATCTGAGGAGCACAGAAGGAAGAGTGTCTCAGATGAGAGGGTTCAAGGAAAACTTCCCAAAGCCTTTGAGTTCCTTCTTTTATCTATCTATAGAGATATCTATCTATTTATTTATTTATTGGCTGTGTTGGGTCTTCATTGCTGCACACGGGCTTTCTCTAGCTGCTGAGAGCGGGGGCTACACTTCATTGTGGTGCACGGGCTCCTCATTGCGGTGGCTTCTCTTGCTGCGGGGCACGGGCTCTGGGCATGTGGGTTTCAGTACTTGCAGCACATGGGCTCAATAGTTGTGGCTCACGGGCTCTAGAGCACAGGCTCAATAGTTGTGGTGCATGGGCTTAGTTGCTCCGCAGCATATGCTATCTTCCTGGGGCAGGGCTCGAACCCGTATCCCCTGCATTGGCAGGCGGATTCTTAACCACCGCACCACCTAGGAAGCCCCGAGTTACTTCTTGACAGGCATGAAGTACATCAGATGGTGGTGGAAAGACGGTGGAGGCAGAGGAAGCAGCATGCTACCTCGGCAGCCAGTGTCTAAGTTGGCACTCCAGGAGGAAAGCCAGCTTCATGGGCATGTGACCTCTGCAGTCACACAAGGCCTCGCACTTCGAAGGGTCCCCACACTTGTTTTAAATGCTCCATTGTCACCATCTTGGAATTTGTAATATTTTTTAAACAAGGGGCCCTGACATTTCATTTTACACTGGACCTGCAAATTGTGTAGCAGGTCCTGCAAGGGGGCAAGATAAAGGCAGGGACACCTGTCACAACACTGTAGTCCAAATAGGAAATAATGAGGGGGATAAATTAATCTTGTCACAATAATAATATGTATGCACACTGTTCAACACCTTCCTAGTGTTCCTCTGTTTAGAGGTAGCAGTTTCTCCAATAGGAAAATATTTAGGTTCATTTTGATCTTTTGTAATTACAAAGAATGCTGCTATGAATAACTTTGTACATTTGTCTATGTACACATGCAACGATTATCTGCCTAGGATAAATTCTCAAAATTAGAATTGATGAGTCAAAGGTATGCTCATTTTCAAGGTTCAAAGGCATGGCTAATTTGCGCTCCAAAGAGAGTCTACCAATTTACACCCCTTCTCAAAGCACTTTCATCGTCCCCTCTTTAACACTCTACGATATCCAACTTTTTGATATTTGCAGTCTTGTAGGTGAGAAAGCAATAGCTCATTGTTCCAATTTGCCTTTCTTTAATTACAAATGATGTTGGATTTTAAAAAAAAAAAAGGATGTAAGTCCATATTTCTGTTTACGAGAAGCCCATTTTGTCCTTTGCCATTTCTGAACTGGGTAATAGGCCCTTTTCTTAATTGTTTCTAAAGAGCTGTCTTATGTTAAGAAAATTAATAATAAATATTTTACCTTTAGTTTATTTTTTGTTTGTTTGTTTGTTTTACTTTATTTCTGGTATTTTTTTGGCCATGCAAATTAAGGCCTGAATTTTTGAAACTGCCCACCTAAGTGAACTGCTTTTGCTTATACCACATCATAATAAATGTCCTCTTTTCAGGGAATTTCCTTTAGAGACTAATACACTTACTTTTTCAAAAGTTCGACTTGTGTTTATGTATTTATTTATTTTTAATAGATTTACTATATCCACATGGTTAAAAAGTCATAGAGGTATACAGTGAAAAATCTCCCTCTCACCCTGTCCTCAAGCCACACAGTTCCTCTCCAGGAAGGCAATCACTGTTATCAGTGCCTGGGGTATCCTTCCATATTTGACATGTAAACAAGCAAATGCACATACACACACACACTCTCTCTTTGTTCCCGTTACTGCACAAATAGTGGCATACCGTACCCAGTATCCTGCACTTTCCTCTTTTTCCTTTAACATCACATTTTGGAAATAATTTCCTAACAGTTCATAAAGTACTTTCTCATTTTCTTAAATGACTGAGTGTGTTTCATTGAATGCATGTCACTTTGAGGATGTTCTTAAGGGAAAAATTCTAAGTGGAAAATACCTTGGAATCATTTGAGGCTGGATTCTGAGACAGAGGCAGGGGATTGAACTGGGACTTCTTTACATCCTGAACAATCAGACCCTTTCCTTCCTCTTATGTCTTCATCCCTATTTTCTGCCAATTAAAACACAGTCTTGGGACTTCCTAGGTGGTGCAGTGGTTAAGAATCCGCCTGCCAGTGCAGGGGACACGGGTTCGATCCCTGCCCCAGGAAGATCCTACATGGCCGCGGAGCAACTAAGCCCATGAGCCACAACCATTGAGCCTATGATCTAGAGCCCATGAGCCACAGCTATTGAGCCCATGTGCTGCAACTACTGAAGCCCACGTGCCTAGAGCCCCTGCTCTGCAACAAGAGAAGAGTTGCCCCTGCTCGCCACAACTAGAGAAAGCCTGTGTGCAGCAACGAAGACCCAACACAGCCAATAAATAAATAAATAAATAAAGGAAGGAAGGAAGGAAGGAAATCTGAAAACAACAACAGAAAACTTCACAGTCTTCCATTGCTTATAACTTTTAAACACATGTGCAGTGATGTTATTGTGTATTGCATATAAAACAACTAGTTTTAAACATAGTACTTGGTTAGATAGGATCATCTCAAATGCTGTTCCTTTTGGAAGCTTTCCTTGATCTCTGATTTTTCGCACCCAGAGTGACTTCACCCACTCTGAAACCCTATAGGATGTTGTAATGTATTCTGGTTATTTGTCACATCTGATGTGTGCCCAAGTCTCAGCTCTTTACCTGAAGACAGTCTCACTCACCACAGTACCTTCCATAATGGCTGCTTAGTAATGTTTATAGAATTTTTGAGGTGATTCATGAATGAACAAAGGAACAAGGGGTTAAGGACATAAGCTTTAGTGTCAGACACTTGGGTTTTATTCCCACTTTTGCCATTTTCTAGGTGTATCATTGGGTAAATCGCTTCTCCTCTCACCTTTTCTTTGGAATCTGCCTCATAGGATAATTGTGAAGATTCAATGATGTAACAAAGATAAACTGCTTTGCACATAATAAGCCCTCATTAAATGTCAGCTGCTGTAATAGGAATTCAGAGGAAGGAGGGAGGTCAAGAAGTCTTCCCGAACTGTGTCGTGCTCTCCAGCCTCCCATCTGTACTTCCTTTCAGATCCCAAATCAGAACTTCACTCTCCTCTATCCCTGTATTTTCTTTTTGTCTTTATCTTTTGGGTAAATTTGTCTGGCTTCAGGCCCAGGGCCCTCCAGCACCAAGAGCAGCCCAGTGCTGCACATTCTTGGGACCATTCAATTGCTTCCTTCTTTATAAGAATCAGGCATCTCTATTCTGTGGTTGAACTAGCAAATTAGTTTCTTCCTACCCAATATTAAAGGGAAAAAAAGTATTCAATGACACTTAAAGCATGGCAAGGAAGACTTTATTCACATGAGGGGACTATCATGATAGGTGCAGGGCCCACTGCAATGGAATTTTGCAGTGGGAGAGAGAAATTAGGTTCAACTATGAATACAGAATGGGCAAGTGGGAATTTATAAGCAAGGAGCAGAGAATGGAAAATTACTAAGAAGACACTAAGGGGTAAGGGGATTCTGGCTAAACCAACCTAACAGGATTCTTGCTGAAGATAGGCCAGGGTGATTAGACATCACCTGGTTGATGGTGGAGGATGAAGAACCTGATTAGATATCGAGGGTGATCAGACATCAGGGAGAGTGGGGGGCTTTCTGGTTAAACTGACTTAGCAGGGTTCTTGCTGAAATTAGATGTTTACAAGGAAGCGCACACAGATGGGCCTAGGAAAATGTTTAGGAGGCTGACTCAAGTTTGGGCAAGTAAAATATCTTTCTCACCGAATGGGAGCCATTCTGATATCTTCAATAAGAAGCCAATGTGATCTAGAAAAAAAAGAAAAAAAAATCCATGGGAGGGAGCAGAAAGTACAGAGTGTCTTGGAACTTTAGGAGCGTTAGCGCAGTTCTCAACATTTTTGTTCCAATAGCCTTATAATCCACCTCCCTCTTATATCAAGGACTGTTGTGAGGAAAGCATCTAGCACAGTGCTCGACAAAAGCAAGTAACCAGTAAGTGCAAGTTCCCCCTCTACTCTTCTTGCCACACCGGTACTAAGCTTATATTCCTACAAGTCCTCTTCTTTCCTCTTACTGTGAATGAAGCATCCTAGCTCATAGCCAGCTCTAGCCAGCTCTCCACTTGTATACTTGTGTATTCAAGGACGTGGCTTCAGCAATTCTCCTGTAGCATCAATTTTTCTCTCTCTACTTGATCATTCTTCATCAGCATCTAAACATTATTTCTCCCATCTTGAAAACAAACAAAAACAAATGACCCTCTTTTGACACTACTTCCTCCTCCAGCTGCCATGTGTTCTCCTTCCCTTTGTAGCAAAACTTGAAAAAGGTATTATATACACACTCAACATTTTCAATTCCTCTTCTGTGCTCTCAAACTTACTCCAAATCAGATTTTTGTCCCCTACAAACCACCAAAACTGCTCTTCTCAAGATCACCGATTCCTCCACTTTGGTTAATCCAATGACCACTTCTTTTTTTATGTATATAATTTTTTAATAATCTGTTCCTTTATGGCTTATTATAGTATACTGAATATAGTTCCCTGTGCTATATAGTAGCACTTTGTTGTTTATCCATTTCTATATATAATAGTTTGCATCTGCTAGCCCAAAACTCCCCATCCATCGCTCCCTCACCTTCCCTCCCCCTTGGCAACCACAAGGCTATTCTCTATTTCTGTGAATCTGTTTTGGTTTTGTAAATAAGTTCATTCGTGTCATATTTTAGATTCCACATGTAAGTGATATCATATGGTATTTGTCTTTCTCTTTCTGACTCACTTCACTTAGCATGTTAATCTCTAGGTCCATCCATGTTGCTGCAGATGGCATTATTTCATTCTTTTTTATGGCTGAGTAGTAGTCCACTGTCTATGTGTACCACATCTTCTTTATCCATTCATCTATTGATGGACATTTAGTTTGTTTCCATGTCCAATGACCAGTTCTTAATCTGCATATGATTTGATCTGTATTCAGCATGCAACACAATTGCTTTTTCTCTCTTCCTTAAAATACTTTCTTCGCTTGCCTTCCAGAATTTCTCACTCTCCTGGTTTTCTTTTTTTTTGCCTCTTCCTTCTCAGTGTCTTTTGCTGATTCTTCATTTTCCCAGCCTCTAAATATTAGAGTTGCCCCAGGATTGAGTCACCGGAACTCTTTTCTACCTTCACCCACTTCCTGAGTTCTTCTGGTCCCTTGGCTTTTAAATATTATCTTTATTCTGAGAATCTCCAAATTCATATTCCAGTCCAGATCTCTCTCCTGAAGTCAGACCCACACATGAAAGAGCCTACCTGTCACACATACTCAGGTGGTAACAGATACCTCCCACTTAATGTGTCCAAAACCAAGCTCTTGATATTTCTCTTTAAGCCTGTCCCTCTTGCAGCCTTCTTTGTGTCAGATAATGGCAACTCCATTCTCCTAGGTACTCAATAACCTAGTTACTCAAACTTTAAAATTTGATGTCATTTGACTCTTATCTTTTTCTACTACCTCATATCCAATCCATTGTATGTTTGGTCAACTCTACTTTCAAAATCTATTGAGAATCCAACTACGTCTCACTATCCTCACTTGGACTCGGGTCCAAGCCACCGTCATCTTGCACCTGATGGATTACTGCAATAGCCTCCTAGCTGACCTTTCTGCTTATGGCTTTTCACGTGTTCTCAGCAGCAATCAAAATGTTTCTGTTAAAGGTAAGTCAGAAGATGTCTTTTCAGTTCTCAAAAGCTTCTATTGACTTTTTCTCTCCGGGAGAGCACCCCTTCCCTCCAGAACCGTCATCTCCTAATACCTCTACCCTTCTTCCACTCCAACCACGCTGGTCTCTGAGATGTTCCTCAAACCTCCCAGGCATGCTCTTGTCCCAGAACTTTTTCACCTGCTGTTCCCTCTCCTGAATTCATTTCTCTCAGATGGCTGCATGGTCCACTCCCTTCTTGTTTTTTCGGGTCTTTACTGAAAACACACCTTCTTACCAAGGCTTTCCCTGGCTATCCTAACCAAAATCACACACCACACCTCACCCTCCTCCCCGCCGCCCCACACACCCCTTTCAGCTTTCATATCCTAGTTCCCTGCTTTTCTCAACAGCTATTATTTTCTAACATACTATATATATTAATTATTTTGTTTGTTTTCTGACTCACCTGGTATAAGTTCCTCAAGAGCAAGGAGTTTGATTTGATTTGTTGACTGCTCTATCCCAGCACCTAGAATAGTGCCAGGCATACAGTAGGTGTTGAATAAATATTCGTTGAACATTTGTTGAAATGTTATCATGTCACTCCTTTATTCAAAACCCTGCAGTGATGTCCTACTGCTTAGAACAAGGCTCTCGAACCTTTTGGTCTCAGGATTGCCTTTACGCTCTTAAAAATTATTGAGGACTCCAGAGAGCTTTTGTTCATGTGGAGTATATCTGCTGACAGTTACCACACTAGAAATCAAAGCTAAGACATTTTAAAATATTTACATATTAATTCATTTAAAATAATAAACGCATCAACATAAGTAACATTTTTATGAAAAATAACTACATTTTGCAAAACAAAACAAAGCAAAAAATTTGGCGAGAAGAGTGGTGTTATTTCACAGTCTCAAAAACCTGTTTAAAGCCTGACTTAGGGACTTCCCTGGTGGTGCAGTGGTTAAGAATCCACCTACCAATGCAGGGGACACAGGTTCGAGCCCTGGTCCAGGAAGATCCCACAGGTCGCGAAGCAACTAAGCCTGTGCGGCACAACTACTGAGCCTGCGCCCTAGAGCCCACGAGCCATAACTACTGAGCCTGCATGCCACAGCTACTGAAGCCCGTGCACCTAGAGGCCATGCTCTGCAACAAGAGAAGCCACCACAATGAGAAACCCACGCACCACAATGAAAAGTAGCCCCCAATTGCTGCAACTAGAGAAAGCCCGTGCACAGCAATGAAGACCCAACGCAGCCAATAAATAAATAAATAAAAAGTGGCATTATAAAAAATAATAATAATAAAAAAATAAAGTCTGACTTAATAGAAGATAGCTGTCTTCTCATGTCTATTTCTATGGTCAACGTGTCATGACACATCATTAAGCCTCTGGACAACCACACAGTCTACTCATGAGCAAATGAGAGTTAAAAAGAAAAGTAATGCCTTAGTATTATTAGGAAAATAGTTTTGATCTCACGGACCCACTAAAAGGGTCAGGACCACACTTTGAGAACTGCTAGCCTGGAACACGAAGTCTAAACTCCTTAGCGTGTTGTTCATATACTTCCACGCCCTTGTGTATACAATTCCCTTCCCACTCTACCCAGCAAATCCCTGCTGGTCATTCAAGGCCCATCTCACCTCACCTCCTGTCATTTCTAGACAGTTGTTCATTCCTCTCTACTCCTATAATATTTTTCTTTTCTATCTTACAGTACATGTTATGTCATCTTCTTGGTGTCTATTTAAGCATCCATCTCCCCAGTTGAATATCTTTCTAAAGGATGTAACTGTAACTTAATCTCCTTTGTATCCCCAAGCCCAGTTAACACCGAAAAGATGTTTCATAAATATTTGTTGAATAAAGAAATAAGAGAGGAGGTAAAGAGAAGAGAGGGTTCCAGTTTCCCTACAGGGATCTCTGGCACTGACATAAATAATGCTTCTTGATAAGATTATCAATACCTACCTTTTTTCCTAACATCTGGTCTGCTAACTATATTGTTTACAAAGTGAATCCCAAGCATTCACGTGGTCCTCCCCATGAAGTGGAGAGGGCAGGGTCATTAGTTTTACCTTATGAATGAGGACACCAAGGCTCAAAGAGATGAAATGACTTGCCCAGAGGTGCGCTACAAATTCGTGATAGCCAATGTCGAATCCAGGTTTCTGACTCTAAGTCCAGTGCTCGTTCCACAAAAGAGGGGAAAAGAGAAGTCAACGTCCTAGTGATTCCATCTTAGGCTGTTGCTCTGAAGCTTGCTAAACCCCCTCTTGGGCTGGCTTCACAATGCTCTCTAGACTTTTCCTACTAGGGACGTCCCTTAGAGTTACATTTTATAAGCATCCAATCTCTTCCTTCTTTATCATTAATTACCTACTGCCACTCACTTCTACCACCATTGGTAGCTGGCTCATGGACCACTTGAGCCCTACATTCTCACCAGCAGTTCAATGAACATTTGGCATTAGGAGTAAGGAGATGAATGTGACAGCTCAGTCCAGTCTGTTTCCTTTCACTCTTTGCATGTACTATTTCCTCCTTCTGGAATATACCCTCTCCCAAATCTTCTAACTTTAAGCAGTTTGTTGCTCTTTCCTCAATGTTTCCATAACACTTTGTTCTCATCTCTGTCGCAATTTATCACGTAAGCAAAATGACTTGCCTATGTCTGTCTCCCTACTAGACTGTGAGCTGTTCCATTCAATGGTGTGAATGCAGTCTTCAATATCTGTGATCTCTCTGACACTGCCAACCTCTCTCCCTCTCCTTGAAATGTTTCTCCCCCCTGCTGTATACTCCACAACCTCGATTCCTCAATCATTTTGACCCCTCTTTAGACTGAACATGTCTCAACATCAGGCCCTCAGGCTTTTGCTCTTTCCTACTCTTATCTTTCAGTTTCAACGATCATATTGACCTGGATGTTTCCAAAATATCTATTCTCCACCCTCCTCCGAACTCACTGCTGTACCCGTCTGGGGATCTTGTGGTCACCTCAGCCTCAGCAAGCCTAAAACCAAAGTCCTGTCGATTCCCTCAAGCTGGTTCCTCCTTATGACAACTCCATTTCTGTGAAAGATGTGGCCACCACCCATCTTTCTGGACTTGCAACTTCTTTCTCTCTTCTTCTTTGCCCAGTGTCTCTTAAATCTGTCTCTTTTTACCCCCATTCAAAAAAAAAAAAAAAAAAAGGGTTCTGAGGTCAGATGGCTCTGCCACGTACAAATCATGGTTAAATGAGATATAACTCAGTAAAGGGCTTAGCCCAGTGCTTGATACATAGTAGGTATTCAATAAATGTTAATTATGTCTGTTATCATCATTTCCTTTTACCTAGACCATTTCAGTAATCTCCCAGCTAATCTCTCTGCCTCCTCTGGTCATTATTCTATACACTGGGAGGGGAACTAATATTGGACAGCTATTAAGTGCCAAACACTTCATCCTTACGGCAACTTTATGCAGTAATATAAGCATCATTTTATAAAAATGGAACAGAGCCAAGATTTGAACATAGGTCTGACTCCAAAGCCTGTTCCCTTTCCATAGCTCCAAATTACCGCGTAACCATAAAACACCATTTTCTGCACACCACCCTGCTCAAAAAAACCTTCAATCACCACCACTCCCATTTCCCTTCAGAACATAACCCAAATTCATTTTCCTAGGGTTTACAGTCTTAGACTATTTCCCTACAACCCAGCACTTACCTGCGGGAACCCTGTGCTTCACAGAAACAGATCTACTGTCCCAGCCACGTCTTGTACACCCTCATCTTCCTACCTAACATGATGCCCTCTCCATTCCCCTTCCCCTGTCTCAATCTGGCCTTTCCTTCAAGTCTTAGCCAGAGTCTCCCCACCCAGCCCCAATAATGCCTGTCCTGACTTCTCCAGTCTCCCACCATCTCCTCTGACCCCTGGAGCACCTGCCTGCATGCTTTTTGACACTTGGCGTTTGCCACCCTGTGTTTCTTTGCACTTATGTTTTCTCACCCAGCTGTAAACTTCTACACTTCAGGGAATCAGCCTTTTTTTTTTGTTTTGTTTTTTTTTGGTAGCCCAGAACCCTACATATATAGAGAGAGTGTTCAGTAAATATGGGTTGTTTGGGATGAAAGATGATTTTCCCAACTGGTTGATGTCTCTCCCTCTGAGGGTGAGAGAATGAGCTTCACCTTAATTTCACCTAATGTCTCCGGGGCTATCCCCCTGAAATGCTTCTCAGGTTTATTCTTTAGTTTCTCACCCTCCCTGTCCTCCCTTCTCCACTGCCACCCTCTCAGACGCTCTCCTCCAGGGCTCTCTCTTCAGCTCACTCCCTTCACCCTCACCATCACCCCAGGGCAGCTCCTCACTCCCCTCCCCCAGACCCAGACCCCCTCCTGCCGTGTCCCCCCTCAGACCCTCTCCCCCGGACCATGCCTTTGGCTTTGGACCCCCAACCCCAGATATCCCGCGCCAGAGCCGTGGCGTGGTCCTAGTTCCAGGATTGTTTATTTCGCCTCTTCCCCCTGCCCTGGGGCTGCCCCTCAGGCCCCCTCCTCCAGTTCCACCCCTTTGGACCCTGCCTCCAGGGCTGTTCTTGTGGCCTCTGCGACCCGCACCCCAGCGCCGCTCCTCGGCCAGGGTCCCCGGGCTGGTCCGGAGCCGCCGGCCCCGCGGGTCCGGCCTGGGTGCTGCCCCCGCGCCCCCGGCCGCCCCCAGCCGGGGCGGGGCGCGCGGAGGCGGGGGCGCGCTGGCGGCCGAGGCGGCGGCGGCGGCGGCGGCGAAGAAGAAGAAGACAGGCGGGCCGGGCGCGTGTCCGCGGCGCGGTGACTCGGCGGCTCCGCAGCGGCTGCAGCGGGAGGACCCGGCCGGAGCCGCCGCCGCCGCCGCCGCCGCCATCGCAGCCGGGCGGCCGGGCCCCGCCGCCGGGATGCCGAAGAGCCGGGGCGGCCGCGCCCCGCCGGGGCTGCCGCCGCCGGGCCTGGCCGCGCGCTGGAGCCGCTGGCGGGGCCCGGGGCGGCTGCTGCTGCTGCTGCCCGCGCTCTGCTGCCTCCCGGGCGCCGCGCGGGCGGCAGCGGCGGCGGCGGCGGCGGCGGGGGCCGGGGATCGGGCGGCGCGGGCGGCCGAGGCGGAGGCGCCCTTCGCCGGGCAGGTGGGGCTGGCGCGCCGGGCCGGGGCGCGGGCTCGGGGCCTCCGGGCAGGGCCGGGGGGGCGGGGGGGGCGCGGCAGCGGGGCCGGGCCGGGGCCGGGCCTGGGCCGGGCCGCGCCTGCCGCCGGGCGCGCGGAGGTGGGCGCGCCGGGGGTCCGCGTCTGGGGTCCCGGCCGGCGGCCCGGGGCGGGGGCTGCGAAGGGCCGCGCCAGGCCCGCGGGGGGCCCGGATCCGCTTCAGCACCGCGGACAGGGGCAGCGGGCGCGGGCGGGGCGGGAGGGTCGGGACAGGGGTGGCGGTGGGGTGTGTGGCCTGCATGACTGTGTGTGAGGGAAACCGTACGACGTCTGGGAGTAAATAGTAAGCGCAGCCAGTGTGTTGTGGGTTGGGAGAAGAAACCGAGGATGCTCAGGCTGGCGACGAGAGGATGGGGGGAGGGGGGAGGGCGGCGGGGGACGGGAGAAGGACTCGATCACTGTCTTCATAGGGCTGTCACGTGGAAGAAGGATAGATTTGCTCTGCGTGGCCCCACAGGACAGAACTAGGGCCAACAGGGCTGGGGGTAGGGGGTTGCAAGAAGGCAGGTTTCCCTCAGTATGGGAAGAAGTTTGTAACAATCGGAGCTGCTCAACCAGCTTGGGAGGCGGTGAGCTGCTAACACATCACTGACATGTGCAGGCAAAAGCTCCAGGAGGGGATTGGATGGATAGATGCATAATACCTGCATGGATACAAGCATAATAATAACAACAGTAATGTCAGCTAGCATTTACTGAGCACTCACTATGTGCCAGGCCTGGTGCTAAGTTTTACATGAATTATTTTGTTTAATCCTCTTAACTACTCTAGGAGATAATTATAATTATTTTCCTCATTTTACAGATGAGGATACAGACTCAGAGAACTAAGTAACTTGCCCAAGGTCACACAGCTAGTGAGTGATGGAGTTGAGATTCTAACCTAGGCAGGCTGACTCTAGTCTCCACATATTTAACTATGACATTATCCTGTGTCACACGAGGGGGGGGGGGTGGAGTTGGACTATGTAATTTCTGTGGTCTCTTCCAACCTACAGGTCTGCAATTCTGATAAGTGATGTTGAGGCAGTGTTTTTTTGTTTTGTTTTTTTGTTTTTTTGCTGAAGAATATCAGAATGATTGCCTTGCTTATCCTAAGAGATGGAGTGTGTTTGTTGAAGCAGTCTATTTGTCCAGAAGAATCTGCCAGAACAGGGATTCTTAATTGGGCATGGGACTTAGGGAGTCTGAAATCTTGTGCAAAATTGTGTTTGTATGTGCAAATGTGTTTTTCTTGGAGAGAATCCCTAGATATCTTCAGACTCTCAAAGGGGTACATGATCCCTCCAAATTAGGGTGTGTAGAAAGTTTCTAATCCTGCTGCTAGTTTTCTTCCAAAGGCCTTATAATTGCTGTTGACGTTTAGTGAAAATTTTCCCTAGCTTGTTTGTGTTTTCAACTTCATTTCATCTCAGAGTAATACATTTCATGAGTTTATACCCTATAAAAAGTAGGATTCCGTTAGTCTTCCTGAGTGCACAGAGTGAAGTGGGAAGACCCTAGCCTGGGATTTAGGAGGCCTGGACTTCTAATCCTGCCTTCGCTCCTGGTGGCTTCTGTAACCTTGGGCCATATCCTTGCCCTCACTAAGCCTGAATTTTACTATCTAATACAAAGAGATAGGGCTAGATGATCTTAACTCTGAAACCCTTTTATTCCTATGATATTTCAAGCCTTAAGAGGAGGCTCTTTGGTTGAATATGTTAGGATATTTGGTATGTTTGGATAGAAGGTAATGCTACCCCCTCCTTATCTTTATCAGTTTTATAGGCTTTGATCATTCTACCTCTCTTAGGCTTTGTCTTTTCATACTTAAGTTTCCCTCTTATAATAGACCACCTCTAGAATAGCCACATTCATCCTCTGAATCATTTTAGTTGCCCTTTTCTAGATATCCTTGGGCCCTAACTTTCAGTAGATGTCAACCTGACCATCGTCCCCAGATATGGGAACTTGTCATCTTACACAAAAGGGGATGATTTCCTCTTTGGTTTTTAGGTCCCTTCCTGTTTCTGCCTATCCCTTTGTCAGCCTTCCTGACCCCAACACATTAGGACACTGCCTTTAGGAAACAATCCACAGTATTTCCCCAATCCCTTTCCTGGGTCAAAACTGATAGCCTGGAACACAACACCCTACCCGTGGATTATTCTTACTAGAGTACATTGTTACCTTACATTTTGCCACATTGACATTTATCTGCTGTTTTGCATCCCACTCAGTACCTTCCTCCAACTCAGGTGCTTGCACTCTCTCTCTCTCTCCTTTGGAAGAGCGTGTTCCTACCTGAAAGGGCTTAATATGATCTGCAGTCCTGAAATCTTCACTTTGCTCTACTTCTTCTGGATCACTTATAAAAAATTTAAATCAGACAAGTCCCAGCATGGTCTCTTGGGGGCCCCTGCATTCTTAGTCTCCTTTCATTTAGGGACATGACCAGCTCCATCTATTTATTTATTTCCAACTATTTATGTATTGCCTTCTCTTGTTTATTTCCTTCTACTATTTTCTATCTCTGAATTCTCAGGCCCTGATAAAAACATCACCCTCAATTCCATGATGACTGCATTTTCCATTTCTAATGTGTCGTCCAAAATTTTCTGAAAGATAATAATATCCACTGCTTCTGTGAACAACTTGCACACTATTATCCCCTTATTGAATCCTAGTGGATCACATGATTGAAACCTTTATAGAAATATTGCTGCTTTTCAGCCAGCAGATAATGTTGCTTAGTCCTCTCTCTGTCTTTTAAGGCCTCTGGAGTCTGACTTCACCCTACCACCTCACTAGAAGCTGCCTTTCCACCTGCTCATCCATACACATCCTTACTCCAGACAAGCTCATCTCTCCTTTATCCTAAGACAAGCTCTCCATGTTTCCCTGGACATTTACACATGCTGTTTACATCTGCACCTCCTCCCATCCGTCTGCCTCCTTTCTTAAAGTTCCAGCTCAAGCCCTGCCTCTCTAGGAAACTCTCCCTGACTTCTCTAGGCATTTATTTCTCTCTTCTCAGAGGAGCACTTTGAGGCAGCTCCAGCCAGTTTGTCATTTAATTTTTTTTTTTTAATACTTAAACATTATTTTCAGGAAAAAAGTTGTGGTTCTCAGGCAGGACCTTCCCCAACCAAAGTGCTTTATGTTTTTAGATTCAGCACAATCCTCAACTCTCAATGCTATTGTTAATTACTCAGAAAGCATCCAATGATTCTACTCTTTATCCTTTATGCCAAGAAGTTACAAGCATCTGAAATAGACACTCATAGGCATGCGGTCTCAAGGTGCCTTCTAAAACCCTTCTTAGGGATAAGACTCATTGCCTACCTGTCCTTCCTTCGATGAAAACAGGGGCTATTCCTCTAGACAGTGGTTCCACAATGACACCCTTGAGTTCCTTCATGACTCTTTAGGTAGGCTGTCATCAAGTGGCAGTGATATACAATAGAGAGGAATTGAGAGGTGGCCATGACCGTACAGATCACTCAGTAAGCACACTTAACAGATACTTAACAGATAACTTTCGTAAATTGCCATAAGTGAGTTGCCCAAGGTCACTAAGCTTGATAGTAGGTGATTCAGAACTAGAACTTTTCCCTGGTTTCCTGACTTCTTAGTTGAAAGCATTTTCACTATCTTTGGCTTTGATTTCATATTTCTGATCTTTCATTATCAAAAGATAAAGTCAAAAAAAATTCATTCAATCTGTTTTCTTTTTTGTTTTCTTGAGTTTTCTTTTGTATTTTGCACATTGAGGGGTCCTGTTGATTCTCTAATTGGCTTCCTGCGTTTGGTTTACATAAAGTATCTCTCTCTTATTATTAGCTGAGTAGAATGTTCTACAAATAGATTTTTGGCTCTCCTAACTTCCAATTTGATTCTGAGGAAGGTCAGTATAGGCAGAAAGAGACAAGCCAACCAGCACAGGCCACATGAGTGACAGAGCGTGACTCCAGGGCTCAGGGCTTAATGGATTCCTGCTCTCTAGACCGGTTTTGAGGGGTCTGCTCTGGGCAGGTGGAGAAAGTTCTTCAGTTTGCACCTGTAGTCAAGGAAAGTTAGAACACTGAATGAGTTTAGGGATGGTGTAGGCCCATTAAGAAGCGCTAACACATTCCCAAGTCACAATTTTATTTCAGTGTGATCATGGCTTCCAATATCTCTTCATTTTTGTCTGAAAAAAATTCTCACCTTCAGGAAGTTCTTCTTTTTACCTAACCTGAGTCTAATCTACTTTATTTTTAATTCATTTTCTGTTATTATTTCTGTGGTTTTTTACTATCACTTTAATAGCCTCATATCTGTAAAGCGCTTTGCACTTTCCAGATCCTTTCCTGTGCGTGGCCCCACTTGATCCTGGCAACGACGCCATCACGTAGACTAGGAAGATATTGTCCTCATTTTATAGAGGAGCAAACAGACTCAGAGAGATGATGTGACTTGTCCACACATTGTCCAGGGACCCACACGGAGCTAATAAACAGTAAAGCAAGGACCAGAAGCTGGGTTTTCTGTCCTAGATCTGAGGTTTTCTCTCTACATTAAACTGCCCTATTCTAGATTATTGTAATAGCCTTTTAGCTTATCTTCTCCACTTTCAGGTATGTCCCACTCCAGTCATTGAAAGAGGTCGTTTTAGAGCAAATAAAAGTAAATTATCATTGTACCTGAGAGATTAATCTTAGGAAATACCTTAGCCTTATGATATGGTATAGTTTAGACTCAAAATCAGAGGAACCAGTTCTCAATAGACTGCAGCCAATGACTCCTCAAAACCTAGCACAGGGCCTGGCACATTCTAGGTACTTGATAAATATTGTAAAATCGATTGTATTATCTGTGTCCCCCCACCGACTTCTTTTAATAGTGCTTGGCATGCAAAAGCAGTACCTTTTTTGGAGAAGAATGAATGTATGCTAGAGGTTTGAACAAAGTCTGGGGAAGCACCCAAAGGGGAGGAGATGAGGTTGGGGAAGTTAGGGAGTGCTCTAGGAAGAAGGTTGGTATCGAAGATGAACCTTTGAGGAAGGAAATGGACAAAGAACAGTCCGTGGGGCAGCCCAGAGAGAAGGAAAACATGAACCAAGGCTCCACGCAAGTACAGGGCATATTTAGGAAATGGTAGAGAATTGGATGTACCCGAGGCCTTGAGTTATTGCTATTTCCAGTAAGAGTATTTGAGAAGAGGCTGGAAGCGGAGGCTGAGAGCAGATTGTGAAACTGGCTTTTGTCCAAAGACTGAGAGGAGTCATGAAAGGTTTCTGAGCAGAGAAGTGACCTATTCAGAGCCTCCAAGCCTTGTTGAGGGGATGGCGGCACCAAGGCCTGTTCCAAGTTGCTCTGGGTACTTCTGCCTCAGGCGCTTTTAGCTTTCTTAGCACAACTCAGGTCTGTGTACCTGTTCCAGTGTGTAGATAAAAGTTGTGCACCCCAGCTCTGGCCCTCTCCCCAGCCAAGTGATTCTGGAACAAATCATTTGGTTTCTCTGGACCTCAGGACTGATTTCGTTCAAGTCCTTCCCTGGTTTTCCTTCATCATTACTCCACGCATTTGTTTTAAAGGGTAACTTGGAACAAAGCTTTTTGATGATCTATAGGATAACAGCAAAGCCACATTTATAAAAGATAATATTTTCTCAAAAATCAGACACGTTGTTATAACAAAGTAGGTAGAGAAAAGCAAGGCATAGTTATTAACAACTTTGTTAGCAATAATTTTATTTTATTTTATTTTATTTTTTTAAATTTATTTATTGTGGCTGCACTGGGTCTTAGTTGCAGCATGAGGAATCTTTACTGGTGGCACGTGGGATCTTTGTCACAGCATGCAGGATCTAGTTCCCAGACCAGGCATCGACCATGGGCCCCCTGCGTTGGGAGTGCAGAGTCTTACCCACTGGACCACCAGGGAAGTCCCAGCGGTAATAATCTTTTTTTTTTTTTTCCCCAAGAGAGTTTTTATTGAAATAAAACAGAAATTAAGCATAGTGCTTGATAAGTATATGGTATACAATGTTCTTATGTAAAACATTATTACCACCCCGGAAGCTGTATTACTGCTAATGTGCTGATGGGTATTAGCAGTCATTAACTCTCCCGAAAGACAAATATTATTCTCATTTGTACCATCATGAATTAGTTTGCTTAGTTTTGGACTTTAAAATATGAAATCATATAGGATGTTTTCATTTTTATCTGCCTTATTTCCCTTAACATTGTGAAATTCAACCATGTTGTTACACATAGCAATAGTTTCCAGCAATAATAATCTTAAAACTCACTTCTGTACCACAAACACTCACATGCACACCACCCTCTGTGCCCCAAAAGCACTGGGCTAGAAAGAGCCATCCTTCTCTCGTCCTTCCATCACCTGCCTCAGTAGATCAGCCATCAGCCCAGTACTTCTACCTCCCGAACAAATCTTCCCTGTGGCCGCTTCTCTCCGCCACCTCTGCCTCTACTTTAGTCTAAACTTCCATCATGTCTCGTGGGTTCCAGAAACTTCCCATCTGATCAGCCTCTCTTCCCTGCCTCTAATCCTTCTTCTCACGGCCGCCAGAGTGACCTTTTAAAAATAAATCTACATGGGGGCCAGTTATATCTGAAGTAAATATGGCAAAAGCCAAGATTTAACAAAGCTGGTCAGTGATTATCCAACAGTTTTTTAAAATTATTTTTATGCCTTTCTAAATGCTTATAACATTTAACTTTTAAAAATTTTTTTAAAAATCTGGTATGTGACTCCTACTCTCGCCTTGCTTAAAATGGCTTTTAAGGTAAAGGCTAAGCGAATATTACTATACTATGGCCACGTCTCAATTTTTATTATGGAAAAATTTCAAACGCACATGAAAGTAGAACAAATAATATCATGAAGCCCCTTGTACCCAACACCCGCCAGGCTGCTTAATCAGGCCTCAGAGGCCCTGCGTCACCGAGTCCTCCCCACCTCTCTGCTCCCTTTCATACCAGCTTCTCAGTAAAGTCCAACCGCCCTGGCCTTCCTTCTCTTTTCTTAATATGCAGGCTCCTTCGCATCTCAGGAATTCAATAAGCTATTCTTTTCCTGGGGTGCTCATTATTTGACCTTCACCTCTTCCGCTCATGCAGAAGATGTCTGCTCATGACATCTCAGGTCTCAGCTGAGATGTCACATCCTCCGGGAGGCCGTCCCTGACGTCACAGCCTAGATCTCCTGTCACACGCTTTCTTTCCCAGCACCTTCTCCTTTTCCTTCATTCCACTTATCACCGTTGGAATGAAACATTTCATCTTTCCATGTCTACCTCCCCCTCCAGGCTGTAAACTCCATGAGGAAGAGTTCAGTGGGAGTGACAGGCATGGAAACCACTATTGATAATGTACTATGAAAGATGCTATTAGCGAGGGGTGCACATGAGAGCCCAGAGGAAGTCCATTTAACCCTGGATAGTCCTCCCAGGTGAAGCAGCATTCAAGTTGAATTTCAAAGGATATCTCATAGTTCATCAGGGAGAGGCCAGTATCCATATGGGAAAGACCTTCTAGGGAGAGGGAATGAAAAAAGGCACAGAGGAAGGAACTTGCAGGATGTGTTCAGGCAATACACGTAGGTCAGTAGCCAGAGGAAGGGGCACCTGGGGTGGGGAGTAGAAGGCTGGGGCATACAAGTCAGAGGATGAGGCTAGAAAGGTGCACTGGCATCAGATTGGGAGGCTCGTTGAGTGCCAGGCTGAGGACCTTGGACTTTAAGACTAGCCATGAGGATCAGCCCACACTCAATCCAATTAAGCTAAAGTAATAGAACTTTATATAATTACTTAGAGGTTATCTACTTCAGCTGTCTGCCTATTTCAGCTGAGAAACCAAGGCCTGACCACGGTCTTTGTCGTCCCTCTTCCCTTTCCTAAATTCATCAATAAGTCAAGCCCCAGCGGATGGAAAACGGTGGCATATCTGCAGGAAAGCACTGGAAAGGGCGAGGAAGACTAAGCCTCCTTACTTCTCAGAGAGTGAATAAGCCCATGGCCACACTCCTGGCCTTGGGAGGAGGCCTCCCCAGAATTGGGAAACTCGGACATCCCCGTGCTGACCCAAAACCCCAAACGTGCCACCTCCGTGGGCATGGCGATTGTCTGGCTTGTGGTGGCCTCCTGGGAGTGGGCCAAGGACACTGTGCACAGCGCCAGGGAATTCCCGCTAGTGCACTTACCACCCACTCGAGAGATGGTGGCGGCCAAGAGGCAACACCGCGCCGTTTAGGTGTTCGTCAAGAAGCTAAGTTGGGCGTTGTGGGCGATCCTGAGGGCCCTTTTTAGACTGGCTGTAAGTGGGAAAAGGAAAAAAAAAAAGACACAGCATTTGGAGGCAAACCAGAGCTAGGAGGAAGGTGTAGCATTGCAGAGAGAACCCTCCCTAGGAGGCAGGGACACTAGCCTCTGTTTTCAGCTCTTCCACCTACTTGCTCTGTGATTTTGGATAAGTCGTTTCTCCCGGAGTTTTATTTTTCTCTTCCGCAAAATAAGCGTGTTAAGTTAGATGATCTCTAAGTATTTGTTGACGAGTGCATTTTCTAGATACCTGCATGGTTAAGCCTTCGAGTTTGAAGTTTTAAAAAATTAATTATAACTCAGGTGGTTTCAGAGGTAAGGCTGGGACCTCAGCTGTGTGGGTAGAGGAGGAAGCAGGGTTTCCGTGGGACAGGAGTTAGAGGGAACTGCCACAGCGATAAGGCTGATCTCTGAGGAGTCGCCAAAGGACACAGTGATTCAGCCCAGGAGTGATGACCAAAGGTCATGGTCCATATATTGCTGGAGAGTGTGGGAGCAAAAATACAGAAAATAACATGGTGAGAAAGCTTACTATGTGCCTGGATCTGCTAAGTGCTTTATATCCGTCTCTTAGCTTCTTATTGCTACTGAAACAAACTACCACAAACCTAGCGGCCTATAACAACACAAATTTATATTCTTACAGTTCTGAAATTTATCATTTCTTATTGAATATTATCTTGCAGTCTGAAGTTTGAAATGGGACTAAAATCAAGGTGTCAGCAGAGCTGCATTATTTCTGGAGGCTCCCGGGAGGAATCTGTACCTTGTCCTTTCCAGCTTCCTGAGGCTGCCCACATTCCTTGGCTTGTGGCTGCCTTTCAACAATGGCATCACTCTGACACCTGCTTCTGTCTTTACATCTCCTCTGACTCTGACCCCCCTGCCTCCTTCTTATAAGGACTGTTGTGATTACATTGAGCCCACCTGGATAAGCCAGGCTAATCTCCCCACCTGAAGATCCTTAACTTAATGACACCTGTAAAGTCTCCTTTGCTGTGTAAGGTAACATAGCAGGTTTCGGGAATTAGAATGTGGACATCTTTGAAGGGCCATTATTTTAGCTATTACAGTGCATCTTCTTACTGACTCCTCCTAACAACCCTTCTTTTAATACCCTCTATGTAACAGATGAAGAAAAATGATGGCTTAAAGAAGGTGGGTCATTTGCCCAAGGACACTCAGCAGGAAGGAGCAGAGTTAAGTAATACTTGGCATGTGATGGCATCTTGGTCCCAAGTGACCTGTCTTTTCAGATACAATCCCACTCAGCTCCCAGGTATATAGGGACTAGAGTCTCACTCTCTGGAGGACACTGAGAACCAGTCAGGGACTCTGAGGTCCTGAGAAACAGATTAGGGTCCCTGCAATCTCAGTTTAGGACCTGAGTGCCAGACAGGGAAACTGAGGCCAAAACCCACTCGTACGGACTGAGCTAACATGGCAATGAAAAGGAAAGAATGATCTTAGGCCATGCTTGGTGCCCGTCTGCAACGACACAATGCAATCTCAGTGCTGGGGTGGTAGCTGCTGATAGACCGTTTGTGGAAACGAGGGCTGGCGGAGGAGATAGGCACGTGAAGGACCCAGGGATGATAGCAGAGCTGAGGCACAGAGGGCAGGGGCTGGCTCTTGAACCAGCTTTAATAGAAGGCTTTCCTAAATGGCAACATGCTTCCTGTCCTAGCAAATCAGAGGTGATACTGAACACAACACGCCCACTCTTCATGGCACAGGGTCATCCCTCCCAGCAGTCCTTACTTCCGTGGTTCTCAAACTTTAGTCACTTTAGGTGCTCGTTTTTTTAAAAAAATGCAGATTCCCAGTTCCAGCCTCAGAGGGTCTGATTCTGTAGGTCTGAGCTCGTGTTTGGGGATATGTACGCTTAACAAGCTCCTCGGATGATGCAGCGCTGACAGCCTGTGATGCACAAGGACTGCCCCGTGAGAAACACAGCCTCAGTGTTTGCAGCTGCAGTGCAGTGAGGGGTTTAGAGTTGTTTGTCACCTATCAGGAAAATAACAGCCATTATTATTGCTATTTTTACTGAGCACTCAATACCACGTTATTTAATCTTCACAACCAATCCATGGCGCACATGCTAAGGACATGATGCAAGCGGAGCTTGATGTGAGCAACAGACAGGCTGAATAATTTGTAGAAGGTCGTGTGACGGGTAAATGGGAGAATTAGGATTTGACCTCAGCACCGCGTCTGCAGAGCGTACGCCCTTAACCCTAACCCTAAACGTCCTCTCGAGCTGCCTCGCTCCTCACCACTCTCCACGCCCAACTACCGTTCCTGTCCACCTGCTCAGCTAAGGAAACTAGCTCTCCTTCTGAGCCCCATCCTAGGAGGCTATTGACTGAATGCCTAGAGCTTTCCCTAAAATGCAGAATTTAGGTTTGAAAGGACCTTTAGAGAATATTTAAGGCAACCTTATATGGGATCCCCTTTATAATAGTGGTTCTCAACGTGGGACAGTTTTGCCCACCCTCGAGGGAACTCTTTGGTGATATCTGGAGACATTTCCGGTTGTCACAACTGAGGGGGCAGTGCTGCTGACATCTCGTTATAGAAGCCAGGGTTGCTGCTAAATGTCCTACAATGGACAGGACTGTCCCCCTACAACAGAATTATCTGGCCCAAAATATCAATAGTGCTGAGGTTGAGAAAACTGTTCTATAGCAAATTCTGACCAGCAATCACTCATTCTCTCCCTGAGCACTTCAACTTGTTTTCATTCAATAAATAAGTATCTGTGCTGAGCCCTGTGCTAGGTGTGGGTGTACAGTAGTGAAGAAGACAGACGATGGGCCCTGCCCTTGGGCATGGTATGGTTAAGGAGAGGAGACAAGCAATTCCACTGCAACACTGTGTGATAAGAATTGTGATTAAGAAGAAGGGTGGGTACTGGCCAGGGATGCAGAAGGAACTCCTGAGTTAAGGGGTCAAGGAAGGCTTCCCCAGTGTAAGAAAGAGGATGCTCTAGATAGAAAGAACTATGTATGTCAGGGTCTGGAAGAATTAGAATACGCTAGAACACAGAGTGCTAGGTGGGGAGTGGTAAAAGAGGCTGCAGAGGTAGTCAGAGGCCATAGCACAAAGCCTCTTGGTTTTTTTTCAAACCACTTTATTGAGGGGTAATTGACACACAAAAAGCTTCCCATATTTAATGCATACAACTTAATGAGTTTGGCGATACATACACACCGGTGAAGCCATCACCACAGTCTATGCCGTAAACAAGTCCATCCCCTCCCAAGGTTTCCTCCCGCCCTCTTTGTTCCTGTCATCACCACCATCATCATCACCATCAATCTTGTGCTGAGCACTTAAGATCTGCCCTTTCAGCAAACGTTTTAAGTGGATAACACCGTATCGTTCGCTATAGGCACTATGCCGCACGGTGCGTCTCCAGGATTTATTAATCCTGTGTGACTGAAACTTCGTACCCTTTGATGAATACCTCCCGTTTCCCCTTCCCTCAAAAGCTCCTGATGGGAAGCCTTTGAAGCTCCTTAGCGTATTTGCACTTCCTGGGACTCCCTCGCCTCCTTCATGTCTCTTGCTCAGATGTGACTTTCTCGGAGACCTTCCCTGACCGTTCTCTATAAAACAGCTGTCCCATCCCTCTCCATCTCCTCACCCTACTGTATTTTTCATAGCTCTTATTGTGACAGGGTTCGTCCACTAGACTGTAGCTGGAAAGTAAGGAGAACGTTTTTGTCAGACGTCCTATCCCAGAGCCGCGCTCACAGTGCCTGGGACATAGTAGTAGGTCCTCAATAAATACTTATTGAATGAACAGACAGGAACAGATCTGATGTTTGGGGGCAGAAGCGATAGTTCTTCGGTAAAAGACAATGTGGACCAAGGAGAGGGAGGAGACGTGGGTCATATGAATCTTCTGGTTTGGTAAGTGGGTGGGTGGTGGTGCCACAGCCTGGGTAGGAATTTAGCAGAAGGGTACTGAGCTCGCTATGATCTGAGATAAGGCTTTGCTCTGTGGAGTGTGAGATATAGAAAGTCCTGGGAGGGGAAAGGGATGCCTGCCTGGTGGTCTGGCAGTGTGAAATGCCTGCTTTCAGACACAACTGGGTTTGAATCCTGCTACTTATTAGCTTTGTGGCTCTGGATGATTATTTAACCTCTCTGAACCTCAGTTTCTTCATCTGCAAATGGGGGATCATAATTCCTACCTTGCGGGTTTGTTGCATTCCAGAGTGCCTGGCACAATGCCAGGTATATAGTAGGTACTGATAATAGTAGCCATATCCTTCTTACTATAATTAGGACATCTCTGTTAAAAAGTTGTTTATTTATGTGAGTCAAAATCTATGTCCTGTGATCTCCTGTGCGGGTCTTAGCTTGGCCCTCTGTGCCAACCGGAATAAATCTCCTTCATACGTAGCCACTTGGCTTTTTGGAGATGGTCGTGTCTCCCTGCAGCTCTCCCTTCTCCAGCCTAAACATCCCTCATCTTTCCTCGTGGGCTACGGTTCCTATGAATGACTTCCTCACTCTCCTGGCCATTCTCCCTTAGTCATGCCCTAGCTTGTCACTGTCCCTCTAGAACTCGACTTGGACCTCCTATGTTAAGGTCATTGCCTCGTTTCTGTTACTCACATGGTCACCATACATTATGACCTCAGCTGCCCAAATTCTTTGACCAGGATCTTTGAGTCTTTCTTTCTCATTCCAGCCCATGCTTCCAAATTTAACATCTTCCTGCCTGTCGCTTCTTTGCAGACTTTACCTCCGGCCTTTCTGGACATTACCTTCTGACCCACTGGTCTCCTGACCAAACACCGGATCCAAATCGTTCTTCCACTCCTTCTCCGGGCCTGCACAGTCTGGTTTGGGCTCACACTCAAGCAGGTGCGATGCTCCTGCACAACCCCAGGAGACGTGCTATTTTGACCTATCCCTCTCTCTCCTCCCCCATGGCCATCTCTGTTTTCCAAGAGCGAGCGGCAGCACACCAGTTGATCTGCTTCTTGCCGCCTCCACTGACACTTCTAATCTCACCACCGCCTCTGCTGTCTGCCGCTCCCTTCCCTCTTCGGGCCACATTTTTTCTCCTTGTTTGTTCTCCGCTCTCTCCTTTGCCTGCCACTACCCCTAAACGTCTCGGCTTCGGCTTCTCTGGAACCAAAATGCCGCCTTCTGGCCAGCGGACCAATCACACGGTGCTGCCTGTGAGCTCTGCATCTTCCATTCAGCCCAGCTATTTTGGTCCCTGCTCGCACTCAGAGATTTTTCTCACTTTCCTCTGCGTTTACACCTTTTTCAGCACTTAAAGGGT
The DNA here is from genome assembly GCF_030028045.1 of Hippopotamus amphibius kiboko. Taxonomy (NCBI): domain Eukaryota; kingdom Metazoa; phylum Chordata; class Mammalia; order Artiodactyla; family Hippopotamidae; genus Hippopotamus; species Hippopotamus amphibius. Next base: position 24,698,394 of record NC_080197.1, on the reverse strand, counting down.
GACAGACATCTTAGAGCTGGTTGACTGAGATGCAAAGGTTAGAATTCTGACGCAGCTGGTGATTAATGGACCCAGGTGTAAAAAAGATGAAAGGTAGGTCATTCTCTTTAAAACTGAATGGGGTTTTTTCCCTTTGGTGGATTTTATCTTTTTTTCAGATGTAACAATGGAGCCTATTGCCTCATCAAGCAAAGATGTCAAACCACAAAAGACTGAATTTCAGCAAACAGTTTTTTTCAACCTCTAATAGATAGCAAGGATTGTGCTTGGTGCTTTCATGTGTATTACTCATTAAACCTTCCCTAGATGAAATCCCTTCATTGGAACCCAGACCAGTACCTTCCTAGACCAACTGTTCATTCATTCATTTATTCATTCCCCCCTGCATTCATTCAGTGATTATTTATTATGCCAGGCACTGTGCTAAGTGCTGTAGCAGATGGAAAAATAAATATGACAGTCTCTGCTCCTTGGGAACTCAATGTAGTGGGGAAAACACATGAACCAACAGGTGTGATACACTGTGGTAGTTGCGTTTAGAGCGGTAGAGAAGTAAGCACTGCAGGAGTGAAGAGGGTGCCCACTAGCTCTGCCAGGGAGATGGAAGGAAGGTTTTCCAAAGGAGGTGACATTTCAGCTAGACTTTGAAGGATGAGTTTGCTAACATGCATAAAGAGAATGGGCTCTGTTGGCAGCAGGAACAGCCTGGAAGTGTGAAAGGGCAGGGATGACTGGAGTGTAGAAAATGTGTTTCAACGTCAGGAGCTTCTGCCCAGAGAAGTCAGAGGATTGCCTGGGTCACAGAGCAGGTGAATGGCAGAGACAGGGTTAGATAGCAGTTGGAACTGTCTGGTCCCTAATACGTAATCCTTAGCCTCCCACCCTGTAATACACACGCGCACACACACGCACACACGCACAGTCGCCGTCCAATCTCAATGCCCTGTTCCCTGGCTTACAGCTGTCATTTGAGCAGCTCCTCCCCCTCCCATTTCCCCTCTTGGGGGTCTGCCCCTGAGCTCTGAGGATTGTTCCCAGTGAACCTGGGAGGAAAGCAGAACCCAGAGAAGGCTGATCCACTCCAGTGCTTGGCCCTGAACTAGACATTTGCCTAAGACCTGAGTCATCAGATCCTAACTCCTGACGCTGCTGGGACCTTTGTAATGGATCCTGATGGGCTTTGCAACGCTCCTTGCTTGAGTATCCAAAAAAGGAGCTGGGTAAACCAGGTTGCCCTTTACAGAGGAGGAGCTACTTTCATTCCTCAAAGTTTTAGTTAGAAGCCTGAGAAGAGTTTATGCCCAAAATTCGCTGTTCCCTGTCTCCCACCATACGTAGTAATGAGGGCAGGAGGAGAGAAGATTCTTAAATTCCATACTAACTTGGAGGTAGGTGCTCAAAAAATACTTGGTTGGTCGACTGGTTTGTCAGAAGTTTCTGTCCAAAGTTCCCCAGCCGTTTGCCAAATGCTGTAATTCATCCTAACTGGATTTTAAGAGAACGAACTGAGTCCACAGATAGGAACGAATTGGATTTCAGATTTGTGCCACACCTCTTTTTGGAAGGGTTTGAGGCAGTTTACAGAGTGAAGCAATGTTTTGCAGTAAGACATTTAAGGATGAAACATAACTCAGTGGTTGAAAAGATGAAAACAGTAATAGCTACTTCCACGCATCAACACTTATGCTATAAATTTGACTGAAAGATTCCTGGCAGAAAGGCCAAAAAGGAAAACCAGTAGGTTACCCCGTGTGCATTTTCTGAAATCAGAAAGCATGCAGAATGTCCTGGAGGGAAACCATTTCCCTCAAGCTAACACGTGATAGAAAGTGATTGTGTTTGGTCCCAATAAAGCTGAGTGACAGTGCAAAGAGAGCAATTCGAGTCAGCTGTCATTTCTCTGCATGCAGTGTTCCCAGTGCGGTGTGAGAGATGGTCATGCCCACAGGTTACCCGACAGTGAGTCGACTTGAAAGTGACAGATGCGCTGCCCTCCATAGGACCCACGAGGACTGGCTCTTGCACCATGGGGGAAGGCAGGATGATTAGATTTCAAAAGGCAGAGAAGGAGGCAAAGGCCATGTTTTCCACCTTGATTTTACCAAAGGTAACAGAGACACCACCGAAAGGGATAGAAAATGAACCACTTTTGAGGGATTGTATGTCAGGTACATTCGATCATGTCATCTTATCAGCAATCCTGTGGAGGAAGGTCATTGTTGACATTTTACAAAGAAGGAAACTGAAGCTCAGTTTGCCCAAAGGCACGCAGCCAGCAAGTGGCAAAGTCGGGGTTCGATCTCAGGACTGTGTGCCTCTTTCCCATTGTACCACCCTGTTTATTCCACCCAACAATTCTCCATTGAAGTTTCCATAAAGAAAGAACGGAATGTGGCATTTTGGCTGTGGGGGGCTGAGGAATACGGTGCCGAGACTTAATGCGTTGATGGCATAACTGACCTGGGAATGGAAATTGGAATGGGATGAGTGGACAGGTAACTTGTCAGTTGCCCTGTCATCTTCATTCCCAGATGTTTTACTTGAGCTTTTTGGCAGATCCAAGACCACAGTCAAGTCACAAGCGATTCTCTGTAAGTTGCCCACTTTGTGAACAGATAATTAACGGCATATCAGCTCTCTCCACTTCCCTCCTTTTCAATCCTCTCTATTCATCACCACACTCCTCTTCTGCACGTTCCAGTGATTTTAAATACCTCTCAGAAGGTGCCACGTATCCCAGCACCTCCAGGCGATTGCACATACTGTATCCTTCAAGACTTCGCTTAGATTCTGTCTCCAGAAGCTTCCCCTGAGTTCCCCCTTGTTCCCCATCCTACCCCTCCATGTGGATAAGACCCCGCCCCCCACCTCTGTTCACCCTGGAACCCTCTACACACCTAATTTTTGTGCTGTATTTCATAGTGGGTTTACTTGTTGGTCTGTGAGCTCCTTATTCATCTTCGTATCCCCAGAGCTGTGCACAGTGCCCAGCAGGTAGTCAGTGCCCAATAATGTTTGTTGAATGGACACAATGATCAGCTACTGTCAGGACCTCCTGGGCACCGGATATAGAGAGCTGAGTAAAATACGGACCCTTCCCTGGAGGAGCTCAGAGTCTGATACATAAGTAATGATATTACAAGAGCCATATGGTCTGTAACAGGGGATTTAGGGAGCACAGAAGAGGAAGAAAATACGAGGCTGGGGAGTGAGGCAAGTCTTCCAGAGGGAGTAATTTATGGACTGAACCTTAAAATAATGAAAGATTTTTGCCAAACTTAGAAATATGCCAGGCAGATGGGGGGAGATGTACAAAGTCATGAAAGAGATTCAATGTTTGGGGAAGTGCAAGAAGTGTTGAAACCCTGTGCCAAAATTTAGAATAAAAGACAGGTTTTAGATCTCAAACATGAAAGAGGCAATGTTGTCACTCTGTCATGGATGTTTTAAGACTTTATTCTTCTGACTGTTTTGTTTTTAATCACTCAAATGGATTTCATCACAAGGCGGTAAAGATGTGATCACCACCTTGGGTGAAGTAAATAATAACTTATTTATAGTTTCTGGTCTGCCTCCTTCCCCAAATGGTTTGATTTGACTCATTGTAACAGACATCCACAATAAGACTGTTCGTGTAGAAACAAGAAACAAAACTATAGATGGGAAGGACATAATACAGCTTCCTAAGATCTTTTTTCTTTGTTAGCTCACTCGGTGTTCAAGATAATTCTCTGAGGACGGGCAGCAGGCTCTGTGTGGTTTAGAAATTAGCGTGGAGATGTGCTCCTTACAGGACATGCCTGTGGATTCCACAGATCCGTGGATGTTTTCCCCATTTTCCAACTGATGCCACAAATATTTCCCGGTGCTCTGATTTCTTCAGGTTTCCAGTCCCTCATGCTTGTTGGTGGAAATAATCACCTTTACTTTTCTGTCCTTCAGATTCACTGTTTGAGCTTCTTCATCCAAGGTACTCTCAGATTCTCTTGCCCTTTTAAAATTTTTCTCCTTTTTAAGAAAATGACTCCATGCATAAAACTTAGAAAAGCACAGAAAAAAGTCCCCCAAGATATTATACCACAGGATATTCAAATTAATTCTTTTTTTACTAAAAAAAATTTTGACATTATTTCAGACTTCCAGAAAAGTTTTCAAGAATAGGACAAAGAATTCCTGAATACCTTTCACCCAGATTCCCCAACTCTTAACATTTTACAACATTTTTTTTTCCTCTCTCTCTCTCCTCTCCCTGTCTTTATCTTTCTATTTTTCCCCTGATTCTGTTTAAGAAAAAGTTGCAGACATTGTGCACTCTTATGTAAGCCGAAATACTTGTGTGTATTTCCTAAAAACAAAGAATTCTCTTATATAACCGTACTATTATTTTGTTACGTGTGCCCTTCTAGGCTCTTTTCTCTGCATCTACTTATGTATTTATATTTAAATTAAACAATACATTGTTTTGCTTATTTTGTTTATATTTATTTATAATGGCTTGCTTTTTTAGAGGGATTAGCAATAAAGACTGTAGGGGGACTTCCCTGGTGGTCCAGTGGTTAAGAATCCGCCTTCCAGTGCAGGGGACTCTGGTTTGATCCTCGGCCAGGGAACTAAGATCCCACATGCCATGAAGCAACTAAGCTCATGCACTGCAACTATTGAGCCCACGCGCCACAACTAGAGAGAAGCCTACGCGCTGCAATGAAAGATCCCTCGTGCCTCAACTAAAACCCAACACAGCCAAATAAATAATAAATAAATAAAATATTAAAACAACAACAACAACAAAAGACTGTAGATAATCTCATGCCGATTAATATTCTACAGGATGATTCTTCAGCAGACTCTGCCTTTGGACACAGTGGGTTTCTGGGTGGCACAGCGTTTTATCAGGCTGCTCTATTTCAGAGAGTGGACTGTTCTGGTGCTCTTGCATGTCTGGTTATATATGTCCGTGGAAACCACTGAATACCTGGTAAAGAGGCAGTGTACTGGAAAGTCTGGAATGCAATTTAATCTTTATTCTATAGCCAGTAGATATCCAATGAAAGGTTTATAGAAGAAGAGTAAGCCAGTAAGAGCTGGATTTTCTGGAGATTAATTTGACAGTGTCTGCAGGAGGCAGAAGTCAGAGCGTGAGTCCATAAGTCCCTTGGGTAAATGATCCCTAATTTCAAGGGCAAATCTCTGCCCAGGTGGAACAGAGTCTTCTCCTGCATAATGCATCCTTTTCTTTTCACATGTCTTTCAGAACTGGTTAAAGTCATACGGCTATCTGCTGCCCTATGACTCACGGGCATCTGCGTTGCACTCAGGGAAGGCCTTACAGTCAGCAGTGGCCACTATGCAGCAGTTTTACGGGATCCCAGTCACCGGTGTGTTGGATCAGACAACAATCGAGTAAGATTTGCATAGGACATTGTGTCTTTGAACTTTCCAGACTTACATTTGGGTTCACATTTGTCACGGCGTCATCTGTATACCATGCCCATCCTACCTTCCTATCTTTTACTCCTGCCGTGTCATCCTGGGAGGGGGTACCCCAAGGTGCCCTTTCCTATATGAGCTGGGGATGTGCTCTGCTGTGAACTTGCTGTGTGACCTTGGACAAGACTCTTAACCCTTCTGGGCCTCAGTTTCCTTATCAGCACAATAAGGGGTTTGGTTACAGATGATCTTAAATCTCCTCTGACTCTAATAACTTGTGGGTCTGTGAGTCACTCCTCTGACGTTCCTGAGATGCACGCATCTCACTGGTACAGAGAATTCTAGAATGATAGTGAGTTGGCAAGTCTTGGTGTACTTTTCCCATTTATTCAGCATTTGCTGAATGCCTGCATGTGCCAGGCACTGGGCTTGGTCCTTTGATCCCTGCCCTCCAGAGGCTCCCCATTTAGTGAGAAACAACATTACCTCGCTACACCGGTCTAGAACTCAGAAGGAAACACCGAGTCTCAGGGGGATACTTAGGAGGTAATGACAAGTAGGCCAGGCTTCAAGGATAGTTGTATCCTCAGGGAGAGGATAAAATGGAGGGAGAGAAGAGTGCTCGGGGTGGGACCCACAAAGCTAGCAAAGAAGGAGCATCCTGAGAGGTGGAGGAAGCCCAGGTCAGGGATGCGTGGTGGTCGAACAGGAGACTGAAAGGTGTCTGCTGAGTCTAGTAACAGAGAAGCCATCGAAACCTCCATGGAGTGGGGGCAGCAAAGTCAGATTGCGGTGGGGAGAAGAGGAGGTGAGGAGTGGAGATGGCGAATGTAGGGACAACTTTCAAGAAGCTGAGCAGTGGGAGTTTCCTGGTGGCTTAGTGGTTAGGATTCTGGGCTTTCACTGCCATGGCTGGGGTTCAATCTCTGGTCGGAGCTAGAGAGGGATGAATTTTTGCTTGTTTTTAGATGGGAGAGAGTTGAGTATATTATATATATTTTCAGGAATAGCCATGAAAGTTATTAAAGCCATTTAAGAAAAGCCATTACCACCAGGGAGCCATGACCAAGAGCTGCAGTGAGTTTCCCAAGGAGTGGGGGCGGGGCGGGAGCCCAAGCTCAGGTGCTAAGAGGGAGCAGGCCTGGGGGAGGATGCGGGAAACCGGGAAAGCGATGGGTGGAGAACAGGACCTCCAGCCAACTGTGGTTCCAGGATCAATCCACCCCTTGGGTGAATCACTCTCTGAGATAACCATCTCTCCGGGCCTCAGCTTGTTCATTTACAGAGGGGAGTGTTGGATTTTGACTCTCAAATTCTAGATTCCATTCTTCTAAGCTTCTAAGCTTCTAAAATTTGGTGAGTCTGGGGTTTTATGATCTTAAAATTCTGTGTGAACATTTTCTACTCCTCAGATGCTCTGATTGTGAGATTGTGAAAGTCTGAGATAATAGATTTGACCGCTCCTATGATGCTGTGAGTACAGTGGACTCCTTGGCCCTGTGGCCTCACGAGCCAGCTGGTTAAAGAGAGCCTGACCGCCTTTCAAAGCTGAGGTTATTCTGAGGGCTTTGTGCAGGCCTCATGGCAGTGCCCCCTGGGGCAGGAGCACTGGCGTCGCTGCTGAGGCACCACCTGGCCTTGGGTTTCGCTCTGTTCCAGAAGCCCCGGGCCTGTTGGACGGGCTTCCGAGAGTGGCAGGTGGCAGCAAGAGGAGGAGGCAGAGGGAGGAGGATGGCGTTTCCCACTTGCTGCTCTCCCCACCCCCCATTGTAGGAAGTGGGGGGGGGGGCGGGGGGGTTCCTGTTTTGGAGGCTCGGGAAGGAGGAAGGTGATCACACAATCCCAGACCTGAGTGGGGAGGGTGTTTGTGGGTAGACCTTGGAGACCTTGGTTTCTGCTCCAGCTCTGCGACCTTGGGCGGTCCGCCACCTCTCTCTGGGCCTGTTTCCTCCCAGGGGCCCTTCCAGGTCTAACGCGGCCTTGCTATAGCAGGGGTGCCTCCTGGGTCTCTTCCCAGGGACTGTCAATGAAAGGAAGCTAGATTAGCACTTTAAAATACTATTTTTGAGTGCCTACCTTGGGAAATTTTAAACATTATTCACTCCTTCATTCATTCAATAAACATAGTTCCTCTAACCCAACCTTGTGCTAAGCAGAGGGAAAAAGAAAAGCTCCAGCTTTTGTTTGTTAAATTGCATTAATTAGTAGTTCCTTTATTCATTCAACAAAGCCCCAGTCCTACCTCACTGTTTGCTGTATTTTGCAAGTTACTCGATTCATCTCTGTACCTTTTCCCTAGTCTGTAAAATCGGGATCAGTCATTTCTGATTACCTCACAGCGCTGTTTCAAGAATCAAATTTATTTTTTTTAAAAAGAAGATGAAAATTATAAACATCTATGCCAATGCATGTGATTGTTATTATTTTGTCTTTTATTATTGATTTCTGAGTGTGGACATTCTAGGTGATGTCGTGCATACAAAATGAATAAGACCTGGTTAAGTCCCTCAAGGGGCTTTTAATATTTGGTTAAAATAGTTTCTGTCTCCTTTTCTCTTTATTGCCAAAGGCAATTGCTTTCAACAACTGCAAATGAGGTCAGGCTGTTTCCCCCGCACAGCGATCTCAATCTATAGTTCAGTAAGCTGGTCATTAGGGCAGCACAGGGACATGAAATGCAAGCATGGCCCTTCCCATCAGCCATGATCTTTTAAATCTCCTACTCTGGCCCCTATGTTATATCCCCAGTGAACACCCAGGCTCACTGTTCTCTAATGCAACTTAAGCTGACAACAAGCAGTTAGCATTTACTTAGTTTCAAGCACGGTAATGAATACGACGCAGTTCCTGTCCTCAAAGAATCTACTATTTATCAGAGACAATAGACGAATAAATTTCAAGTCACAATACTGCAGATGACTACCCTCCAAGTCCTACTGTTGTTCAGCTGCTTTTTGACCACCTGGAGTAAAAGAGAATTTACCGTCTTCCAAGCTATGCCTTTCCACCGTGGGGTAGTTCTCATTCATTCCTTCCACAAATCATCCTTGAACACTTTCTGAGTCAGGCACTGCGCTGGCACTGGGGATACAGGCAAGGTTCCTATCCTCATGGAGATAGAATCTGGTAAGAGAGACAAAGAGTAAATGAAAAGCTAATATGTGATGTAATTACAGGCAATGATAAAGGCTGTGAAGAAAATGAAGCAGGATAAACAGAGGTGGGATGGGGAGGAGGAGGTTATTTTAGATAGGGCGACGTTGGAGCAGAGACCTTCATGAGGGAAGGGTACAAACTGTGTGAAGAAGAGGAGCAAGCCATGCAGAGGGCACAGCAAATGCAAGGACCCTGAAGCGGAACGATCTTAGCGTGTTCAGGGACAGCAGGGGGGGCCACTGGAGCCGGCACAGAGTGTGTGCAGGGAAGGAGGGGTGCAGGGGTCGTCACACAGGTAGGCAGGGGCCCAGATCACGGACCATGCCGGGGCCGTGGGCCAAGGTGAGGAGTTTGTATTTGATTCTAGGTGATTGGGGAAATCATTGGAAGCGTTTAAAGCAGGGAGCGATGTGATCTAATCTCATTTACAGAGCATTTCCGTATGCCCTCCCTCCTTGGAGGCTCCCTACAAGCTAAGACCAGCAAGAACTAGAATTCTCATGTTGCCAATGAGGAAACTGAAGTTCACATTGATTCAGTCGCTGCCTGGGCTCCTATGATTAGTGACAGAGCTGGAACTAGCAAGCCCATGTCTTCTGACTCCTACCTAGTCTCATGCAGCAGTGCTTCTTCATGTTCGATTTGGAGTGAACGAACTGATGGTTCAAACATGCGGTCGTGTTCCCGTCGGGGACCCCACCAGACCCAGGGGCCCAGAGTCTAGGTTGAGTGTGCACGTTTCTGTTCAGCCTGGGACTGGGATGCTGCAGCGCCTTCCTGGAGTGTCCAGGGACCATAGAGTCAGTGTGTTTGTGTGTCCCCTCTCTGCCCAGGTGGATGAAGAAACCCCGATGTGGTGTCCCTGATCACCCACACTTGAGCCGAAGGCGGAGAAACAAGCGCTATGCCCTGACGGGACAGAAGTGGAGGCAGAAGCACATCACCTACAGGTGCCTAGACACCCTCTCCTCCTCCCTGGCTTTGGCTCCACCCTCACTCTGATTTTTCCTGGCCTGAGTTTCTGAGGCTCGCACTGTAGGTGGGTCTGTGATCAGGGCCAGGCTCTGAGAGCCTATGAATTTGTCCATCCAGAGGATTCTCTGTCTCCAACTTCAGGTTTGTTTGGTCCTTCAGGGGCTCGGGAGTTATGTTCTGTTCAGATTCCTAGCGTTTTTAGTTACGGGAAGTGGGGTATGACTTGTTCGGTAACTTTCACCCAGGATAAAGAACGATGGCTGAACTCACCCTCCCTTCCACTGCTTGCCAAACCCACTCCCTCTCACCTGGATCCCTCCCCCACTTAGCCTGATTGATAGACTTCAGCCGAGATTCCCAGCACAGAGTTCCAGTTGTTTCTCGAGGAGTATAAAGAGCTGGGAACTGAATTGCAACAGTGTCATCCCTTGACTACCTGGGGAAACCAAGGGAAAAGCAGGATCAGGCTCCAAGTCAGACCAGTGACCAAAGGCCGGGGTGATGGAACCCATCACAGCAGACACAGACATCAAGATTCAGATGGGGTGGGGCCAGAGCCAGGCATAGGGCAGGCTCGGCTGGGCCCTGGTTGGCACCTCTCAAGTCTCGGATTCCATCTTAGGTGGATGCCTGGATTCAGGAGTAGGATGTAAGACAGAGATCCTTTGAGTTGAGCTAAGCGCTCTCCTGCTCACAAGCTGTAGAGAGCAGAACAGGGTTTTTTCCAGAAATCTGACAAGAGGAGGAAACTTAAGAAGAATCTGGCTTAGTAACTGGATAGACTCTCAGAGTCTCCTGAAGAGTAGAGTTAGAACTGGCTTAACTTCGACCACACAGCCTCTCTGGGCTTCAGTTTCCTTACCTGTAGAATGGGTGAATAGTTCCTGCCCCAGGTGTTCATGGAACAGAACAGCCAGAAGTGGTGATGCTCCATCGTGCAATATGGATACCGTCACCTTACGTAGCTAAACCTATAGCTGACTCAATCCCATGCCACCCTATACCAGTGTCTAGGTAGACAAACAGTAGTAGTTGGTGCCAAAGATTTGTTTAAAGGATGTTTCACTTAAACTCTCTACTGCTTTTAAGTGTTTTTATAACTTTTATAAATGTACATATTTTATGTATTGGAAGAAAAACTTAAAATTTAGGAAATGCCATGCACCAACTTAATTTTTTTCTACAAATTCAACACAAACTTTTTCAGAGATCAAATATAAAAACACTGAGTAAAAAGCAGGGGTGGGGACTCAGAGCCTTGCCTACCCAGCCTCTTCTTCAATTCCTGAGGTACCTCAGCAGAATTCTAGGCCCACGCGGCCTCTGGTGTTCCTTTTAGCTCTGCTGGTCTCTGATTCTCTGTCTGTTCCTCCCTGTCAATCTTCCTGTCTCTCACCAGCATTCACAACTACACCCCAAAGGTGGGTGAGCTAGACACGCGGAAGGCTATTCGCCAGGCTTTTGATGTGTGGCAGAAGGTGACCCCACTGACCTTTGAAGAGGTGCCGTACCATGAAATCAAAAGTGACCGGAAGGAGGCCGATATCATGATCTTCTTTGCTTCTGGTTTCCATGGCGACAGCTCCCCGTTTGATGGCGAAGGGGGATTCCTGGCTCATGCCTACTTCCCTGGCCCAGGGATTGGTGGAGACACTCACTTTGACTCAGATGAGCCATGGACATTAGGAAATGCCAACCACGATGGTAAGGACTTGAGGGGGCAGGGGGTTGCTTGCCTGTCGGGACAGAAGCTCTGAGGAAGAGCTTGAAGGATACCGCAGTAGAGTTTCCTGGTTTCTAGAGCTTCTCGTCCAAGAACTAAGGCCCTAAGAGTGTGGGAACTGTGGTCTCTGATAATATTCAACACTTACTCCATCAGGGCCAGGGAGATGGGTCAGATCACTTGGTTAATGGTCTAACTGGACTGAGTCAGGAGGAGCGTTTAGGCCATGAATAAGAAGATAAAGTCATGGATCTGAGGCTGGAGGAGAAGGTTAAAAGGCCTTAAAGCTGAAAGTGCTAGGCTCTGGCCTGACTGATGAGGGCTTCCAAGGCCATGTTGTGGGAAGATGTGACAGAGTCTCCCTTATGTCAACCTCACAGGTAAATAACAGGCCCCGTAATTATTCTAGCATCCTCTGTGCAGTAATAGTAACAATACTCCTCAGGTTGCAAGAGTTCCTCATCAGTACTTACTTGCAAGGCTTAGTAAGTAGGCAAGTGTATGTCATTATGCCCATTTTTAAGATGAAGAGTTTGAGGCTCAGCTGGCATAGTTGGTAGGTGGCAGCGCCAGGGCTCAACCACTGGCCATGTGACCAGGGGCACTTCATTCACCCTTTGTCTCCTCATCTTCAGATGAAGGGCTGGATTAGGTGACTTATAAAGTCACTTCTGACTCGGAACATGATGCAAGTGTTCAAACACTTAAAAAAGACACGGTCTCTGCCCTCTGGAAGTCCAGAGTCGAGTGGGGGAGACAGATGTGTATACATAAGTCACCCTGTCACAAGGCAGACTAAACCGAAGGACACAGCAGAAGTACCAAGAAAATGCAGTAGGACTCTGGAGGAAAGAGGGACAGAGGATTCGATTCAATTCTATTTTAGATTAGAATAGATTAGAATTAGTATGTTAACATTCTAGGCTATGTCAAGTGTTTTCCACATACTGTATAATATGTATATGTTATTATCATCCCCATTATACAGATAGGTAAACTGAGGTGTAGAGAAACAGTAAGTAACCTATGAAAGTCCCACAGTTGGTAATGGGGAAATAAGTCTTTGAACCCAGGCATGATGACTCCAGAGCCTCTACTCTTAGCTACCATGCTGTTTCCAAGGCTCTCAAGCTGCAGGGCACACTAGAATCACCTAGAAACCTTTTTCTAAGAATTTAAATTCCAGGCTCCAGGCCCCTAACCTCTTGCTATTCTGATTCTCTGGTTCTGGGGTCGGGCCTGGGAATCTGCACGTGGTCTCATAAATTCCCCAAGTGCTTCTGAGGCAGGCATTCCATTACCTTGAGAAACACTATCTTAATCCCCAGAGTTTCCCTAACTTGCCTGATCATAAGAATCAACCGGGGTTCTTGTTATAAACGTGGATTCCCAGGCCGTTCCCCCGGAGATTCCGATTCTTAAGCTTAGGCAAGCTGGGGAAACACTCGGCCTTCGTTTTCCTTGGCGATGCTTCAGGCTGAGAGCAGACTTTAAAGGCCCATTTCCTCAGAGGCCACGTCTGTGTCTGTAGATGGGGGCTGCCTCCTTGAGAGCATTTCATGTCACTGCATGGATCCAGGGATCGCGACTCTTGGCCTGTCTGTCAAAGGGTGGTTCAGGAGGTGGCTTGGCCAAGGCTCAGCGTAGGCAAAGTTAGGAAACTGCTACTTTTCTCTCTGCCCCCACACTCTTCTTTGGTCCTCCTTCCTATCCAGGTCCATTTCTTCTGCCTGGGAATCCCCTTATGTTCTGGATGTGTTTCCTGGCTTTCTGAACACCTATTCTTTATCTCGTTCTTAATCTTGGATCCGTGTCAACCAGTGGTGGTCTGTGCTAACTGATAAAGTGTAAGGAGAGGAGAACTAACATTTTTGAGCCCCTGTTATGTGCCAGGCACTGTTAGCTGATAACAGTCGCAGCCTGATAGAGATAAATGAATTATTAAGCACATTCTTCCTCTGCCCTGCTATTCCCAGCTCTGGGTGTGCACTTCCCACAACTGCTCCCTGCTGGTGGAGAACTTGGGCTGGTCTCAAAATCCTGAGCACGTCTGGTGGTGTGCGTGGGAAGGAGCCGGACCTGTGGGTGGGCACCATCCTGGCACCCTCTCGTCTGCCCCACCCCATCCTAACGAATGACCAACAATCCGGAGAGAAATTCCAAGATAGCTAATGTCTTCTTCGATGAGAGTCAGGACTTTGCTCTGGAAAACCAGGCATGAACTATCCAGATGCAGCTCAGAACCCCAGCAATAGACTGGTAGGACCCGGAAGGCGGCCATGACCCTAGGACGGCCTTTGGAAGGAGAGGAAAGGAACCAGGACTGATTGAGCACCTGTGTATTATCTCGTTTAATTTCTACATAAACTCAGCGAGGGCGTGAGCGCAGCCTCCCGGGAATTTTTTGTTTGCTGGCTTTCTTTGCTATTCTAAATTCCCACTGCGGAAAATTTCAAACTTACAAAGTAGGAAGAATGTGAACGGGAACCCCACAGGCACCCATCACCCTGCTTCAGCACGTTACGTCAGTGCTGTTTCATCTACCTCCCCCGCCCCTTCATTTTTGGGGGTGATGTATTTTAAAGAAAATCTCACCTGTAAGTACTCTAGTACACACCTCGAACAGATTATTTTTAACACAACCACGAACTCATGATCAAACCCAACAAAATTAACAATAATTTCTTAAAATCCAATACCTAGCTTGTGTTCATTTTCCCAAATTACCTCAAAAATTTCTTTAACAGTTGCCTGCTTGCATCAGTATACAAACAGCATCCACACGTCGTTTGTGGCTGACACGTCTCCTGTGGCCCTTTTCATTTGCTACAGTCGCCTCGCTTCTCCTTCCCCCCCATATTTGTTGAAGAAATGAGTTATCTATTTGATATATAGTAGTGTGCACATGTCAATCCCAGTCCTCCAATTTCTCTCTCTCCTCACCTCTTTACCCCCTGGTAACCATAAGTTTATTTTCTACACCCATAACTCTATTTCTGTTTTGTAGATAAGTTCATTTGTACCTTTCTTTTCTTTTCTTTTCTTTTCTTTTTTTTTAGTTTCTACATATAAGCAATATCATATGTTATTTGTCTTTCTCTGTCTGACTTAGGTCCACTTTTACCACGTCTCTCTTCCCCATATATATTGAATATTGGCAATTAGATCTACAGGCCTGACTAGATCCACTTTTTTGGTGAGAATGCTTCCTAGGTGGGTCTGCTGGTCCCCCCCTGTGCATCAGGTTGGGAAGCAAGTGTGATGCAGGATGTCCCACGCTCAGTGATGTGAGGGTTGAGCAGTTGGTTCAGGTGTGGTCAGCCTGACCCAATCATTATAAAACTCACTCGGAGGACTTTTAAAAAGGTTGCCTAAGCCCTAACCACAAACTCCTGAATCAGAATCTCCTCCATCTGTGTGTTTAAAAGGCTCCCCTGGAGAACCACTGGAATATAAAGTAGATTCTGATTCTTCACCTCTTCAGAGTCTGCGTGAAGGGTGATCAGACCCACCGCACATTTAAGCTGATTTGGGGGAGTCTCCCAGGCACCCTGTGTCCTCATCTCTTTCCAATGGGTCAAGCAGTGAAGTCAGCAGAATTCACTAAGCTTTGCTGGGGAAGGAACCCAGCCCTGGGGAAGGTGACAAGACAGGAAGAGTCATGGGGACCAGCCTTCACAGGGGACAGTCCTTCCACAGTTGTTGATTCCTCCCCACCCTGGGAACTAGACCAGACAGGGCAGTGAGGAAAGGAACGTTCTGGGTCGTTAAGATGTTCACACAGTAGGTGGCAGAGGAATAGAAAAGAAAGCCAACAAAAAAAATATTCCCGGGAGGCTGCGCTCACGCCACTGTGAGTTTATTTGGAAATTAAACAAGATAATATACAGGTACTCAATCAATCCTAGTTCCTTTCCTCTCCTTCCAAAGGCCGTCCTAGGGCAATGGCTGCCTTCCGGTTCCTAGCGGTCTATTGCTGGGGTTCTGAGCTGCATCTGGATAGTTCATGCCTGGTTTTCCAGAGCAAAGTCCTGACTCTCGTCCAAAGAAGACATTCATGTCTTGAACCCAGGACTCTGAATTTTTAACAATTGCCCCAGTTGGTTCTGCTGCAGATGGTCCAAAGACCACACCTGGAAAAATACCGAACATTTGTCAAGCACAGAGCTTTCCTTCAAGGAGCCCATACAGTCCTGGGGCAGAAGAGAGTGTGTGCTTCTGGCTATGATGTAGGGTGGAAAGTGGACAGGGACATAAAGATGGTACGGATACATTGCTGGGAGAGTGTAGAGGAGGAAGAAGTCATTGCCGGTTAGGGAAATCAAGGAAGTGTTCTTGGAGGATGGGGCATTCAGCTAAACTTTGAAGGAGTAAGTTTATTCCAGGTGAAGGGGACAGCACTGGCAAAAGAATAGAGGCAAAAGGAAATGTTGTAACCTTCTGGGGGGTTGCAAGAGTCAATGAGATGGGACTCACCGAAGATGGAGGTCCTAAGAGAAGGAAATGGAGCAGAGACAAGATACACTGCAGTAGCCAAGCAGACTGTTGGGTGCTTGCTAGGAGCCCAAGGACTTGTGCCCAAGGGAACGCTCCCTTTTGAGGATGCTGGTCCTTCACACACAGCTTAGGTGAGCCTGCTAATTAACCGTGATAGTTCTGTGCCTGGCGGTGGTGTGAGTGCCTTCTGTGCCTTGCCTCATTGATCTTCACCTCATTCTTATGATGAAGGTACCATTAGTCCTTTCGTTTTACGGAGGAAGAGATTTAAAACTGCTAGGACATGGCAGAGCCAGGCGTCACGGCAGGCTGGCCCCCAGGGACTGCACTTTCGACCACTCTGCTTCTCTGCCTCTCACCCTCTTGGGTGGTGAATCACCTAACAGCCTCCTGCCTCTTAAGCACGCAGGTCTTCTCCATCCCTCTGCTGTTCTCCTAACAACCTCCAGGTGTTCTCCTGCCCCTCCCACCGTTCCCTCCACCTCCCCAGCGCAGTCCCCACGTAACAGGTCTCTGGGGTTTCTGTGCAGTAGGATGCCAGCTCTCCAGCTCTCCTCTGCCTTTTGGTCTCTGGAACAAACCCACAGACCCCTTTCCTTCGAGGGCTTACTCCTGTTCTCTACAGAGACTCAGCACAGAGGCTACCAGAGTAATAGGCACAGGCGAAGGACAGAGGTTTAGAGTTTAGCCAGGTGCTCGGAGCCCTGCTCCCTGGCTCCCAGCTGAGATCCCTGCGGATGTTCCCTGAGGAAGAGCCTGGTGAGGAGACAGAGGCCCGAACAGCTTGTCCCGGGTCGCAGAACAGGCCAGGAGCAGAGCCAGGACTGGACCCCAGGAAGCAGAGCTGCCTTCCGCTGGCGCTAGCCGCCGCCTTGTTTGGGATGGAGCTCAGAGATGAGCTCACCCTTCCCCGCTGCCAGAGGGGCCAGGACCTGAGGAAGGCACTGAGGGTGGCCTGGCCTCCTCATGCCAGCTTTCCCTGCCCCAGCAGAAGGCCATCCCCAGGCTCCTGGCCAACCTTGCCCTGATCTTGCCCATCCCCCTTCGCTGGGGTGGTGTCCGCAGAGTGGCAGGCATGCACGTGTGCCACTGAGTCTGTCCCATAGGGCTCTTCTCTCTTCCCAAGACTTTAGCCAGGAAGGCCAGACACAATCCCCAGCCTCACCTGACCCTCAGTCGGGCTGGGGGAGGGCAACTTGGCCAGTGCCACTGGGGCCAGAGGGAGCATCAGAACTCCTGACCAACCTCCCGGGTTTCTGGCAACCCAGCCTCCCCTGCACTTCAAGGTGGCAGGAAGGGGCTGTGACATGCCTTAGGGCTGGGCAACAGAGGCGGGGCTCAAGGGGCATTCAAATGCCAGAGGTCGAGGCAAGCAGGAGTCTATAACTGGACATATATGAGTCAGGACTGTTAATTCGACAGCCTGCTCAACTCCCTGCCCCTTGCGTTTCTTTCCCAAAGCCAGCGCTCCTTAATTCCCCCAAAGTCAGGCCTTGCCCTGTCCCAGGCCTTATCCAGAAGCTCAGGGGAGTTGGCTTTAAGAGGGTCTGGTTGCTGGAACCTCGATGGCCTCGTGCTTCCTTTCTAGTTATGGGCTTGTTCCAGGGACCAAGCTTCTGTCTTTTTTTTAATATATAAATTTATTTATTTATTTATTGGCTGTGTTGGTCTTCGTTGCTGCACACGGGCTTCCTTTAGTTGCGGTGAGCGGGGGCTACTCTTCATTGTGGTGCGCGGGCTCCTCATTGCAGCGTGGCTTCTCTTGTCATGGAGCACAGGCTCTACACGCTTGGGCTTCAGTAGTTGCGGCACACGGGCTCAGTAGCTGTAGCTCATGGGTTCTAGAGTGCAGGCTCAGTAGCTGTGGCGCACAGGCTTACTTGCTCCGTGGCATGTGGGATCTTTTCCCGGAGCAGGGATCGAACCCGTGTCCTCTGCATTGGCAGGCAGATTCTCAACCACTGCGCCACCTAGGAAGTCTCAAGCTTCTGTCTTATGCATGGTGACAATAGCTGCCATGCAGTGTCACACCCTTTACACATCTTATCCTATCCAATCCTCACACAACCTGGTAGGGTAGGTATGACCTCCCCATTGTACAAATGAGGAAATTGAGGCTCAGAGGGTAGACGTTCTGACCAAATTCACAAAGCTGGTGGGGGTAGAGCTGGAAATGAACGCGACCGGTCCTTTTCAGGGGCCCAGGCTCACGACCACGCTGCTGTGTTGCTGCCTCAGCTTCACCCTTGGGATCCCGTGTCCCACTTTCAGCTCCTGGACCTTGTTGTTTTCACTCGCAGTTGAATCCCTGCGTTGATCTTGGCCGTAGTTCAGGTCTTCCAGGGCTGAGAGCTGCTGCACGACCAAGGCCCTGCCCGCCCTTGGGTCTCTGAAGATGACGGCCAGCCTGCCGCCCCCAGGACTCCCCTCTGCCCATCCCACCCTCTCTGCTTTGGCTCAGGCCCTTTTCATCCCTCACCGGGACCCTCATACTGACTTCCAGACTGACCCCACTGAGCCCCTGCCTTTGGTCGCATCACCCTCTAATCCTCCCTCCGCCTGCAGCCAGAGTGACTTCATCATGTCACCACCCCCCACCAACCTGCTTAAACCCCCCGCTGGCCAAGAAGCCAATCCAAATTCCTTTGCATGGCATCACAAACCCTGCCTGCCAGCCCGGCTGACCTCATCTCCCTCTGGCCTCCCCTCCTGCTTTGTTCCGGAGCCAAAAAAATGAAACTGCCTGTCCCTGGACCTTGTTTATAGCATTCTCTCTGCCAGGAATACCACCCCCACCCCCTCTTCCTCTCCTTCCCACTGAATCCATTCTCCTGACTAACTTCTTATCTTTCTAGACTCACCTTAAGCTTCACCTTCGTGAAGCTTTCCCTGAATGTCTTCCTTCAAGTGTAGATGACGCCTCCCTCCTCCAAATCCTCACTTGACCCTTCTAGACAGCTACGGAAGCAGCTGGAACACTAATTTCACTTATTTTGGGTCTCTGTCCCTATCTGCCACTATATGGAGAGTTCTGGAAGGCAGGGATGTGCATGTCCCAGTGTCCGGGACGGGGCCTGGCACAAAGCTTATGCCCGGTGTTTACTGAAGTGATGGATTGACTGGCTGACTGACAGCTGAGGGGGTGCCCTGGGCACCTCCCCGTCTCCCCTCCCACAGGGAATGACCTCTTCCTGGTGGCTGTGCACGAGCTGGGCCACGCCCTGGGACTGGAGCACTCCAACGACCCCAGCGCCATCATGGCGCCCTTCTACCAGTACATGGAGACACACAACTTCAAGCTGCCTCAGGACGATCTCCAGGGCATCCAGAAGATCTACGGTGTGTGGCAGGGGAGGGGGCCCCTGTTCCTTCCTCGGGCTGGGCCATGACTGCCTGCCTGTCGGGGCGGGGGGTGAGGGCAGGCAGCGGTCCTCCTGGGTCTCTGACTGCTGTCTGCAAGGCTGCGTCCCTCCCCTGCTTCTTCCCCACACACTTGGGAAACCTCGGGAAGGGTCTGCGCTGCAACTGAAGGGGACAAAAGTGAACAGAGGCCCACCCACGCCCCCTTCTCTGCCTGCCTCCCCTTGCACGCACCTCCCTCTCACCTCCAGTGACTCCCTCTCAAGGGGGTCCCGCCTCTAGCCAAGAGAGTCACACATCTGCCCAAGTAATGGTGACACAATAGGACAGGTATTATTACCAGAGCTTTTTTCTTAAATAAGAAAAAAGAAGAGAAACTAGGCTGATATCTTGGTAAGATCTGAGGGGGCCTGCTAACATGGCCCCCCCCGCCCCCCATTCTCTGTTCACACTGGTGCAGGAAGTTCTTGTTCTTCTCAAGTCGGTTAAGACAGGAAGAGCAATTTATTAGAGCAAACGCATGTCCAGATAGCAGGGCCCCTACAGCCCCCAGGCTGTGGCACATGGGAGGAGGGCTCCGCCTGGAGGCGCAGAGGACCTCACAGGGGAGGCGGGCCCCCCCAACGCCTGGAGGATGGGCAGGATCTCCACAGGTGAAGCAGCAGAGGACTGGACAGGTGGTAGGGACTGGGAGGTATTTTGAAAACAAAGTGGACCGTATTTGCTGATAGGTTAGACATGGGGGTGAGGCGTCTGGCTTTTGTCGTTGTGGAGCAATAGATTGACCTCCAAAGCTCAGAGAGCTGGGCTGGGATATTGATTTGGGATCTTTGGTGTTTGATACGGTAGCCACTAGCCACATGTGGCTATTTAAATTTATATTCATTAGAAGTAAGTAAAATCAAAATTTCAGTTCCTCTGCCATGCTAATAACTAGCCACTCGTTTCAAGTGCTCAATAGCCCCACGTGGCTAGGGGTTGCTGTATTGAAGAGTGCAGATATATAGACCATTTATGTCATCACGGAATGTTCTGTGGGACAGCTCGAACAGAGGGTCTTTAAAGCCATGAACCTGGAAGAGATCACATAGGGCAGTGATTCTCAACTTGGCTGTCCATTGGAATCACCTTGGGATTTCAATTAAAAAAAATACTGATACCCAGCCTTCACCCCCAGAGATTTGGTTTTAATTGGTCTGGGATGCCTTCTGAACATCAGGGGGTTTAAAAAGCTCCCCAGGCAGTTGAGAAGCACTGACCTAGGAAACAAAAGAGAGAGAGAGGAGAGAGAGAAAGGAGAGGACCCAGGAGCACGCTGACCTTTAGAGCGGGGTGGATGAGGAACAGCTGCCAGCAAAGGAGGCTAAGAAGGAACATTCCACAGGGTAGGAGGAAAACCAAGAGAGCGTGGGGTTCTGGAAAAAGAGAGAAGGGTGTTTCAGGGAAAGTGTTTCTATGATTTTGCTACTCAAAGTGTGGGCCTCAGACCAGCAAGTTGGGCATCACCTGAGAGCTTGAAGAAACGCAGAATCATAGGCCCCACCCCAGACCCTCTGAGTCACAATCTGCATTTTTATCAAGACCCCTGGATGATTCACGTGGACATCAAAGTTTGAGTCAAGTAACTGTTGCATCTGGCAACACGGAGGTCACTGGTGATCTTGACAGCAGCTTCAGTGGGTGATGGGGCAGAGGCTGTACCGCAGCAGGATAAAGAATGGGGGGGAGCAGAGAGAGAGGGTAGGGGACACTGAGCCTAAGAAGGGACATGTCCTCTCTCATAACAGGAGGGAAGAAAGAGAAGATGCCAGATTTGGGGGTGGAAAGATGGGAGTTCCAATTTAATGGCTATTTTCATGTACTTCCTCAAAGACTGGGGGAGTAAGCAATGGGAGAGGGGGGACAGGAGGCTGGAGTGTGACCGGCTTGTCTCAGAGCTTCCCCAGGCAATGATGCGGCAATGACAGTGGGGGGCAGGGACGGCTGGCCCCTCTCTAAGATGCAGCCCCTCTTTCCAGGACCCCCCGCCGAGCCCCTGGAGCCCACAAGGCCTCTCCCCACGCTCCCCGTCCGCAGGATCCACTCGCCATCTGAGAGGAAGCACGAGCGCCAGCCTAGGCCCCCTCGGCCGCCCCTGGGGGACCGGCCAGCCACGCCAGGCGCCAAACCCAACATCTGTGACGGCAACTTCAACACGGTGGCCCTCTTCCGGGGCGAGATGTTTGTGTTTAAGGTAGGACCCAGGTGTTCCCACTCCTTCTCCTTTCATGAGGTGGGAGAGAGCTGCTGCTCGGGGATAAGGCCTGCTGTGGGACCTGGACGGGAGCTGGCCTGGCACCCAGGCCACGGGGTCTCTTTCTGGCGCTGCTGGGTGAACAGACTTGTTTCCAAGAAGGTGGGGGGAGGATTGGTCCTTCCCAAGGGTTAACGCTGGGGGAAAAGTGCTGGAGACCAGCCTCTGGTCTGTGACTCTGAGCAACTCACCTCCCTTGTCTGGACCTCAGTTTCTCCAGCTGAGAGCTGGGAGAGTCATTGCTCTAATGAAGGGTGTGTGCAGATCAAACAAGTCATGGCTTGTGAAGATATCGGCTTGGAGTAGGGGCTGGCCCAGCAGTGGCTGAGTCTGTCTCCGGATCCTGCCAGGGCTGAGAGGCCGGTTCAGAGGAGCACCTGGCAGGAAGCTGGCCAGGCTACGTCTTGTCCCCTGGCCTGTTCCTGTCCCTGTCCCTCTAGCCACAGGCAAGGGTGGCAGCCCACTCGGTGTGTTGCAGTTGGGTTCTCAGGGAAGCAGACTCTGGGACAGTGTTTGGGGTGCAGGATTTTGACGAGGGAGCACCTTTGGGATCCACATGTGTGGGAAGGAGGGGAGGGACGCAGACGGGGCACGAGGCGGTGACCGGCAGCTGGGCCCAACGCAGACCCGGCCCCCCCACAGCGAGGTTGAGAGCTAGAATGGCCCGTCAGCGTTGTCCCTTGTTGGGCCCCAAATGGCTGGAACTTTATTCAGTCATTGGATGAGAGAGGGCGCGACCTTGGGGGAGCTCTCTGGAGCTGAGGCCACCCCCAGAGAGGATGACAATTGAAAACTACCCGCTGACCGCACTCCCGGCCACCAGGACAAGAGGCCCTCCACTGACAGAGTGTCTCCATCACATGCGAAGGGCTGCCCCACCCCCCTTGAGGAACCCTCCCCAGCGAGCTTGGAGCTCCGACCAAGCATCACGTGACAGGGGTCGGCCCCAGCCCTGCTCTCACTGTGCAGCTCAAGGAAAGTCACTTGGCCTTCCCTAAGACTCTGTATGTCTCAGATCTACTTAACAGCAGTTGTGAAAGTCAAAACAAGGTTTAAAAAACTGGATGTGAAAGTGCTTCGTAAAACACCTTAAAAAAGAAAAAAAACCTTTTCTAGCTTTTGTACCATCTTTTATGTATTGCATCGTGTTCACTCTTCTGCACCCTTGGACCCTCCAACTGAGTGGTTCCTAAGCGAGTCTGGGTTTTGTCACTCCCGTTCACACGTAAGAGAACCCAGGTCCTAGGAGGTCACAGGCCTCGCCCAGGCTGCCTACCAACCAGGGCTGCAGTGGGACCAGGCACCACTTGAGGAGGAGGGCTTTGCTGACACTCTCGGCCTATTGAGCTGCTGCTCACTCATCGTTGACTGTGTGCCCTGTACTGTTCTGGGCACTTCACCTATAATCTCTCATCTGACCCCCCACTATGACCCCCATTTGCAGGTGAGGCTGTTTAAGTACAGAGCCCCAGGCCATGCGGCTGTAGGAGGAGAAACCTGAATTCACATCCGGGGCTTGGGGGACCTTCCACGGCTTGCTCCCCACGGTCCTTGCCTTGCTGTGGAGCCAGCCGGGAGGAGGACACTCTGTCCAGGCTCCGTGACCAACCCCTGCTTCCCACCAGCCTGGGGAGGGGCCCTGCTGATGTCAGTGACTCTGCTGCCCTCCTGTGGTCAGCCCAGGCCCTGCACCATCCCTTCCAGCTCCCCAGTGCCTCCTCCGCCCACCAGGCCTGTCTGACTGTCTCATGGTCCCTTCGGCAGCAAGAGCCATCGGGAGCCTTACGTGAAGACAGCTGATGAGAATTTTATCTTCCTCACTGGGCTTTGAATGTTAGAAGCAGTAAATGGACAGACTTCAGGGAGGGTTGCAAGGCTGGGCCCAGGAGAACGTGTTGGGTTATTGAGGCCTGAGCCCCAGGGCTGAGATCACTAGGTTCAAAGGCTATGCCTCTTTCTTTCCTCACTTTCGCCCCCAGGATCGCTGGTTCTGGCGCCTGCGCAATAACCGGGTGCAGGAGGGCTACCCGATGCAGATCGAGCAATTCTGGAAGGGCCTGCCCGCCCGCATAGACGCAGCCTATGAAAGGGCTGATGGAAGATTTGTCTTCTTCAAAGGTAATGTGGCCTGTGTGGAAGGACCTGGGACATTTTCTTGCCCTTCTCAGGAGCCCCTTTTTCAACCTGTTAACTGGAAGAGACCGAGTGGGAGGCATATACGCTGCAAGGGTCCTTCTAGCCCTAACAGAAACTGCCATCCGACAGGACAGATCCCTGCAGGCAGGGAAATTAAATCAGGGAGTGACTGGTGAGCGTTAGGTGCCAACGTTGGTGCGGTGACCAGCCTCACCCACACAAAGCAGAGGGTGGTGCAGGCAGCTGAAGACCACCCAGTGCTCCGTGGATGGCCGCCCTGTGAGTTCTGTGAGAGCCTGGAGGGAGCAGGTCACTCAGGCTGGAGGGGCCAGGGGAGGGGCGGGGCTCGCTGTACGGCACACCCAGTCTGTGCTAGGTTGTTTCACTTTGATTATCTTGACTTGGGCCAGGCCTCAGAAGGGTAAGACAAAGAGAGAAGCGAGGAAAGCATTCCAAGGGAAAGGAACTGGGTGGGCAAAGGCGTAGTTCATGGGGCTTTAGAAGACCCGCTGGACAGCCATGGAGTCTCACAAGAGAGCCGTGAGAAGCGGCCTGGAAAGGGAGTTCAGGGGAGGGTCCTGAGGACCCCGGGTTGCCCAGCCAGACTGTTTGGAAGTTCGCTGTTTGTTTCTGAGCAGCAGAGGCAGGAGGCCATTTCCGAGAATGGTTACTGGAGTTGAGGAGAGCGATGTCTGTAAGGCCTGTATCAGGGAGGAGCAGTGAGGCGAGGAGACTGAAAAGGCCTCGTGAGACGTTGAGTGCTGAGAAGAGAAGGGAAGAGAGGGTGATGCCACCTTCTTGGGAACCCTGGGGGGCAGAAAGGTGGTGAGGGAGGGAGCCCCTGGGGTGGAGATGAGGAACTCTGGAAGCCGACCTGGAAATGCCCAGAGGACGGTGGGCAGTCGGGTCCTGGGCCTGGTGCCCGGGTCCACTGGGAGCCTGGCAGTGGGCCACAGCCTCAGAGCTGGGTGTCACTGGTGGAAGGTGGGGGGAGTACTAGTGTGTGTGAAACCATGAGAGGCTGAAGTCTCCCAGAAAGGAGAAAGGAGCAAGTCACATGAAAGGAAAAGAGGGTGGGGCACAGAGCCTGGGCAGCGTGGGGCGAGTCGCCCAGGATCTGAGACTGGATTCTGGCTTTTTGCCCCCCTAAGCTCTGCCTGGGCCAAGGGGCCTCAGCCTCCCCCGCCACAGGGATCAAGCCTGCCTAGAGCTGTTCCCCGCTGGCACTGGCTCCATGAATGACTTCGGTCCCATTAGATGCTGGGCAAGTGGCTCTACCCACAACCTCCAGCACTGAATGACCAGGGAAGGCTAATCCTGGGTTCCTCTTGGCCACAGGTGACAAGTACTGGGTGTTTAAGGAGGTGACGGTGGAGCCTGGGTACCCCCACAGCCTGGGGGAGCTGGGCAGCTGTCTGCCCCGAGAAGGCATTGACACAGCTCTGCGCTGGGAACCTGTGGGCAAGACCTACTTTTTCAAAGGCGAGCGGTACTGGCGCTACAGCGAGGAGCGGCGGGCCACGGACCCTGGCTACCCCAAGCCCATCACCGTGTGGAAGGGCATCCCCCAGGCTCCCCAAGGGGCCTTCATCAGCAAGGAAGGATGTACGTAAGAGCCCATATGTTTTAGGCGGGGGGGTCTGATTTCATCTGGGTCTCATCGGGGCCCATGGGCATACTCTCAGGGTATACAGGTTTGAGAAACACCGTCTGGTGGCAAAGACAACTGCCTCATATCCACCCATGTTCACACAGTAAATTAATCCTCCCTTACCAGGTGCCAAGTCACAATTTCTCATCTGTAGGGATCATTCGCAATTGAGAGATGTTTTCATAGGCTGACTTCATTGTCTCAGACAGCACCTCTCAAACAGTGGTCCTCGGGTGTACTCTAGGAGTTCCTCGAGTTACCAGATCTGAAATGATGGATGTGGTGGTTCAAAGGTGCTTTTCCACAGGGCTTGAAGATAAGAGAGAGAAGCCCTTTTTATTTTTGAGACACTCCCTAAGCTCCTCCTGGAGGCCAGGCTGACTCACAGCCTCTCCCCACACCAGACTAGAAGCTTCTCAAGAAGAGAGGCTGTGACTTTCCAGGTGCAGAGTGCGTATTCATGAATGTTTGTTGAATCCATCTCTGCTCATCTGGTCAAAAGCACAGAGTCTGGAGCCAGCCTGGCTGGTTTCATATCCCACCTCCGCTACTTACTATGAGTCTGGGCAAATCACTTGTTTCCTCAGTTTCTTCATCTATAAAATGGGGATAATGATGGCACCTACCTCCTAGGATTAAGTAAGATAAATTATGTAGAGCAACTGGCCCATGCCATGTAAACTTTAGCTGTTATCATCATCTTCTTGGGTCGTCTTAGTTTTTGTGGAATGACGGGAGTCATTCATTCACTGCGCAATAATTACTGAGGGCCAGGTTGTGTGGGAGGGCTGGGGATGGAGCTTGGAACAAGACTTGCATTGCATCCCTGGCTCCCAGTCCAGAGGCAGAAAAACAAGGTGGCAACAAATACAATATGGGAAAGCATTTGTGAGAGAGCATCTAGGCAGAGGGCTATGTGGGGGAGGGTCATCAGGAAGGGCTCTCCAAGGAGACGTCACCAGCAAGAAAGCTAGCAGCCACAGGGACAGAGATGCTGTTTGGTGGCTCTCCTGTGTACCTGATGCTTGACACACATGGTCTCACTTTCTGGGGAGCCTCAGAGACAGGTGACATCAAGAGCTTTAGCCAGTGAAAGTCCTAGCCAAGGTGGGGAGCTGGCCAATAGGAGAGTGAGTGAGTTGCTTTGCGTCTGTGGGGCGATAAGGCTGCTGCAGGGAGCCTTGTGGTGGCTGCCAAGCTCTGCTGCCTCCTTTCCTTCCAGCCCCTCCCCCAGCAGAGTCCCAGTGACCCTGCAGTCTGTGTCGTGAAGTCACGTTGCCAAGCCAAAAAAATCCACGATAATTGCAAAGAGGTGGTGTCCGCAGTTGACAGAAGAAACCTTGGTCCCTGCCTCCCTTGGCGCAGGCAGGAGCTGGCTCAGCCCTAGAGCTATGGAGACAGTGCTGTCCAAGCCCTAAGCTGGGTGCTTGGTCTGAGTCTCATGGGGAGGGGAGAGGCTATGGGCACAGTCTGGCAGAGCTGAGACCCCAGGCTGAGAAGGGTCCTGTCTGGGAAGCACAAAATGCACAATTCTACTTCAAGCCCCTCAGTGGCTTCCCAGCACCTTTGAGATGACAGGGTGGGCAGCTCCAGGTCCCTAGTGCCTCTCTGCAGCTGGGAGGGTCATATTCCATGACCAGCCACACTATTTGCAGGGTGTGCCAAGCACCACATGCCTCTCACACGCCTCCCATCTCCAAGAGTCCCAACATGCTGCTCCCACCACCCCACGTGCCCACCCGCCTTTCGGAGCTCTTCCTGGACTCCTCCCGGGTGGGAGAGGCGCCCCTCGTCCACGCTGCCGCAGCACCCGGTGCCCTCTCATGCTGGCCCAGTGCAGGTGCAGGGAAGCGTCTGGGAGGCTGATGCTGGGCCGTGTTTCTGCAGATTACACCTACTTCTACAAGGGCCGGGACTACTGGAAGTTTGACAACCAGAAACTTAGCGTGGAGCCAGGGTACCCGCGTAACATCCTGCGTGACTGGATGGGCTGCAACCAGAAGGAGGCGGAGCGGCGCAAAGAGCGGCGGCTGCCCCAGGACGACGTGGACATCATGGTGACCATCAACGACGTGCCAGGCTCCGTGAACGCGGTGGCCGTGGTCATCCCCTGCATCCTGTCCCTCTGCATCCTGGTGCTGGTCTACACCATCTTCCAGTTCAAGAACAAGGCAGGCCCTCAGCCCGTCACCTACTATAAGCGGCCAGTCCAGGAGTGGGTGTGAGCAGCCCAGAGCCCTCACTGTCCACTCGGTCTGGCCAGCCAGGCCCTTCCTCACCAGGGTCTGCGGGGCAGCTCTGGCCACTGCCCACCGGGGCCAGCAGGGCCCTAGGCCAGGGGTCATGGAGCTGAAGTGGTGGTGCATTGGCCTAGGCAGGGGGCAGGGAGTGATGGCGGCTGTGCCCCAGAGCAGGTGTCTGGCACCCAGCTGCCAGCCTTCTGTCCTGGTTAAACTGCTCCCTACTCAAGGGAATAGGCCAGGCCCATCAGGAGGCGGGGAGCATGCCAGGAGGAGGCCCCACGGTCACTGCGCCCTGTGGTGTCCGTGAGGCACCACAGCACCACACCTGGCTGGACCCAGCACCTTCTGTGGAAGCCAGCACTAGCGCGCTCAGCCCCACCTGGGAGATGCCACCAGTCCTGGTCCCCCATTGCCAACACCTGCTGGTCAGATGTCCCCCCCACCCCTACCCCACTGTCCTCCAAGGCTACAGGACCCCGGCTGCCGACACAGTGGGCAACGAGACTTGGTTTCCCCTGCTGGTAACAGCAGATCCCTCAGGAAACCTGCTCCACACATCAGGGTCTCCTCTGAGACCCGGGATGTAGGGCCACAAGCTGCAGGCAGGGCTGTGGCCCAGCTGGGTCTGACAAGGACCCAGTTGTCACGTCGTGAATATTTCAACGTCCTGTCACTATTGGTTAAAGTCCCATTCTGCAAAGGCTGCTTGAGGCTTTAGGTGAATTAGAGGTGACTGTCTTGGTGATGAGGCCAGCGCCCCCCCAGCGATAGGGACCAAGGTGCTGTTAAGGCCACTCGAGTGCCCAGACACCCCAGGAGCTGGGCCCTGCTGATGAGGCTAAAGGGCTGGAGCAGGAGATGACCCCATCTCTGGAGGCTAATCTGAGTTTGTAGCTGTCCTCCACTCTCCTGTCCCTCTCCCCATCCCCTCAAGTCCCCAGTCCCCCTCTGGGCTCAGCCTGACTAATTAGGTGAGACAGAAATAGCTCCAGGCCAACACTTTCATGGCCTTGGGGTAAGAGACCCAGGGCAGCCTTTGGAAGTGCTCAGAGCACACACCCCTAGTTACCCTGAGACCAACTTAATCTCTCAGCCCAGAAGCAGTGTTCATACCACGAGCTTGGCCCTTGCTAACCCAGCTCTCTGGGCCCATCACCCTACACTGCTCTTCGGAAAAAGGCACCCGCAACTGGTAATGGACCCAAACCTGGGGCCCACCCTTCACTGCCTCTGGCAGGAATTCCTAGGGCTCGCCTCACTCCAATCCAGTAAGAGGCAGCCCTGCTTGTCACTAAGGAGCTGGAGGCAGGACCAATAGGTTTGACCACGTCCACTGGCTCTCTGCCAAATCCATGAGGCGGTGTCAGTCTTCAGGGTGCTGGCAGGGCCTCTGAGCCTGCATGGGCCTTGCCCCCCACCCTGTGGCCTCTGGGCTTTGGGTCTGCTTAACTTGTAGCAGACAGGGACTCTGGGAGCTGTCCTGAGCAAAATCTCTCTCGACCCAGAGACACCTATATGGGTCCACTGTGTTCCCTGTCATCATCCTTCTGTTTTTTCTCATTTTGGCCAAGGGCGGGCTCCCTGGGGCGGGTGGGGAACAACTGTGGAGATATTAGTGATTCATAGGTTTGTACAGTGTTTTATACTTTGCAAAGCACTTTATTAGCTCACCCCTGTCCACTCACATGTAACTCACGTAGGCCCTGGGAGGCCAAGGATAACTCTCACTGTGCCCTCAAATGAAGCACAGGGAGGCTGTTGCCTGCCCAGGCCATCCAGTGGGCTTGCTGGGCCTTGGGTCCCCACCTGTGGACCCCTCTAGGGTCCAAGATGAGATCAGAAGTGTCTCTTTTATCCGTCTTTTCTTGGCCTCCCTTCTCCCCTTCCCAGTCCCTCTCCACTCCTCAGGTTGGTGCTCTCACTTCTTGAAAGCTCTAGGCCCCCCAGGTTCCCCACTGGCTCCTGGTACTACCGAGGTCAGCTGAGAAAGAGCAGGAGATGGAGGCAGGCAGCCCAGGCTGCAGATGTGAGGGATGCAGGGCCAGGCCCAGAGAGGGCTCAGCCTGGAGGCTTCCAATGATGGATTCTCCTGCCTTGTGGTCATCTGTTTGTCCATCATCCCAGGACAGAGCAGACAGAGGGGCAAAGCACTGGGGGCCCTAGAGCCCAGCTTCCCCTCAGTCTGGGGAACATCACAGCATTTCAGTGTCAGTCACATTTTAAACTGATCAGCCTTTGTATAATGTTTTTTAAATCATTTCTAAATAAAACAAAAATACAGAGCGTGTCATTTTCCTGGGATGTGGGAACAAGGATCAGATTCTGGGTGGCCTTAAGAAGCTCCTGGGAGACAGGGTGCTTTAGGGTGTCTGGGAGCTGCCCCACGCATCTCACGTGCGGGCCCAAAAATCAGATGCCTCCTCTCTCCAAAAGGCCGGCCCTGGAGGCCCTCTGTTACTGGGGTCCCAGAAATACAGGCGAATAATGGCAGGGTGGCACCCAGGACGGCAGAGCAACCTCTCCCAGGAGAGGTAAGGGCAGGTTCACTGCGGCAAGGTCTTTTCTGAAGTCAAGGCACATGGTGCCATGACCAGGGACAAAAACAAGGGTCCAGTTCTTGGCAACAGGGAAAAACGAGGTGAGGTTAGGTCAGCAGCCTTGGAGTCTTCTTACCAAGAGCCCTGGCCTGGTTCTGGAAGCCAGTGACCGGGAAGGCTGCCCCGGGACCCACACGGCTGGAGAAACTGTGGGGTGGGGATGAACAGGAAGGTCGGAGCCGGCCTGGGCGCAGGCTGAGAAGCGAACAAAGCTGGGGTGGCGGGAGGGGCCAGAGGCGAGGCGGTGCCCCAAGGCGAGGCTGCCGAGGGGGCTTCCTTCCAGTCCCCCGCGGGCTCCCCGACTCTCCGCGCGTCTCCGGGGTGGGGGCAGGTGCGGAGAGACGACAAGGGCCTGACCGGAGGCGGCGGGCGGTCACAGCAGAGGGCGGCGAGTCAGTACCAAGAGGTGCAGGCGATGAGGAAGCGCACGTCGTCCAGCGGCCCCCAGGGACCGGGCTCTGGCCCGGGCCGCCCAGGGCCCTCGGGCGCCGCAGGCTGGGGCGGGGGCTGGGGCTGGGGCTGCGGCGGCGGCTGGGGTTGCGGCGGCGGCTGCGGCTGCGCCGGCTGTGCCGGCTGCGCGGCGCCCTGGCCACCGCCCAGCTGAGCGCCCATGTTCTGCAGGAGGAGAGGCCCGTCAGGCGCCGGGCCGGCCGCGCACCACCCCGCCCCGCCCCGCCCCGGCCCGGCCGCCCGCCCGCCGCTCCCCTCACCTCGCACTGCCGGAGCCGCGGGTCCGCAAGAGCCCAGCGAAAGCCTCCGTGCCCCAGTCGCCGGCGCAGCGGCGCCCGGAGGCACCGGCGTCCGGAGGCACCGGCGTCGTGACGTCACGGCGCACGGACCCCCGCCCCCCCGCGCCAGGGAAGACGGTTTCAGGACCCAGGGGCGTGGCCCAGCAAAGCCGATCCGACCCACCAGCAACCGGCCAAACCTGCCCCCGAGTCCTGGGTTCCGCTCTGCGAGCAGCTCGGAGACACTTGGAGCCGCCCCAGCAACCCACGCCTCTCCAGCCTGGCTCCGCACCCTCCCAAGGCCTAAGGCAGTGGTCCCCGACCCTTTTGGCACCAGGGACCGGTTTCCTGGAAGACAATTTTTCCATGGCGGGGAGGGTGATGGGTCAGGCGGTAGTGATGGCGATGGGCGGCAGCAGATGAAGCTTTGCTCCCTGGCCCGCTGCTCACCTCCTGCTGTGCGGCCCAGTTCCTAACAGGCCACAGGCCGCTGACGGGTACCCCTGTCCTAAAGGGAAAAGGCCTGTGGCTGTCCTGGGCACCTAGCAGCCAGGCCATCAACCTCCATACACCCTGGGTCAAAGAGGACAAGACTGCCCTGTAGCAGGTGTCCCAGAGCCCTTCAGGATCCTCACACCAGTCTAGGGGAGTTAAAATAGAGTCTCATCCTTTGAAGCCAAAAATACGAGGCTGAAGTTGTGTGGAAAATGGGAGAAGTACAGCGGAGCGTGCTTCTTCCTCTTGCCCTGTGATGAAGCCGCCTACCTGATGCTGGGGGAGGGGAGTGGGAGGCTGTAGAACTAAGGGGTGTGTGTGCATCCTACCCCACCTTTCCCCTGGAACAATGGTGGGAGGCTGAGTGTAGGCTGAGGTCCCCAAATAACACACTCAGAACAGCTGGAAGAAGCTGCCCTTTAATGGAGTGGCACAGACAACAGAGCTCTCAGCCAGAAGCCATAGGACCTGCCAGCCAGCATGACGTGGCAGTTTTGCAGTAACTATAGATTCAGGTGATGGACACAGGTGAAGACGGGCTGGGCATCCAGCCAGAGTCCAGGTGAGTTCTCTGACACCGCCCTACCAGCATCCAGGACAGACTGGGTGGGATGTGGAGACGAAGCCAAACTCCAGAGCCAGAAGCCCACAGAACAGCATGGACAGTGACTCAGGTGAGGCTAGAGAGAGAGGAAGGAGCGTTGTCAGTAGGTGCTTCACAAAGCACAGCTCACCCTCCATTCTCAAGGTGCTTGCCTCCACTCTTACCCCAGGACCTCTGTTCCAGCTCAGCCCCAAAGAGCCACACGCACAGCCTCTTCCAGATTCCACGGCTCCCACCGAGTCACAATCCAGTCTAGAACTCTCAGTGCTTAAAAACTAAAAGTAACTCCTTCTCCACTCAGGTGGGTGAACTCAGTTAACTTCTTCAAATCATTACTGATCATAGATCAGAGCCTCACAGGTCAAGTCCAACAGACATCAGACAAAGGAACAAGAGGGTTCAGAGAGGGGAAGGGACACGCCCAGGCCACAAATCCTCTAGTGGCAGGGCTGGGGCCAGAACATTCTTCCTGGAGGTGATAATCACGTGCGTGATTATAAAAGTGAAGTACAAATTTCCTCTTTTTTTTCTGGCCTCACCTCACAGCTTGCGGGATCTTAGTTCCCCAACCAGGTCCTCCAGAGTGAAAGCACCGAGTCCTAACCAGTGGACCACCAGGGAACTCCCTGAAGTGCATGTTTCTTAATCACCTACCTGACACCTTCCTTGTGAGGTCTCATGGGCACCTCAAACTCAACAGGTTCAAAACCAAAGATGGCTAATGAGTTTTGTCTCTTCTTTTCCAATACCCATTTCTTAACTAACTGCAGTGCTGACCAGTGCTGCTGACTGTAGGCAATTCTGCCTGGCAGTTTCTGAAGTTTCACCATTAAATACAACATTTGCTGTAGTTTTTCAGTCAGTAACAATTATCAGGTGACAGAAATTTCTTTCTGTTCTTAGGTTGCTAAGAAGTTCTGTTTGTTCTGTTCTTTAATTAAATGGTTAATGTTGAAGTACTGTTTTCTTTATGAGGTTCAATGTTCCAGAAGGGAAAGGAAGGGATATTTTGTTCATCACTACATCACTACTGTCTGGCACATAGTAGGCGTTCAAAAAAAAGTTGTTGAACAGATGACAAAACCATTGGTACCACTTTCCTGTTCAGACCCTTTCAACTGCTCTCCAGTGCTGATGGCAGAGTTTGTCAGCGTGGGCTCCAAACTGCCCTCATCAGAATCACCCAGGAAAGATTATTAAAACAACCACACATGGTTGGCTCCCACACCAAACTGAGGGAATCAGTATCTGAGGGGTGATGCCAAGAGCCCAGTATCCCAACACAGACCAAAGGTCAAAACACCCATAGTCAAAACTTCTTGACATGGGCATTCAGAGCCCTCAACACTGGGAATAAAACCTTTCCCCTTCACACCCCACCCTATCTTTGCATATTCAATAACCTACTCATTCCCTGAAGCCCAGATTATATGATCTGTCCTCCCCAAAACCTTCCTGGATTCCAGAAAGTATCTTGTGGGAGCTTTCAAAGCCACAAAAGGCACCTTTTACTTCTTTGAAGGCAGCTAAGTTATATATGGCCACTACATCTTCTCTCCCCTGCTACACTCTAAGTCCATCTCAGAGGCAGGATGTAGCACTAAGTTGCCTAACTACCCCACACTGAGCCTAGTCCATAGGGTTTAATGAACATCAGGGATTGAATGAATGGAGGGAAAATGAAGGGAAATTTTGCCCCTGGTAAGTAGGGAGTCTGCTACTGGGCACTTGCTCTACCCTGGGGGCTCTATCCTCATCAAGACTCCTGTGCTAGCTGGGTATGGCTGCCTTGAGAAGCATCCTAAGGGTGGTAGGGGCACTAAATATCCAGCACCTGCTGCTCTTCCAAAGGAAGACATTCTAGAGCCTAACACCCCAGCATCTCCAGGGTTAGGGCCCAAGAACCCACTGTTGTTTTAAACCCACAAAAATCCAGATGATGGTGATTTTGATGCAGTCCCCATGTCCCCCGAGTCCCTCAGGCACCTGGATCTCCTCAGTTCCTAAAAGCAGCCTCCCCTCCTTCCCTCAGTAAAAAGTTCTTTCCTGTCTCAGGCTACTGGCTGGGGACACCGACACACAGGCAGATACAAACTACAAAAGAATGTGGTCAGTGATAAAATAAGACAGACTACAGAAGGGATACACTGAGCCAACATCTTCAAAGATGGGGATGGGCAGATACTCTACCAATGCTTGTGGACTGTACCCTGTGCCTGCTCAGCAGTGTGCGGATGTGGCCTCACACGCGAGGAGAACCCTCCAGGATGAATACAGTGTGGCTCCCAATACAGGTGGCACCTCCCTCCCCTCCCCTCAAAAGAAGAAAGGCCCAGGTACCTGTCAATGAGTGAATCCCTCATGCTGGTAGCAACGGTGCTAGGCTTGGCTTCGTTCAGCTTGAAAACACTCTCCACCACTGACAGCTCTGTGCTGGTTGTGTCCAGGCCACAGAAGGCACACCAGTCATTCACTACCATCCCAGCGGCGATCACCTCGCTGCCTCGGTTCACAGTGCCCGCCTGCCAAGGGACGGCTCAGTGTGGTCAAGACACCAACAGTCAAAGTCATGAGGACTCTCCCTAAACCCTGCTCCCTGACCCTCAGCCCCAACCCCAAACTGTGACAGGTAATAACCTAGATTCCCAAATACTGGGCAAAGGGATCTGCTCTAGCAGGAGACAGTGGTCAGAGACAGGACTGCTTACCACAAGGGGGACCTGAAGGAGAGAGGACAGCTCATCCTGGTCTTCAATTGAAGTCTTGGGATGTACCAGCCCTCCCTGATTGCTGAAGACACAGTAGCTTCCTACCAGCACCTGGTCAGCCACTGTCTGTCTGAAGACTTCCACCTTTAGCACGTCGGCCAGGATTTCTTCTGTTTCCTGTCAGCCAAAGGTACTGTGCTCAGCGCCCAGAACAAGCAGATTCAAGAACCCAGGGCCTCCACACCCAGACCCACCCAGGGCATGACTCCCTAAGCTCATTCCTCTGCTATGTAGCTGCATATGGAAGCTTCACTTAGACAAAGGAGGGAATACAGCTCAGAGCAGAGTCCAGGCCAGTGATGGAGCCCCTAATACCCTTGCAAGCCATGAAGAGCCAGAGGCTGGTGTCCACATCACCCTCCTTCCCTCTAACCCACACACAGGAGTTCAACTGTCAATCTTCTCTCCCAGCCCTGGCTGCAGGACCAGATGGGTCAACTCCATGATTCTGAAGGATTAATACACTCCCTAGCTTCTTTCTGACACTGATCACACCGTGGAGGGCTTCTATTCACTATTTCAACTAGTGTCTGAACTGCAGGACCCCAGGTATAAAGAGAAACCACAAGAGATACCCCTAATTCCTGCCTGACAGGCAAAGAATAGTGGCTAACCACTGACTAGGCTAACATTCTGTGGCTCTTGCGCCATACTGGGCTGCCTCACCCTATCCAGGTCTGGGTGGATTAAGGCCACATAGTCATTGCAGGTGGTGACATTGCCCAGAGCTGAGAGCCGTTCCTCCACCCGCCGGATCTGCACTGAGTCTGGGAGGCAGTTGCGAATGTGTTGTAGCTCCTGGTCGGTGGTGTTGTTGGGCACAAGGAGACCATGCCTGTTCCCTGGAAAGACCCAAATTAGGGAAGGAGGGACAAGGATGGACCATACGTACACAAGATGCCTGCTGAGCCCTGGGGGCTGAGGATATAACCCAGCCCAATTAGCTTCCCCAGGAAGGCTTCAGACCCAGACCCTAGTCCTCCAAACCAGTGATCCGTACAACACCTGGGGGGCCAGGAGTCCCACTGGGCAGGCCAGAGAAGGTCTAGGAGTCTGTCTCAACACATCCTGCCCAGTTTGCCATCATCAACTAGGGGGAACCAGGACTAACAGGAAGGGCTCTTGGACATCAGTTGTATATTTTGCTACTTAAAAACTGAAATACCACTCCATACCTACCAGAATGGCTACATTTTTTAAAAGAATGTCAATACCAAGTGTTGGAGCAACCAATAGGAGTGTAAATTGGGCAACCACTTCAGATAATTATGTGGCATCATCTACTAGATTGAATACCCAGCCATTCCTCTCCTAGGTATTAGATATCCAATAGAAATACATACAGTTGTTCAC
This sequence comes from Hippopotamus amphibius kiboko, assembly GCF_030028045.1. NCBI lineage: Eukaryota > Metazoa > Chordata > Mammalia > Artiodactyla > Hippopotamidae > Hippopotamus > Hippopotamus amphibius. Next base: position 24,662,388 of record NC_080197.1, on the reverse strand, counting down.
TAAGAAACACAGCAGCAATACTCATAACAGTCCAAACTGAAAACTACCCAAATGCCCACTGTCAACAGAATGAATTAATACACCGGGGTATACTTACATAAAACACAGTACACAGCAACATGAATGAACTACAATTACACTGTGACAACAGTGACTCAACCTCTGCCTAACTCTGCAAGGACACAACTCTGAACTTGCAAACTATGAGTTTCTCCCATCATTAAAAAAAAAACAAAAAAAACAAAAACCAACAACAAAGGTCAGGCTAAGTTACATAAGAACTAGCTTCAAGTCCAAAGGTCATGGTTAGGGATAAGGGCGTTCTCCCTGACTAAGAAAATACTCAGAGTCCAAGATCATCAGGCTTATGATAAAAAATAAAGGAAGAAACTCCTATTCGAGTAGAACTAGAAATAAGGGGTGGCAGTAAAGGCAGACAGATCCAGCTCAAAGAAAGGATCAATGGCCAGAGTCAACAGTGCTAAGATACAGGGGTACATGGCAGAGAATTTAAGATTTAAATGAATAACTGAACAGTATGCCCCAGAATCTTAGCTTGCCATTTTTTAGTGGCAGAAATGGACGCTCAGAAAGTGGAGGCAATTTGCCCAGTCTCAGTGGCCGAGGAGAGAGAACAATCCAATTTTCCTCCACACTAGGTGTGGGACTGGGTGAGTCACTTGGGTTCCTCGAGTCTCAGCCTCCTCATCAATCAAATTGGGCCAATAATTCCTACTTTCCCGGGGTCTTCATGAACAAGGGCTGAAACAAGTGTCAAAGTGAATTACAGTGATCCAGAAGCCTTTGCTAGAGGCTGTCCCTGATCTGCTGACACTTAGACCAGGTCTGGCACAGGCCTGAGGGATTCTGTAGTCCTTGGAGATAATGGACGAAAGCCTGGAAATCCCCGGGTCACTCGGGGTCCCTTCTAGGCGTATAATTAAAGGCGCTGGGAGACTCCCTCCCTCCCTCGGCGACTTCCAGCTGGCTTACCCACACACATGCGCCCGATGATGCGGCAGCCAGCGATGGAAGCGTGCACCACAGGGATGCTATCAGCAAGCTCGCCCTCGAACACACTGTAGGGACATGGACTCGGTAGTCACGGGGCTGAGGGACCTGACCCCCCACTCTGCCAGAGCCCCAGACACCAAGCCCCCCTCCCAGCCACCCACCCACACACTGCCCGCGGGCCCGGGGCTCCCGCCGCACCTGTAGAAGTTCTCTGACCCTCCGATGGCCACCAGGCAGTAGGTGTTGGTAAGTTTGGCAAAGCAGCCGATCTCACAGTTGTTCTCGAACGACGCTCGGACCGCCATGAGGCCTACGGACTGCGGGGCCCGGAGTTCAGGGCCAGCGGATCCTCTCCCGGAACCGAGTGCCCCGGCCTCGACGCTGGGTCCGGGTCAGCGTCCGAGTCCCCCGGCCTCCGCGCATCAGGCCCCGCCGCGACCCCACCCCTCTCAGCCTTCAGCCCTCGGGGCCGCCCACCCCGCGCCTCCAGACTCTCCGGCCCCGAATCCTCCGGCCCCCACCCCTCACGACCCAGGGCGCCCCGAGCTGACCCTTCCGGGGTCCCGCCACAACCGCTCACCAGGTAAACGCAACCTCCACACGCGGCAAGATTCCTCCTCGGCCCTCGGTAGGTTTCCGTTTCCGCCTCCGCCCTGGAAGACTTCCGAGAGAATGCGACGCACGCCGCAGCGCATGCGGCCACTCTAGCGCCAGCCTCTGGGCGGGCTCTATGGTTGCAAGCGGTCCGGTTGCTGCCCCGCCGGGCCCCGCCTCCAGCAAGCTCGCATTCATTCATTTATTCATTCAGTCAGGAGCTTTGTAGGAGATAACATCGACCCAGACCTGTGCTGGCTGGATGTGAGGCATCAGAATGGAGAAGCCAGGGGATGTCTCGCAGAAGATGGGTTGATGATGGAGTTATATCTTAATTCCCCGACCAGGGATCGAACACGCGCGCCCTGCACTGGAAGCGGGGAGTCTTAACCACTGAACCGCCAGGGAAGTCCCAGACGGAGTTACATGTTGAAGTAAAGCCTGAGGAGGAAGAGCAGGTGTCGGGGAGGTGAGGGACAGAGTAGGGTGTGGGACAGACGTCCAGGCTGGATCTGGAGCCCAGGGAAGACTGAAGGGCTGAGATGTAGGCCTGAAGCCTGGGGTGGATGAAGTCACCCATGGAGAAGGTGTCCATTAGGGAGAAGTAAGATCACGACAGAGGCTGGAGAAGGAGGCGCAGCCAGAGAAGTAAAGGAAACCATGCTGAAGAAGGTATTGGAGAGGGGAGGAAGGATGGAGCAGGGTGTCAGGGAGGGTCCAGAGTGGGCAAGCGTGTGTGGGCTGATGGGCTTACGCTATGTGCCCCTTGCACGTGCTTGGTCACACTCAGCAGCCACTTTCTGCCTCCCTCCCACATATCCCCCCACGCCACCACACCCCACCCACAGATGGTGGCAGTCAAGAGACCTGCTCTGGTGGACAGATGAACTTGGCCCACATTTTGTACTAAAGCCCCAGGGTCTCTCAGAATGTCACGCTCAGTGAGGGCAGAGGGAAGCTTGGGGCCCCTTTCCTCCCCACCCCACAGACCGCCCGTGGCCATCCACTCTCCTCCAGGGAGCCCTCCATAGGTGGCTTGAATGGTGCCCTTCCCCTGTCCCCAACCTGCAGTTTCATAACTCTGCCTTCCTCAGGATGCACCAGGCTGCTGCTGGGTCATAGCATGTCTGCTTTTATTGATTTGTATCACGTATACAGTCCCAGGCAGGGCACAAGCTCAGGAAAAGGACCTACATCTGACAGAGCCTATACTTCCAGGGACACTCAGCAAAATGATGTGTGTGTGTGTGTGTGTGTGTGTGTGTGTGAGAGAGAGAGAGAGAGAGAGAGAGAGTATCCACATCGTCTCCATCCTCCCTGGGTCATCTCAGACCCACTCCCTCAGTCCTCTCCCTGGCCTCTCTTCACCTGGTTCCCTCCACCAGGAATTCCTCTAACCCTCACCTCCATCTGTCCAAGTCCTTCCCTCCCATCAAGGCTTGGCTCAAAGTTGGCCTCCTCTGAGAAACTTTTCCCATCACTTCGTCATCACTGCCACTCTCTGGCCGTCATTCCTACCACCTTCTGCCACTGGTTAGCCTTTAATTAGATACACCAATGGTTTATGCATTGAATCCTTGTCTCCCAGGGATGGGGTCTGATTCATCTGTCAACCCTATGGCATGTCCAGCACAGGACTGGGTACAAAGCTTAGGTACAAAAAGCTACTGGTTGGTGCATGCATGCCTCTGTGTGTGTGCGTGTGTGTGCACGTGTGGTTATGTACATGTGTGGTCTGTGGATCCTAAGGGGTCTACGGTGTGCACCGACTATAGCCATTCATTTAGCCAAATGACATTTATCGAGTACCTACAACCAGAATCCTGAGTGTTTTAGTTTATCACATGGACTGCATCTGCGGGTGTGCAGTTTGTGGGTGTGAACCCTGTCAGCGTGCAGTGTGTGTTGCGCAGGCATTTGGGGCGTCTCTATGATATGTGGATTTTGTGTGCAGGGGGACCTGGGAACCGTTGATACTGTGTGCCCTGTTTGGGCAAAAACACAATCTTAAGAAATTAAGAGTCAGAGCCACAGGTTTGAGCCCCTGTCACTTATTTGGACCTGATTCCAAGCAAATCATCAAACTCGCTGGGTCTCAGCTTCCATATTTATATTATAGGGAAGATAATACCTATGATCCTAGAACTGTGTACCTACCAGAGCTCTATCTTGTAGGACATTGTGAGGACGAAGGATGAGAAGTAACCGATATGAAGGGCTCAGCACAGTGATGAATGGCAGGTGCCCAGTAACCATGGGTTCCACTTCCCCAAGCGTGTGCATGTGCGTGTGTGAGCAAGAATCCGAGCCCCGGGAATGTCTAACCTGGGCTTCTAGGCTCCTCCTCTTCCCCACATGGCCCCTGCCTGAGCTCCCACCCCAGAGTCTGGGACCTGAGCAGATCTAGAGTCCCAGCGGATGGAGAATGGACATGTCCTTTCTGGGAGCGGGACTACAACTCAAAGCGGCTTCGGAGCAGCTTGAACTTGGACTTGTTGTACTTAGTAATGAGGTCCAGTTTGCTGTGGCCCAGGGTGCGCCGCTTCTCATCCCCAGACAGGCCATTGCTACTACCGCTGTGCTGGCCACCTGTGGGGCCCCCGGGGAGGCCAGGCTCAGGTCCCGGCCTGGTGCCCTGCAGCTGATGGTACTTGGTGATGAGGTCCAGCTTGCTGTGGCCCAGAGTCAGCCGCTTCTCATCCCCAGACAGGTCATTGCTACTACCGTTGTGTTGGCCACCTGTGGGGCCCCCAGGGAGGCCAGGCTCAGGTCCCAGCCTGGTGCCCTGCAGCTGATGGTACTTGGTAATGAGGTCCAGCTTGCTATGGCCCAGGGTCAGCCGCTTCTCATCCCCAGCATCCACTCCAGCCTTTTGAGCAGAGCTCGGTCTGGGGAGACCACTGGGCCCAGGCCCCTCACCCCGGAAGGGGCCAAACTTTGTGATGAGGTCCAGCTGGCTGTGGCCCAGGGTCTGCCGTCGTTCATCTGGACCCTGCTTGTCAGCCCTGGCCGAGGAGCTGGCTTCAGGGAGCACTCTGGAGCCCCCAGCCTTGGGCGACTGTGCCAGGAGGTCCAATTGGCCATGGCTGTGGTCTGGGGACAGCTTCTTGTCCTCTGGGGTCTGATTGCCAGGCCTGGGGGAACCTGACTCAGGGGCACCCCTGGCACCCTGGGCCTGGGGCAGGAGATCCAGCTGGTTGTATCTCTGATTTGGGGCCAACCTCCTATCCTCTGGGGCCCGCTCACCAGGCCAAAGGGAGCCTGAGTTGGGGGTCACCCCAGAATCAGGGCCTCCTGCTTCTCGTGCTCTGAGGAAGGGGACAAGGAGATCCAGCTGGCCATGGCTCTGACTCAGAGACGCCTTATTCTCCTCCACTGCCTCCAGAGCTGTGCCAGGTACCCAGCGGCCTCGTGGGGGGCTAGGCTCCTGACTTCCTGCCACCCCGTTCTCTGGGAGCCGGGACAGAGCTGGCACACCCCGAGGAAAGGGGAGGAGGGGACGAGGGCGAACAAGCAGAGGTGACCCCCCTGCCAGGGGCGTGGGGCTGGTGCTACTGTGGTTGAGGGCAGGGGAGGACTGGGACCAGGGGGATGCCCCCAGCTTGCTCAGGTTGGCCCTGTAGGGCCCTAGCAGGGGGCCATGGTTAGGGTCTGACAGCTGGCATTGCAGGGAGGGCTGGCCATCGGCCTCACAACGGGCAGGACCCGGGGATGAAGATCCCATACCCGTGTCACTGCAGCCTCCGCCTACTGGCAGAGCGAGGTAGGAGGAGTGGCCCCTGCAAGGTGAGCGCTTGATGCTGCTGAGGCTGGTGGTGGAGGGCGACGAGGATGTGGTGCTGGGGATGCTGGGCCCGAAGGCCAGGGCCCCTGGGGGAGGGCATGGTGCCCTGGGAGACACGGGAGCTTCACCTCCACAGAAGCCCTCCACGGGCCGAGACTGGGCGTAAAGACAGCGGAACTCCCGGTCAAAGTCTTGCACGATGCGGCCCCTCAGCTGCAGCACCATGCTTGTGTGGGCCTGGCTGCAAAGCCAGGTGAAGCTAGGGGCAGAGGGTCAGGGTCAGGAGGCAAAGTGCAGGACCTTGGGGCCAGGCAGGAGTCACAGCCGCGGGAGCAAGACAACCCCCCCCCCGCCATGAGGGCCCAAGTGAGGGGGCAGAGCTCTGACTCCAGAGTGTGTGCTAGCCCTAGCTCAGCTGAGTGGACTTGGGCACATGGTTTCCCATCTCAGCCTCAACTTCCCCATCTGTAAAGTGGACCAAGGCCAGGTTCCCTGAAGTCCCTCCGATTCCGAGGTGCAAGAGTTATTTTCTATACCAAGGGCATGAAAATAATCCTTCCACAGAGTGAGCTCCTCCAGGGCCCAGCCCAGGGCTGTCTTGCTCCCCACACTGGCCCCTGGGCCCTGCACCATGCCTGGCACACAGCAGCTGCTCAGTTCATGTCGCAAGGGTTGGATGAAGGAAGGAAAGCTCAAAGGTGCCAGGTCCCAGGCGCCCTCGCCAGCCCGTGGCCCAGGCCCCACACCCTTCCCCCAGCCCCCCAGCCCCCCAGCCCCCAGCCCGCTTGCTCACCTGTAGCTGCCTCCTACCACCTGCTCACAGTCAATGATGACGAACTTCTCCAGGGCCTGCCCCGTGAAGCGGTGGCCTGCCTTGCTGCAGTATGTGTCCCCACATGTGCTCCGCACACGCATGTTCTGGGCCAAGGAGGGAGGGAGGTTGGGGGTCACTTTGAGAGAAGAGGGCTCAAGCCATGTCTAAATCCCATGGGGTCTGTGACCCAAAATAGCTGGGAGCACCTGGCCCCCACTCCCATTGACCCCAATGCTCATGAACCACCCGACTGACTCTTCTGCCCTCCCTGACTCCCCACCCTACACCCTGGTTCCCGTCCCAGCCCTTGCTGACCCGCAGGTGCCCTCCATTAAGGTCCATCTTGTAGCACATCTCCAGGAAGTGTTTCAGGTGCTCCTGGGCCAGGAGCAGGTAGACGGGGACACCACGCCGGCCCGAGGCCTCCATGAGGTCACACAGAAGCTCCATGTCAGTGAATATATCCATTACCACAGCCACCACCTGGGGGGGGACGAGGGAGTTCAGCCCTGCCCGGGGCACTGCCCAGCCCAGGGGCAGGGACTGGATCCTAGGAACTGAGCACTGGGCTGAAAAGCAGGAGGTCAGAACCCGAGAGAATATCTGAACTGGGAGGGCTTTTAGTGGTGACCCTCTCTGAGGGTTCTTGACTTGGAAACAGGGAGGTTTCACTGCCTTGAAGCCCAGAAGGCTGTTTGAAATTTTTTGTGTGCATTTTTCTAAGGACCGTTTGTTCATCTGTCATTCAGATTCTCAAAGAGGTCTGTGCATCTGCTGCACTAGTCTAAAGGTCGACTCTACAGATGAGGGAAGACTGAGGCCCAGAGGGGAAAAGAGCCAGAAGCAGAACCCAGGCCCGTTTCCCAGGCCGGCTCCTCACACTCCCCACACTAGCCCTAGCTGTAGCTCTGACTGTCTGTCTGAGGCTCGCTTCTCACGGATCAGTTCCTGGGGTCTTCAGTGCCCTTTGCTAGACACACCTGTGTCCCTGTGACGCTGCAGAGGTCGGCTGTGACCTCCTACACCCACGCCAACTGGGACCACGTTTTCTGCCCAGCTGAGGGGCGGGGCTTGCAATATCTGCTGTGAGAACCTCCTCTCCCAGTCCAGGCTGAGAGGCAGGAGGTGCAGAGCAAAGCACTCTAGCTCTGGAGCCAGACAGAGCTGGGTTCCAACCTGCACTCTGCTACCTCCTAGTGATATGGCCTTGGGTGAGTTCCTCCATCTCTGGGAGCCTCCACGTCCTCATCTGTTAAATGGAGATAATGATAGCTACCTCTCAGAGTTATGGGACATGAGATGTGAAAATACTCAGCACACAACAGAAGCTCAATAGATGTTCCATTCCTGCTTCCTCCTTAACAAACAAGGACATTGGACCACAGGGAGAGGACGCCCTTCCCAAGATCACTCTGAGACTCAGTGACAGCCCAGAGTGGAAGCCAGGCTCCTGGCCCAGAGGCGGAGGGTCTAGACTGGGGGGTGAGGAACCAAAGCATTGAGGGATGCCCTAGTGCATGGCACAGGCCTAGCCAGGGGTTGGGGGGAACAAGGACAAGCAGGAAAGATCAAAGGGGTGGGGCGATGACAGCAGCCACCTCACTAATTACCCCATTCCCTGTGCTAATCAGGTCTGGCCCTCCCCTGCCTGGGGCATAGGTAGTCTTGCCAGGGAGGCTCTGGAGGTACTGGTGGGATCCCAGCATCCTGGCTCCTAACATCTGCAGCAGGTACCTTCCAGGCTGCTCCCCTAGCAAGGGCACTGAGTCTAACCTACCCCAAGCCCTGTCTAGGGTCATCTGATCCATCCCCCTGCCTCCTCAGTCAGAGGTCAGGGCTCCAGGAGTGAGGCTGTGCTAGTCTTTAGCTGAAGCTTTCCCAGGCACCAACACCCCGACCCGCTCTCCCACTTCTGTTTCTCCTGAGCCCCTGTTCCCCGCCCCTGAGCCCAGCAGCCGCCACTCCTCTTTCCTTTGGGTGCAGAGCTAAAAGCCCAGCCCTCAAGGCCATGCTGAGGCCCAGGCATCAGTGCCCCTTCCCCTGCTTCGGGCCAGTGGAGATAGAGTGCACAAGCGGGGAGGTGTGGTTGGGGCCCTGGGTCAGGAGGCAGGGCTGAGCCTGGGGCCCGGGTCCTGAGTCTAGACCCCTTTCCCTCTCCCTGAGCGCTGGGTTCCCTTTCACCAACTGGCTGGACCTCCCTGAGTGAGTCCCAGCCCCTTTCTGGCCTCCGTTTCCTCCTCTGTAACTCAAGAGGGTAGCTCAGATGCTCACCAAGATTGGGGTGTTTAGCTTTGGGATCATAGGCCTTTTTGAGAATCTGATGAAGGCCATGGACCCTTTCCCCCAAAAGAGAGAGGATCCCTCTCTGCAACGAGCACCACTTTGCATGCATTTTCAGGGTGTGGAGTCCCTGAGGCCTATCCCCCATTCTAAGCTTATCCATAATGTCCTTGAGTGCCAAGGGGTTGCCAAGGTAAATAAAACACACACACCCCCTCTAGGAGCTTATGATCTGATGGGGGGCAGAGGTGCTCCTCCCATTGCTGCCCCAAGCTGCTGTGTGGCCTTGGGCTGGTCCCTTTCCCTCTCTGGCCCTCAGTTTCCACATCTGCAAAATGAATGTCTGAAGAGATGAGGCCCTTACCGTGCGGGCCTGGCTGAAGAGGAAACGCAGAAGGTCCTTGATGCTCTTGGCCTTGTCCCGCTGGAAGTGGACCACAGCCTGCGTGGGGCTGAAGCCCGTGGCCTGGGGCACCTCGGGCCAGCCCAAGTCCAGGTCCGGGGGGTCTATGTCAGAGGCCAGGGGGAAGTAAGTGCCCGAGGTGACTTCAGAGAGCAGGCTGAGGCGGTCGGGCCCTGGCGCCTCCGGTCGCTGGGCCTCGCCGAGCTCAGGGCCCCTGTGCACGTGGCTGGTCATGTAGTCCACGTCCAGGGCGCTCAGGAAGGGCAGCTCCCGCTCCTCGGAGATGACCCGCAGGTAGGCAGCCTCACCCCGCTCCAGGAGGGCGTCGGCCGCCAGCCGGGCCGTCTCGCTGTGCTGGAGCACCAGGGCCGAGCTCTCCCGCCACCACGGCCGCTTCAGCTCCTCCACCCGGCCCCGCAGGGGCCCCGCCATGCCCTGCGCTCCCAGGCCCCGGGGCCCGGGGCCTCCAAATGTGCCTGCCCAGCGGCTACCCTCTCCCCACAGCGGGCTCCATGGCCTGCACCCTGGACTGGCCGCGGCAGGAAGAGGATACCAGCAGAACTGCCTCTAGCCTGCCCGCCCAGTGTGTGGCGGGGCCCCTGGCCTGTCGTCACCCTATGTGAGAGCCATGCTCCGCCCCATTGCCCCTGGCCTCGGGAACCTGTCCGGTCAGCCTCACCTGTCTGCCTGCTGTTGGGACTCGCCTGCCCGCGGTTAGCATACTCCCTGCCCCACCCCCCCGGGCCCCACCCCAGCATCACCTGCTCAAACCCCACCAGGCTCCTAGCACGTTTCCTCCAAACCCCGACCTTCCAGAGTCCCAGTGAAAAATGCTGTCCCACCCCTGAAAAATTCTTTTCCAGACGGCTGTGTTTCCACCGCACTCAGCTCTGGCGAAGCTCTTGACCTGGTGGGGCCAGACGGAGAGGATCGGGGGACACACTGCCAGGTCCAGAGGCAAACAGAGCGGGCAAGTCTCTGTTCTCTGCTGCCATCAAGGGCCTTAGTCCCAGAGCCCTCAGGAGCAGGGTGAGGCTTTGTCCTGGAGGAGGGGGTCCGCAGAGGCAACGCGTCAGAGGGGCAGGCCGGGCAGACGTGGTCACGATGGTGCATGGTGCCAGCCCGAGGCACCGCCTTTCTATGGAGGGACGAGGTCCAGTGAGGGACAGCAGGAGACCTAACGCCATGTCTCACGACCCTGTTTAGTACCGGCTGCACTTGCTTTAACTGGTCTGTGATCACATCCAGACCAGACACAGATTCCTCTGTGTCCACAGAGCCTCACACGGGGCCCAACACGTGCATGGCGGGGCAGGGGGCGTGGCAGGGGGATTCAGGGGCTCCCGGCATCAAGCTGGGCCCTGGGACTAAAGATGAGTGGGGCTTGGTCTTTGGGGGGCCTAGAGGAGCCCAGGAGGGTCAGGGGCAGAAATCTGAGCTCCAGGTACTCTAAGGAGGCCCTTCCCTGGCGGGGGGGAGGCTGCGTGAGGGGCAGGGGGATGAGTAAGCAGAGCCAGACGGTGGGAGGGGGATAAGTGGGGGGGGGGTAGCCCAGGCGGCAGGGCCTTCGTTAGGGCCTTATCTCTGGATTTGTTCAGGGGCAGAACAGGGGCCTTATCCGGGTCAGAGAAGCACTCCTGGGCGGGGAACAGACATGTTTCTGTGTTGCCGAGTTCCTGTGTTTATCCCTCAGTGTGTATATGTCTATCTGATGGTACATATTTTAGGCTCTTTTTAAAAATCATTTTTGATCAACATAAAGTTTACCATCTTCATCATTTTTAAGTCTGCAGTTCAGTGGTATTAACTACACTCATATTGCTGTGCAATCATCACTGCCACCCATCACCGGAAATTTTCCATCTTCCCCAACGGAAACTCTGTCCCTATGGTAAAGGCTAAGTACCCTCCTCTCCCCCATTGCCCGATAGCTCTGAATTTGACTACTCTGTGCATCTCATGTAAGTGGAGTCGCAGTCTTTGTCTTTTTTGTGACTGGCATATTTCGCCTAGCACAATGTCCTCAAGGTTCACTCATGTTGGAGCATGTGTCAGAATTTCCTTCCTTCCTAAGGATGAATAATGTTCCATTGTGTGTACATACCACATTGTTTATCCTTTCACCCACTGATAGACACTTGCATTGCTTTTACCTTTTCGCTATTGTGAGTAATGCTGCTTGAACATGGGTGTACACCTTTGGCTCTGTATTTATTAATATTTCCCTCCATGCCCACAATTGTGTTAGATTCCATTTTTGTAAGTAAAAAAGCCACTGGATATTGGCAGTTGCACATGGTTCAAATCAACATATACAGGCAGACCTCAGAGATATCATGGGTTTGGTTCCGCATCACCACAATAAAGCAAATATCTCAATAAAGCAAATCACACACATTGTTTGGTTTCCTAGTGCATACAGAAGTTATGTTTACACTATACTGTAGTCTATTAAGTGTGCAACAGCATTAGGTCTAAAAAAACAATGTACAGGACTTCCCTGGTGGCACAATGGTTAAGAATCCGCCTGCCAATGCAGGGGACACAGGTTTGAGCCCTGGTCTGGGAAGATCCCACATGCTGTGGAGCAACTAAGCCCGTGACCCATAACTACTGAAGCCTGTGCACTCTAAAGCCTGAGAGCCACAACTACTGAACCTGCGTGCTGAAACTACTGACGCCTGTGTGCCTAGAGCCCATGCTCTACAACAAGAGAAGCCACCACAATGAGAAGCTCGCGCACAGCAACGAAGAGTAGCCCCTGCTCGCCGCAACTAGAGAAAGCTTGTGTGCCGCAACTAGAGAAAGCTTGCGTGCAGCAACAAAGACCCAGCACAGCCTAATTAATTAACTAATTAAAACAATGTACATACCTTAATTAAAAAAATACTTTATTGCTAAAAAACGCTAACCATCATCTGAGAACACAGGGTTGCTACAAAACTTCAGTTGGTAAAAAAACAAAACAAACAAAAAAATCCCCAAACCCCCACAATATCTGCAAAGCACAATAAAGCCAAGTGCAATAAAAGGAAATATGCCTGTACACTGTACCTGTGCATAATTGTGCCTGCGCATGTATGTACATCACACGCTGTCTATCGGTGATGTTTGTGTGTCTGCTTGACTGTCTTTAAGTATCTAGCTGCACATCAGTGTGTATTTTTTTTTAATTAATTAATTTATTTATTTCATTGGCTGTGTTGGGTCTTCGTTGCTGCAGACGGGCTTTCTTTAGTTGCGGTGAGCAGGGGCTACTCTTCATTGTGGTGTGTGGGCTTCTCATTGCGATGGCCTCTTGATGCAGAGCATGGGCTCTAGGCGCGTGGGCTTCAGTAGTTGTGGCACGTGGGCTCAGTAGTTGTGGCTCACAGGCTCTAGAGCGCAGGCTCAATAGTTGTGGTGCACGGGCTTAGTTGCTCTGCGGCATGTGGTATCTTCCTGTGGCAGGGATCGAACCCATTTCCCCTGCATTGGCAGGCGGATTCTTATCCACTGCGCCACCTAGGAAGTCCCATCAGTGTGTATTTACCCACATGCTTATCGTGTATATTCTTGTGTACGTGTCTGGGTGCATATCTGTGTGTGTGAATGTCCGGGTGGCAGGGGTGGTCTTTGACCCTAACATTGGACTGTTGTACTAAGTGTCTGTACAGGGGAGCTCAACGGAGAGGGGCAAGGATAGGAAGACTGAGTCGAAAAGGGCTCCAAGGGATCCCTGATACCTTGCAATAAAAGTGTGTAAATCAAACTAAATCCCCCAGGGCTTCAGGACAGTCCACCCATCCCTATGGGCTGAGTGAGTAAAGGGGAATGGGAGGGGAGACAGGTAGATCCTAGCTTTGGGGCTGAGCCTAGGGGTAGGAACCCAGGCTGACGAGAGCCATACAGGTAGCTAAGCCCAGACCCTGGCTGCAGTGTGTCAGGCAAAAGCCCCTTAATAACTGTTATTAAGAGGAAGAAAGCTATTTTCCTGTCCAAGAGGTGTGTCAGGCGCCTGCCTGGCATCACTCTGCCATCCTAGGGGCCATTTAGCCTTGTCTGCTCTCTCTTACAAGCTGAGTGGTGCCTGGGCAGGTAAATGTCACGGCGGGGGGCGGGGTGGGGGGTTAGGAAGCAGAGGCCAGGCTGCAGTCCTTCAGTTGCGGGCTGCTCTGATGCCAACACTGCCCCACACCTTTACTGTGGCACCTCTGGGGCAGGGGAGACAAGATTCCTGGGAGGAGCAGCCAGGGCTGGTAGGGGAGCCAGAGTGCGCCCACCTCCCTTGAATCAAGGCAAAACGACCTGAGAGCTGGACACAGAGACAAATCGTGAGGATGTGCAGAGACTGGCTCGAGCTGGGTATTAAAGGATGAGAAAGATTTCAAGACGTGCAGAGTGGAGGGCTGGGCATGCCAGGCTGGAGGACTAGAGGGGCAGGGGCCTGCCTGCTGAAGGAACTGGGAGCAGCGGGGCAGGGAACGGGCTGCTGGAAAGGCCACCTGGAGCCACACTCTAAAGAGGGCCTCACGGCGGCACAGAGGTTGGCAAGATCCCTCGAGCAGTATTGTAGGATCACTTAGGAAGCAGCTCCCTGGGGGGCAGAGTGGCCCAAAGCAGGAGTCCCAGAAACAACCCGGATGGTGTGGTTTGCTGTTCTTGAGCACCATGCAGGCCTTCGGGAGGCCACACTGGCTCTGGCACGTAATGGTGAGCCGGACACCTGAGTCACAGTGGCTTAATCTGTAAAATGGGACCGACACCATCTCCGTCACCAGGTTGTTGTGAGGAATAAGTGGACTGCTCCGTGTCAGCCGCCTGACTGAGAGAAGGACAAGGAGCTCAGTCCACGCGGAAGGGAGAGCTTTCCCGGCCGTGAAGGGGCAGCAGCTCAGGGAAGGCCTGACGGCCAACGAAGCAGCACCAGCGGAGCTCACTCCTTGTCCGCCTCCAGCCCCTTCCAGACCAAAGGCCAGCCCTGAAGGTGAACACAGCCCTGGGCTCTGTCAATGGAGTGTGAGTCTGAGATTTGGCCTCTTACCCCGGCTCACAGGAGGCAAGGTCCTCTCTCCACTCTGCATACACAGACGAGCGCTGGGCAAGTGTGACCACCAGGAGCGAGGATCTGGGCATTCTGTTTTGGAAAGGTGGCTGTGTCTGGGTCTAGACTGTGATGATGGGGTCTCACCCTTTCCCCCATGTCCTCCCCTCCACCCCCTCTACCCATGCATCCACGTATCCCGTGCCACAGTGGGAGACCTGTCCCTGCTACCCATGTTTCCATAAGGGAAGAGAACTCCCACTCCCCTCTGCTGGAGGGGAAGTGTGAGAGGACCACTCCCGGAATCCTCACAGGCTTCATCCTCCCCAGGGGAGGGGAATGGCTTGGCTGGTTGGTGGCTTAGGGAAGGAGCGGGTCTCAAATATTTCTGGGTCTCTGTCTCTGTCTCCTGGTTCTGCTGTAGACAAAAGTAGCATATTCTCCATTGATATACATGGTAAAATTCCAAAGGAGATTCTGTCCCTGCAAGGGAGACAGTTCTGCCTTTTCTTTCTTTTGGGGGGCAGGGGTACATGTTTACTTTGGAGAGGGTATTAGTTAAGTCCATTTGGCCAGAGAGCAAAAGCTACATTCCCCAATTAGCTTTATCAGAAATAGTGGTAAAGCCACCATTTTGATGTCTATCTATCTGTCTCATTTCTCAAATCATTCTGAACTTGGGAGGGGAAGAAAGATACATTATCTATTGATCACTTAGCCCCCAACAATTTTTTTTTTTTTTCAGAGCCACACGGCTTGTGTGATCTTAGTTCCGCAACAGGGATTGAACCCTGGCCCACAGCACTGAAAGCACGGAGTCCTAAGCACTGGACCTCCAGGAAATTCCGACCCGCCCCCAACATTATTGATCCAGCCACCTCTCCTGCCCTAGCCCATCCCATCCCCTCTCCTTCTGCCCATCCAGTCCAGCCAACATGTATTTAAGTCCTACTTTTAGGCCAGCACTGTGGTCCCAAAGATGCGTAACACTCTGTGCCCTGGAGGAACTCACAGTTTAATGGGGAAGGTAGACGCATAGCTAATTATAAGCCACAGAGTAAGCCGAGGTCTAAACTAATTGCTTGGGGTTTAGAGCCCATGAGCCATTCTGGAACCTTAGAGGAACCATGTCTCACCATCCAGCCCCAAGTAGAGCACAGCCCTGCGGCAGGCTCTTTCGCAGATGGCGACTGGGACGTGAAGGAGCTGTTTCTGGCCACAGGGAGAGAGAAAAAGAGGGAAGAAGCAAGCCAGCACAGGTCAGTGGTTCTGGGTCTTGACTGTGAAACCTTGAGTGAGCCTCTCAGGGCCTCAGCCTCCCATCTGTAGAGCAAGAGGGCTGGGCTGGAGGTCTCCAAGTCCCTTCTAGCGCTCACGCTGTGTTCTATCACTTTTTGACGTTACAGGTCAGTGCTTGAAGATTCCCTTCCTGGAAATTCCCCAGCCAGGATCTCCAGGGCCTTTTCTCCCCTCAACAGAGGGATGGAGGTCCTTGACCTGGGCAGGACCTGGGCAACATGGCTCAAGGGAAGTCCCCTGGAAGCCACAGAAAACTTGTGATAGGCAGTTATCACCAGAGCAGAGTAAGGGGGTAGAAGATCACGGCCAGAGGCCTGAGGCCTGGCCTACCCCTCCCTAAGGCCAAGTCCTTGGCGTCAGCGGACAAGGCACGGTGGGATGCAGTGGGAGAAGGCTGAAGGGGGCACAACCAGCAAGTAGAGGGCTGCTCCCAAGGGAAGAGTTCATATACTCTGGGGTGTCACGTTCTCAGCCCACAAACCTACCCGCGCCCCTTCCTCCCCCCCTTCTCCCCAACAGCAGATAAACTAGGTTCCCCAGGCATTGAGACCAGCGTGAGCGCCCTTCCCGCTGGGCCCTCACCTCAGAAATCACTTGCCCCGCCCCCCCCATCTCTCCTCCAATCTCTGGTCTCAGGAAGGGCTTCCCTCCTCCCCTCCAAGGCCAGGCCCTTGTTCTCAAGGCCAGGCTTCCACTTCCAGAGGGGTCTAACACTAATTCCTTACATTTGTGGGAAGTTTCCTACTCCACTCATCGCTTTGCACTTAACCAGACTCCTCCCCACCCCCATGCACATCTTCACGTCTTTCCTGTGCTGAAAACACCTGCTCTCCTAATTCCTGCCTGATTTTTCTCCATTTCTTCTCATCTAGGTACCTCCCAAGATACTGTTGCCATAACCTGCTCTCAAGTCTTGTTCCTGAAATAGTCTAAAGCCTTAAGCTTCACCCACTTACTCTTGGCCCCTACCCTCTGCAGCACGTGGCGTTCAGAGCCTCCTCCTCCCGAAGCCCCCACCCCCGGCTTTTACTCCCGACTCCACCTCCTACGCTGCTTCCAACCCTTCCTACAACCTACCCACCCCCAACCCCAGCCCCACGGAATACTTTCTCCCAGGCCCACCCCAGTCCCTGATCTACCCTCCTCATTTCATCTCTGGGAACTCATCCATTTTCATGATTTCAAGTGTCCCTTCTACACCCAAGACAAGGCCAAAGCCCTTGGCCCCAAGGTCCGAATCATCCCCCGAGGTCCAGGCCTGCCCTATGCCCTTGCCCTCCCTGCAACAACTTCCACCAGGTTGGCTCCCCACACAGACACAACCAACGTGCACCAAAGCAACGGGGTGGGGACGGAAGACATACGACTGTTCAGCTTCGTAAGTGGTTTCTTGCACCATGAAGTGGTTTCTCCTCAGTGGACCTATTTCCTTAGTGCATGATGGGGGAAACAACCCCTGCCCTATCTCACAGGATAATGTTCGCATAATTAGCACTAGGGAAAACTGCAATACGAAGAAGATTCTTTGCAGGCTCCTCTCTTCTACCAGACATTGCCATCTCCCGGCTCCCAGGAGCCCTGGACAGCTTTCTTCAGGCTTCACGTCCAGTGAGGCACCAAGTCCTGATGATTTTATTCCGTGCAATGTCTCCGGAGTTTGAACTTCTTTGAATTTCTACAATCACCCCCAGGCCCTCAAGCCTAGATGGCTTAGAACCCTTCCTGACTGCACCCATCCACCCAGCACCCCGCTGTGCACCTTCACTCCCATCAGGGCAGCGTCCCTGCCACAAGCAGCGTTTACCTGGGCCCCCCCGAGCCGTGGCCCCACCTGGATCTCTGCAACCTTCTCTTCCCTGGCAACCGACTCAGCTGGTGCACTTGGGTCTGAAGTTTCCTGCTCTGTGCCGTGGATCCTCACTTCTGTTTTTCTTCCCACCTACCTAAACCTTGCCCATCCTTTATGTTCCAACTCCCTTCAAAGCTTTTCTGAACCTTGAACCTGAACTCCCTTGTTCTGACTTTTCCTGTTGTGTGCGTATGCGCCCACAGGAGCCCACGTGACTGGAACACTGCTTTTGGTTTCCTTTTACTTTAAATGTAGTACAGCTGACCCTTTCCCCATCTAGTACTCCTTTTCTAGGACTGAAAACACTGGACTTGGGTGTCAGAACCTCCTGAGTCCACATGCAGGGTGAATCTGGGCCTTCCCGAGCTTCAGTCCCCTCAGCAGTAACATGAGCTTATAAATAATACTTACCTCACAGAACTGTCACGGAGGAGTAAATGAGATACAAACTGAAAACACCAAGCAGTGTCTGACGCAGAACAGAAACACAGAAAACACTGGCTGAAGTGTGGCCTGGGCTTTAATCTCAGCTTGATGTAAGAAAGCAATACTTGCGCTTTTTAAAATTTTAGGTAAACCTGACATCTTAGGGGTACTATTCGCTACATTGTTCACTGTTTCTCATTTTAAGACCCTATAATATAGTCTTCTCTGAATAGTAAAGAAAACGTTTTTTTCTTCTGATGAATAAATATAACTCCTTTCATGCGACAATGGGAACGACATAACCTTCAGCCTGTCTCCTTCCTTTCTTTCTTTCTATTTTGGCTGTGTTGGGTCTCCGTTGCTGCGCACGGGCTTTCTCTAGTTGGGGTGAGTGGGGGCTACTCTTAGTTGTGGTCCATGGGCTCAGCAGTTGTGGCGCACAGGCTTAGTTGCTCCCCGGCATGTGGGATCATCCCAGATCAGGGATCGAACCGGTGTCCCCTGCACTGACAGGTGGATTCTTAACCATCGTGCCACCAGGGAAGTCCCCAGTCTCTCTCATTTCTGCCTTTGGCTTCCAGGAGCTCAGAGCAAGGTTTAATACTCAATTGCAGATTTCCTCACTGACCTGCAGTGTCGGGTGGGGGGAGAGCAAGGAGCCCGGGGCTGAAGCTGGGGGCTGGGCACGCGAGGCCCCTTCTTGCCCTGGTTAACCCTCCAGGCCTCTCTAGGCCTCTCTGAGCCATAGTCCCCTCTCTGATGTAAAGGGGATAAGAACCAGGAGAACAATACCTATTTTACAGGACTGCTGTGAAACAATGCACACGTGAGATCATACTTTATAAACGGCCAAAAAAGTCATGCGAATACACCAATAGGTTTTCTAACATACCAATACTTGCATCTTATATTTTAAACTTTGTTTTGCAGTTTTTACATCTGTGTCTCTTAATTTGCTGTGACCCTTTCTGGAAGTATACAGAGTACAAATAAATGACAAAATTATTCCCAGAGAGCAATCTCCTCGAGGGCAAAGAAACCATGTCTTTCACTTGTTCTGTATAACAACTTGCAATAGAAAAACATCTAGCTATCAAAGAACATTTGGCTTTCATTCCTATTCGAAGGTCAAAGGAGGTACTTCATACTGTATGAATTATTAAAAGAAGCTGAACTATACTACAGACTTATGAGAATGGTCCAGAAAGGGGTTTTTTGTGGGGCTTGTACAGATAAAGATTGGTGATTTAGTCATTCATCCTTCTTTGATTTATCAAAGCTCACACCGTACCTACTAAGGCCCAGGCAAGCTGCTGGACGCCGGAAAAACAAAGGTGATCAATCCAAACACCAGTGTCCACTCTGGTGGCGCTCACAGTGCAGGATGCAGGGTGGGTGTATGAAAAATAGTTCCACTGGAGAATACTGCCTGGGGTGACAGCAGAGGGTGGTATTTGGGACATGTGGGATTTCTTTAGTCAGAAGACAGGAGAGGATTCCAGGTAGAGAAAACATACAGGGTAGTCTCTTCAAGTAACCCCAAGTGGTTCAGTTTGCTCAGAGAAGAAATGGGTTGGAGACACAAAAACAAACAAGGATCAAACTAAGAAGGGCCTTGCAGCTTTCAAGGAACCTGGATTTTATCTTGGGGGGGGGGTGCAGTCAGTGAAAGATGCCTACGGCCAGGAAGTGAGGGCTTTGGGACATCACAGACATGACCGATCGATTTGGCTCTGTATTATAAGTTGCAGAGTTTGATGATTATTCATCTTATGGAGACAGGACTTGCCTCTGCAGGTGGGGACCATCTGCTGCTGGAGGTATTCATACAGGGCGCGTATGAACATAGGGCAACCGGGATGTTGAGAAGGGGATTCAAGTTCTGGACCACGGCTGGACTCAATGATTAAATGTTCCTTCCAAATCTGAGCTTCCATGATTCTAAAGCAAGCCCGGTAGCTAAACTGGTGCTGCAGGCTGGCATCTGTGGTTGGGGAGCTGCCCTGTGCAGCAAATGGGTTAAGGCTCAAATAACTTTTATATATAAATTAATGTGTAGAGTTGGGAGCCAAAATCTGTTCCATTAATTTTTCCATCCATTCCAGGAGCAGTTAGGTACACACAGTAAAGTTTATTTTGGTGCATGGTATACTTCACTCCATTAAAAATAAATTAATCAGCAAATTCCTGCCTGGCTCAGCTCTGGTTTATGTAAATAGTGCCCAGCTGTAATGAGTTACAAGGTGTTATTATCTCACACACACAGAGGCTTCACTCTAGAGCTCCGCATGCAACAAAAGCATCTTAAATAAACTTAGAGAAGGCAGTTTGATTTGTAATGTTTTCACAGAAGTGGGATATACCTCACCCATATAGAGTTTCTTTATATGACTCATTTTATAGCAAGTTAAATGAAGGAAGTTTGGTAGGGGGAGGGGCAGTATGGTTCTCCGCCCCCTTTCTTCAATTTAAAGAAAATCCCCCAAGAGATGACCCACACTCAGAGGGAGGAGGGGACTGGTCCTCAAGTCCTCAGACCAAGGTAGCTCTGCAGCACATGCTCCGGAAGCTGGGAAGCGGGTGGAAGGCTGGGCATGGGGCTTGGTCCTAGGGTGGTGCAACTAAGCCAGGAAGTGTGTGTTCTCCCCTTCTCCTCAATATCTCATGTAAGAGGGAGCCAAGAGAGGAAAGAAAGCATGTTCCTCACTCAGTTCAATGGGGGTGTGTGTGACAAAGGGACCGTTCTCTTGAGGCCTCTTTCCAAATGACTCAGAATGTGACAAGCCCCCTGGCCACAGAGGCCTCCTAGGTCCCCAAGGCTGGGGCCTGGCATGTTGTGCCTTGGCCAGAACAGCGACATCTCCATGAACTGGAGGCAGAAGTAGTGGCAGAGACCCCCCTGAGCCTCTCCCCTTTCCTGTCTCTAACTGAGCTGGGCAGTGCTCCTCAGCTCACGGCATCCACCATCTCAGGTAAGTTTCTAAAAGACCCAGGAATAAAAGAGCCATGGCAGAGGGAAGTCTCTGTTTCTTTTAATGGCCAACTCAACCCCACGGCTCAAAGCCTGAGGACAGAGCGTGGTTACCAGTCTTGACTCAGCGGCGTTACAAACTGCTCCTAGGCCACAGTGGGCCTTTGGGGAGGAGTGGGTGTCCCCTTTCTAACCTACCCCCATTCCCTTCTGTGGCCTTTGGGAAAAGCTGTCAATCACATGGTTCCTGGAGGGAACTTGGGGAGTGTGCGCAGGGGAGCTCCTGCTCAGGGCTTCTCTCGAGGGAGAGAACACCTTAGAAGGGCTAAGGATTCTCCCAGCACTGTACCCCACCCGATCAGACTCCAGGGCGGAAAGAGGAAAATCAATATAAATGGGGCCAAGTATTTGACAGATGCTATTCAAAGGTCAGTTCGGGCCACTTCCTGCAGGATCCTGGGCCAAGCAGGCACCTCTCTTCAGGCAGTTCCTCAAAGCTAGCTGGCCAGCTGTTCGGAGGCACCCGCCCATCAAAGACCCTCGTCGTTATAAGTTGGGGACTGGGGTTTCAGGATGCTCTGAGGATTCTTCTCCACTAGAGGGCGCCAGCTCACCTCCCCTGTCAGAAGCAGATCCTCACCGTTCATGGAGTCCAGGTACTGTATCTGCAACCAGCAGGACAGGAAACAGGAAAGGGACAAGGACAGGACAGACGTGAGGTGACATAAGGAAGCAGCCACCCAAAGGAGAGAATGGGGTGGGGGCATAAGGGGCTTCTGACCATCCCAGCTCCCAAGCCTGGGGTTGGGGAGGGCAGTGGTCTCTGATCTCCCAGATTATTTCATTCAAGGGGGTTTGAAGAAACAAGTCACTACGGAGGCGTTCTCAGGCTTTAGGGAATTCCCCACCGTGCCTCTGAATGGACAACTGACTTTCTGCACCGCAAGAAGTTTCTAGGGAGGATGTATTAGAGGAGATATGTCTTTGGGATGTGTGTGTGTTTCTGTCAGTCTGAGTGTCCATTCAGGGTAGCAAAGTTACCCAAGGTGAGCCAATCCCCTTCTCTGAGATTTAAGTTCCCTTGTCTGAGAAAGGGTCCCGTAACAGTAATGTGTACACCACAGTACTTAAGTACACTGCTAGTCACTGGAACTTAAAAAAAAAGTGTATGCTTTTGCTGTCCTCTAGTGGGCCCTGACCCCATGGTTAGTGGGCCCCAGCTTCAACCGTCTAGGATGGCTGGACAATGCGAAGAGGGGACACCTGTGATGGAGAACAGGAGTGGCTGCAGGGAGGTGTGGTCGGGCAGTTTTGCAAGAGGCAGGTGCTCTAACAGGTGGCAAGTCTTAGGCAATGAAGGCCACCTCTGGAAGGATTCCCAGGCTCCTGCTAGTAAGGAGAGGAGTAAGGAGAAATGCTTTCAAGTGGACAGGCAAACTCTAGGGTGAGAGCTGGATCAGAGCAGGAGTCAGCACTGGACTCAGAAAGATGAGGCTCCATTTGGGGGTGAGATGGCAACTGCGGGGAAAGGAAAGGTGGCAGGCGTCCGAAGGCGTCTCATCTTAGGCCTTGGATCAACTCCCTCTTCCAAGAACTCCTTCACTCCCGCTGCTTCATTTTTAGGCCGCGGACCCTCGCACTCACCCCCAGGCTCTCACACACACCTCAGGTCTGGATTTCCACATGCCCTGCTGTCTTCCACTGCAAGATCAACTGACCTGTTATCTTCCCTGAAACTCACTCCTCTTTCCAATTACTCCATTTCTATCCCTAATGCCACCACTTTGCCCATCTTCTGGGTTGAAAACCTCAACATAATCTTTGACTGGGTCTCAGGCCATCTACCAGACCAACCAGCATCATGGCCCAGGACTAGCCTCCTGCTCTTCCCTGATCCAGTTGGTCAGACTTAGTACCTCCTTTCTTGAGCCTTTCATGGACTCTGTTCCTGCCTGTATACATCGCAGACTGACTTATTCCAGGGTTAGTTTTGTGCCTGACTGGCTTGCTTGCCAAATCATGAGCTGAGTCCTTGAAGGCAGGACTGGGTCTTACTAATTGCTGCTTTTTCTCAACAGAGTGGCTGGCACAGTAGGTGCTCAAAAGGTTTGCTGACAGAACTGGGTCCCCATCAGAGGTCGCTGCTTCCCTAAGAGCTCTGCCACTGTTTTCCTATTGCCTGCCTCTCACTGCGGCAACTTGGGACCTCTTCTAGGGGTACTGGTGTGGCAGCCCCTTCCTTCAGGGCCCTCGGAGAGGTCCCAGCTGTGCCCTTGTTGTGGCCCCTGGCAGAAGCCCATCGCAGCAGATGGAAAAGCTGGGCTGGTCTCTCAGAAAACACAGCATTTGCTTTGCCAATTGCTACTCCTGTCTGAGGGCGAGTCCAGTCAACAGTGTGAGTCTCAGAATTCTCTGTGGGTGGGGTCCTCTGGCCACGGTGCCTTCTTCCTGGCTCTGGCAGATTTGCAGAACGCTCAAACAGAAGTCCTGGCTTCTGGGGTTCTCTACCCTCTGGGTCTGAAGAGCCCTAGTATGTAGTTTTTCCAGTAAGCAGCCAGCTGGGCCTGTCTTCTCCTTGGAGCCAGGGCCTGGCCTTCCCTTTCCCGGCTGTTGGAGGCTTGAAGGCCGTGGACACAGGTGAATAAGAGAATAACTGTGAGGTGAGGCCCCTTCAGCTGCAGGGGCCAGGCCCAGGAAGCAAAGGTGTGACTCATGGGACAGCCTGAGCTGATGAGCTGTCTGGAGCAGCTGAGGCCTCTAGTGGCTGCATGAATCACCCAGCTGGGGGTTCAAGGCCAGCTGTGCAGCCTGACTCACTGGGAGACCCTGGACAAGCCTACGTGTGCCTCTTCCCTGCCACGCAGCTCCCTCATCGATAACGTATGGCTTTCCCATCAACACAGGATCGGGGCGGGGGGTGGGGTGGGGTGTAGTGAGAACAGGAGTGAATTCTCCCTGGGCTCAAGGAAAACTATGTAGTTAAACGGTCTTCAGCCTGGAGCTTTCTCTTAGAAGCTTTGGTGTCAGGGAGCCCCACGCAGCCAGAGGGGTGAGGAACGAAGCAGGGGGACCCTGCGTGATGACACGCAGCACCCGCAGGAAGAGGCTTACGGGATGTTGTGGAGTGCTGCCTGGAGCTCCGTCCTGTCGGCAGGAGCTGCAAACGAGACTCCTGGGGCCCACACTGGGTACATAGGGGAGCTACAGCAGGTGGCTGCACTGAACCCCGTGCCGCCGTCTTACAGGAGGACCCTGTGTGCCCAGGATCAGGACAGCACCGGGCACACTGCAGGCAATCCAGTGTGCAGTGAATGAACGACTACAGGTGTAAGACAGCAGCAGCTTCGCAGCGCCCTTTACTCTTCTATTCCTGCTCCCGACCCCTGACCTGGCTCGCTGGATCCACAGAAGGTGCTCTTCATGCGTGCCTGCTGCTGACATGATTTTGTCAGAATTCCCTCAGACTGGACTCTGGGAACTCAGCCTCTCACAGTCCTCTAAAGTCCAGCATCCACAGACCTCAGGAAGGACCTACTGTCCAGGAGACTCTGGAGGGGAGGGGAGGGACGGCTCACCTGTTTCCTCACATACTCCACCAACAATTCAAGTTGTCGAGGGTCTTCACAATTCTGGTTGAAGAAGGTTCTCCAGAGGGCAGCAGCCAGCCCACGGTCATCTGAAAGGATCCCCTAGAACACACAGCACAACTGGGCTTCTGGGGTGTATGTATGGCAGGGCCAGGATAAAAAGGCTGGGGATATTGTGAACACGCTAGCAACACAAAATCAGCTCAGAGGGACCTTACAGATACCATGAGAGAGAAACGGGGCAGCTACCCAGCAGAGCTGGAAGGGGTCTTCAGAGAGCATCTGGTCTGACCCCTTCATTTTACACAGAGGAAGAACATGGGACCCAGAGGGGCCAAGTGACTGGCTAGTAAGATTGATACAGAGATGGGGCTCATGTCTGATGGACTCTCCTAGGCCAACGCTCCCTCTACAGCACTGCCCAGGCCCAGGCAACCCCTGACAGGCCAAGAAGAGGGAGATGGGAGCAGCAGTGGTTCCACTGTCATTCACAAGGAAAGGGCTCAGAGTATTGTGCGTGTATATTTCTTCCCAAGAACAGAGGTGAGTGTGGGTTACGCCTTCTCTCCTGGTCCAAGGACACATATCTGCACAGCGGCTAACTCTTTGGGGATGGGAGCCAGGCACCTTGGCCTCACCATCCCCCAGCTCTGGGCTGGCTATGGCCAGCCCAGCCTCTCCCTAAGCAGAGGAACAGGCTGTTTGGCAGGACTGCCATGGGCCACAGGGGAGTGCTAGGAGCCTGTGTGTGCCTGACATCAGCTGTCCTGGCACAGAGGAGAAAGCGCTCTGTTAGGAAGCCCAAGTATCACACAGGCCTGTGTCCTGGACTAGGGCCATTTCCTAGCTTGGAGCTCTGAGGAGAGAGAGGGGAGGGTCTTGCTTCCTGGGCAAGGGTGACTAAAGGGAAAGGCCCTGAGAAGTTGCTCTGTCCAGGAGCCAAGGTAGCGTGTGGAACCAGACAAAGTGCTGACTGGGACTTGAAAGTCAGTTAGAAGACCAGATCAAGTCCTGGCCTTGCCAGTACCAAGCTCAGAGATGGTGGGCAATTTAATAAACTGGAGTCTCAGCCTTCTCACCTATTAAACAGAGACCAAAATGCCTGCTCGGCGTACAGCATCTTTGAATTATAAGAGATAATGTAAAGGTGTTTTGTCAAGTGTAACATGTCAGGCACCGAGGCCAGGAGCTTGTGCCGGCATCAGCCGTGAATACAGCTGAAACAACAGTGGCACCTGGGCATCAGACCACTTGGGTTCAACAGGCAGCTCCGTCACTTGATAGCTGTGTGGCCTTTGGAAAGCCACTAGCCCTTTCTGAGCCTCAGTTTCTCACACGCTAAGCAAGCAAAATAACACCTACCCCACAGAGTTGTGAGAGTTAAGAGACAATGGCCATGAAAGGCTCTGTAAGTGGTAAATCATTACACAAAGGGCCAGGATCACTTATTCGATGTCATGCTGTGGTCTGGCCCCCGGGGCACTGCGGTACATGAGGTCTGGCTTTAGGCCTGCTGCCAGGAAGGGCCATGTCCAGAATGGGGTACTGACAGTTTGGTGGAACAACCATCCACCGGTCCCCAATGCCCCCTGCTACACATCCCTACAATTTCATGAGACTGCCCTGGCACCATGGCTGAGTCGAGAAAACTAGCTTCTTCCGGCAGATGGGGACAGGAGCCAAGGACAAGCTCAGGCACATCACTGTTCTCCAAGCTATTTGCTAACACAACAGCCTGCCTGTGTCTGAAGTGCCCTGGGCACATGCCGGAGCGCTGCTGGCAGCGACTCACATGTGCTACACGAGAGGCCACAGGAGTGGGAGCGAGTACTATGAGGACTTAGAAAATGAGCCTAGAGCACAGGACGGCAAAAGCCCCGGGAGCCACGGCCTGCCACAAATAGGCAGCCTCGGCGATGGGCGAGATGGCTGGGAAGGGACGAGTCCATGATCAGTCTGAAGGAAAAGGATGAGTCAGAACTCAGATTAACAATGATAACACCCTGACTGTTCCTTCGCACCCCTGGCCCCGATGACGAGGTACGCCAGGAAGAACAGACACTATCGCCCTCGCTGGAAAGATAAGTTCACTGAGGCTTAGAGCTTCTCTAGCTAATTGGTGGCCAATTTGAAACCAGAATGCACTGGCGAGGTCAAAGGGTGGCGCTGACTGGCTCTAGTCAGTCCACTCTGTGCCAGGTACCTCACAGAGTGGGAGTGCAATACAAACGGCTGAATAAATCAACGAGCCCAACTTCACCCTTCTTCCCACCACACAGCTACTAAGTCAGTGAAAACAAACGGGAGGCTGGTCTGAGAGAGGATGCAGGAAAGAAAAAAAGGTGTCTAGGAGGCAGAAGTTAGTCTGCATAGCACTGCCCCACAGTCTACTAGGATATGGCTGCTTCTTTTCCACCACGATACAAAGAAAAGCATCTTTCAGGAAACTGAGATGCCTGGGTCCAGAGTAACTGAGGAGAAGCCAAAGGCACTGTCCTGGCCCTGGAGGACCCTGGTTAGAAGTGGTGGAGTCTCACTCAGTGAGGGCTGATGTGACACCACGACGTGCTGAGCGTGATGCTAAGAACAGAGTCACAGCGATACGGTCACGGCTCATGAGCACCTTGCAATCTAGCTGAAGGGACAAAGCTAGAGCACATCAAAGAGCAGCACAGAATTAAATCCTGGAGAACGAACAAATGCGAATCTGCACAGGAGACTCCGAGGAATAGTTCAGACATGGCTGGTTCCTCATTCTTCACTCTCAGCTTCTATGAAAACTCCTCAGAGACCTTGCCAGTCAACACTAAGTGAATCCCCTCCCTTCCCGTTATTCTCTATCACTGTGCTCTATTTATAATTAGATATTTATTTGCTTGTTTACTTGTTTACTGCCTGTCTCCCCATTAAGAGAATAAGCGCTGGTGGGAAAGAATCAGACCATGTTTGTTTTATTTACCAATATATCCCCAGTGGGATATCACACATGGTAGGCACTTAATAAATACCTGTTAAATGGATGGATAGATGCTGAAATTCAAGGTAAGAAAACACAGAACGAGAGAGGTCAGGGACAACTTTGTGGAGAAGGGGGCCTTGAGAATGGAGACTATTTGGAGAGCTACAGGATGTTCTAAGCAAGAGAGAATAGTATTAGTTCACTGAACTTTTACAGAGAGAGTGCCTACACAGTGCTAGACCCTGAATCCTCAGGTCCAAAGCTGACAGACTCAGCTACTGCCCCCCAGAACAGCCTCAATCAGACACAGCATATCTGTGGGGCAGTGAGGCAAATGGTCTCACTGAGGAAAGGCTACACACTGGGGGGCCGTGGGAGATAAAGGTGCATAGGACATGCCACACGTGGGAACAGAAGGCCTGGACGTTCCATGGAGGAATTTGGAGATAATGTAGTAAAAACAGGACGTTTCCCAAAGTGTTCAGGGTGGGGGTACAGTCCAAGCAAGATTCTAGGAAGAGAATGCTAGAGAACAGCACTGTCCAATTGAACCTTCTATGATGATGGAACCGTTCTACCCCTGCACTGCGCAGCACAGTAGCCACTAGCACATACAATTACTGAGTACCTGAAATGTAACCAGGGTGACTGAAGAACTGCATTTTCAGTTATGATGAATTTGAATCAAAATAGCCACGTGTGGCTAGTACTGGAAAGCACAGCTCTAGAGCCTGGTGACTCCTGGGGTGGTCTGCAGAACAGCTGCACATTCCCTGCAGCTTGTGGGCAACGCAGGCCTCACTCCAGACCTGCGGGGTCACAGTCTGGATTTTACCCAGGTCTCCAGATGATCTGCATGCATGTTAAAACTAAGAAAAGCTGTCTTAGGACTGCACGTTTAAATTACTTGGGGAACTTCTACAACGACAGATGCTCATCTATATAGTTAAATCCAGAACTTCTGAGGCACAGGGCCCAAATAATGGTATTTCTAAAGTGTCCCACGTAATTAGTCTATTTCCCAAACTTTCTCACTCTGGAAAGTCACCTGGTGTGCTTGCTGAAATACCAGGCCCCACTCCCACTGAACTGGAATCTTTAGTGCGGTGCTCAATAATCAGATTTTAAAAGCACCCCAGGTGACACTTGTGCTCAAGCACGTCTGTAAGATGGCTCTGCCAAGATGGATTTGGGATGGGGAGACAGAACATCTTTATTAATTCTGGTGAAAGGAACCAACTGAGCCATCTGCCATAAAGACCACAAACAAATGCTAATAGAAAGAAAATTATATTTCTTCAATTCTAAGCCTCATTCTTTTATACACTGTAAGGTTTCTGAAATCAGAATGTATCTAATTTAACAACTGAGGCATAGATTTAGGCAGTGTTTCTCAATTTCCATCCTGCAAAGCTCATATTGAATTAATGATGTATGCAGTATGCAGTCTTAACTGTTCTCTTATAATTGAGGATATTGAATAGACTGGTAATCGGAAAATCTCCATTTTAACTAGTCCTGTGACCCTAAGCAAATCATTTAACTTAATTTTTTAATAAGCTCACGTCATGGCTTAAATTATTATCTTCAGGCTGATAACGTTTCCTCCAGCCTGAACTCCAGTTTCTTACTTTCACCCTTTATGCATTTCTTCCCTTCCTTACTCTTCACCTACCATGCGCCAAGCACCATGCCGGGCAACAGAATACAGAGCAGACACTGCCACTACCCAGGAGAAACTCTCACCCAGTGGGGTGACAGTTAATGCTAACGTAGCAAGTGCTGTGGAGCCCAGGAACGGCGCAAGGAGTTGAGCCTGGGGAAGTTCTGGGCCCGTTTCCCAGAAGGGGTGATGCTTGCATTAAATCTGAAGGTAACCACAAAATAAGCATAAAAGCTCACGGTTTGTTAAAAAGATGAGGTATGATGAATCCTGATGGTGTGCATACAGGTTCATCACACCATTCTTTTGCCTTATAGAAATTCTATGTGTCTTAAATTTCCATAACAGTTGAGGAGAAGAAGACGAGAGAGATGCTACAACGTGGATGAATCTTGAAGACATTCTGCTAAGTGAAATAAGCCGACCAGAAAAGAACAAAAACCATATGAACAAAAACTGTATGACTCCACTTATATGACAGAGCAGTCAAACCCATAGACACAGAAAGCAGAATAGTGGTCCCCAGGGGCTGGGGGAGGGGAGAATAGGAGAATAGTGTTTAATAGGTACAGAGTTTCATCTGGGAAGATCAGAAAAAGTCCTGGGGAGGGATGGTGATGGCTGCTCAACAATGTGAATGTACTTAATGCCACTAAAATGTACATTTAAAAAGGGTAAATTTTATGTTATGTAAATTTTACAATAAAAAATGAGATAGATCTAAATGTTCTCATGTAGAAGGATACCCAAGATATACTGCTCAGTTAAAAAAGCAAGTTGCAGAATAGTAGTATATGTTGTATAACTTCCATTTGCATAAAGAAAATAAACACATAGGTGCTTGTGTATGCACAGGAAACATCTGTAAGGACACCCAATAAACTATTAACAAAGTTTTCCTCTGGGACAAGGAATAGGGCAGGCGAGGGAAGGGGCCTTTTATTTTCTATTTCAACCATTTATGCACAGTTTTATGAATTTTTAAAATGAGTATGTATTGCTTTCATAATTAAAGCCAAAAAAAAGTATGTGATCTGAACGTGCGAAGGCATCTGGGGCTGAGACAGTGACTGATTTGCTTTTGTCCCTCCATCCAGCACCCCTAGGCACTCAATTAATGCTGATGAGTGGAATGATTTGACCATATTACAGAGTGCTTTCTCTCTCAAGTACTAGGCCAACTGCTGGGCACACTCATTCTAGCTGCCGAGTCAAGGAAGGTGAGGAAATAGTAAAATACTAGGCCATGATGGCCGGCAGTGACGTGGCCCCTGAAGCTTCTCTCAGAGGCTCTCATCAAAAGCCTTTGTTGAGGGAGGCCATTGTTCTCCTAAGGCTTGGTAAACAAGCTTACCTCATCATATCCCAAGATTGCCGCATAGAAATTATCTGTCATAAGCATCATGTTCTTCTTCAGGATATAGGAATTAACCTACAGAAACAAAATGGCAAAAACAAAAGTATAAAAGGATGGAAAAAACCAAAAAGTATGATTTTTGGTTCTTAACGTGGCAGAACAGAGAGAGAGGGCCCCCAACAGGTCAAACTGCCAGTCTATCCTCATTTCCCTGATCTGTCAGGATTCTCCCCAATTTGACAGCTTCTTTTAGATTCTGGTCCCAAATTATACAAAGCAGTAACTGAGTTTTATGAACTGAGCCGCAACTACGTGTCAGGCTTTGTGCTAGATCCTATGAACACAAATTAAGAGAAACACTTCTTGACTGGAGGAGCACACAGTCTAGTAAAAACAGACGTAAAAAATAATCACACTGCAATGTGTTACCTCAAATTCTATCCCCAAAGTGGTGAGTAATAAATAAATTTTAGTACAAATGGTCCCTGCTTGGTGGGGAGGGCTTGGAAGAGTTCTCTAGGAGGTAATGTTTCAGTGGACCTCAGAGGAGGAGGAGTCTGACAAAAGAGAGTTGGGGGGAGCGAAGAGGACGTTCTAGACACAAGGAATAAGCTGTACAAAGTGCAGGGGCAGGAAAGAAAATGGATGGTGGCCAGGGAGGGCAAATGGGCAGGAACATTGGAAAGGTAGGTTGGGACCACGTTAGGAAATGTCTTAAGGGCTACTCAAAGGAGCTTGTTGTAGTGAAAGGAAGAAGGAAGAAGAAAGAAGAAAGAAGGCAGTGGTTAGAAACGAGAAGAGGAGGAAGAGAGGCAGGGCTGTGAGTGAGATGCTGAGGAGAAAGGTGGGCCCCTGAGGCTGTGGAGAGGAGGGGAGAATAAGATGGGCTGGAGTAGTTAAGACTGTTAATGTGAATGGACTGTTTTAGAAACTCAATGCCAGCGAGACTGTGGAGATTCAGGTAGAACTCCTCTCAGAGAATAGCCAGATGAGCCTTCCGAACCTAGAGTGCTCCAGGAATATGACCCCCAGGAACATGCTGAAGGAAAGGGGTCCATGTTTCATTCCTCTCTGGGAGCCCAGCAGAAAACCTGGAGTAATGTGTAATACACAAAAGAACTCGCTATTTAAACTGACAAGTTTTAGAAACAATCCAAAGTCATTTGGAACTTTTCATGGAGAATAAGATTTGTGCTTAACAACCGTGACCACTGCCACCATCATCTGCTCCATTTACTGAGCACCTGTTGTGGGCCAAGTGGGTTACGGACATCATCTCCTCTCACTGTCACCAGAGTTCAGAGAGGTAGAGATACTACAGTCATGCTGTTACAGACACAGAAAACTGAGACTCAGACAGGTGAAGTGACTTGCTCTAGATCCCACAGCAAATTAGTGATAAATCATCCAGGTCAGTCTGAATCCAAAGTCCATGTGCCTGATGTTCTCTCAGGTTCCTGCCTCCAGGAAGATACTTTTACTCTGGATTGTAAATCAAATACTGAATGATTTCATCGTGTGGTTCATAGCTGGTCTCTGAAGAAGGGCAGAAAGGAGTAGTGAAAGGATCTGGACTTAGTCAGAAAACCTGGATTCAAGACATAATTCTGCTGTATACACAGGAAGTGATCTTGGGCAAGTCAAGTAACCTCTCTGAGTCTATGTCCTTGTCTTTTATTTTTTTATTTTTTATTTATTTATTTTTAAGCTCTTTATTGGAATATATTTGCTTTACACTCTTGTACCAGTTCTTGAGGTACACCAAAGTGAATCAGCTGTATTTATACATATATCCCCATATCCCCTCCCTCCCACCCTCCCTGTCCTGGCCCTCTAAGGCATCTCCCATCATCAAGTTGATCTCCTTTTGTTATACAGCAACTTCCCTTCCCACTAGCTATCTATTTTACAGCTGGTAGTGTAAATATGTCTATGCTACTCTCTCACTTTGTCCCAGCTTCCCCTTCGCCCCCCACCCAAGCCCCGTGTCCTCAAGTGTATTTTCTACTTCTGTATCTCCACTCTTGCCTGTCACTGGGTTCACCAGTACCATTTCTTCAGATTCCATATATATGTGTTAACATACGGTATTTGTTTTCCTCTTTCTGGCTTACTTCACTCTGTATGACAGACTCTAGGTCTATCCACTGGGCATATACCCAGAGAAAACCATCATCTAAAAAGAAACATGTCCTTGTCTTTTAAATGCCCTACACAGAGGGCTAGTTGTAGAGCAAATGAATGAGCATGTACTTCATTCATTCATTCATTCATTCATTCATTCCACAACGCATGCTGAAAGCTTTGGTGAGCTGCAAAGTGCTCTGCAAATGCAAGGAATTATGAGTACTACCTTCTGGTCTGTTTATATAAAACTAAAACCAGCTCCAATACTTTATAGTCATGGACAATTTTCAAAAAGGGAGAGAGAATTGTGAAGCTCAAGACTGGAAAATGTGAGATGGGATGCAGCTGGTTGTGCAATCCATGACCTTTCCCACCCCACCTTCACCCCAAAATAGCCATCCATCCTTCGTGTTCCCAGAGCTCTCTGTCCACACTTCTCCTGGGGGCGCAACACAGTTTAGAGTTGCTTTAGAGCAAGTTTAGAGTTATCTGTCTCCTGATAGTTTGTGAGCTGCTCAAAGGTCATAAGAAACTCTGTCTGATGAATCTCAGCACCCCCAACACCTAGGCCAGGGCCTGGCCAGAGCAGGGTTTAAGACTGGCGTGTTGATGACTGAATCCTCACGAGGCCTGAGTGCCACATATAGTGTATTTTATTGAATAACATCCTTTTGTTTGTTGCCCCTTTTTGCTGCTGAGTACCTTCCACATTTCTGAAATTTCAGAACTGCCAATCTTCTTACTGCACCATCTTTCAGAATAGGCCAAGGTAAAAGAAGAGTCGAGGAACAAGCCAGGGCCAGAGTTAATTCCTTCTGTAACGAGAGGATGGGACTACAACCCAGACCTGTTGATGCCCATCTTGGGATTCTCCCTACTCCCATACTAGTCATTCCCCTAACTGTGCAAGAAGAACCACAGTCACAAAAGGACGGCGTCAGAGAGGTCAAGCACAAAGGCAGCATCTCTCAGAGGTAAACACTCACTGAACCTGCTCAGCAGAGCTGGCCTATTTGTTGCATCAAACTAGTAAGCGTTAGAGCTGGAAGGGCCCTTAGGCATCACCTAGCTCATTCCTTTGAGGAAATGGTGAACTGAGACCCAAAAGGGGAAGGGACTTGTTCCCCAGGTCACACATCACGTTAGAGCCAGGATTAGAACATGATTTCTGGATGAATGTTTTCCCTATTTCACCATCTGCAGGGCATTTTCAGAGATCACCAACACATTAATCTGCAAATTTCAATTCCGGCTTTCCAACAAGGCTCATTTACATACAAACATACTTTCTCCTCTTGGGACGCACCTGCATTCTGGCTGGCTATTGCCCAGAAAGAAAGGAGAGCAGGAGTAGAATTCCTTATTAGCAAGGATCCTCTACCTCCTGGTCCCGCATTCTAACTCCAGTGACCTGTAAGCTGCCTCTCCCCCTCACCTCTAGCTGAGAGATGGCAAGCTGCCACAGCTAGGAATGGCTTTCAGATATCATCACCCGGGCTGGAATAGATCATGAAAAGGGCCCTTCCTGGAAGAGGGTGGAAGCTCCATCAGTGCAGACACATGATCTGCAGGCAACAGGTGAGGGTAAGTGAGAGCAGCTTCCTGAACTACTGGACTCACCCTGAAGGGCCCTCCTAGCCAGCCCAGCAGCCAAGGGGAGCTGTTTATTCCCTCTGGTGAACCTCAGCTGGGATCTTATTCCCTCACATAAGCTTTTGTTTGCTGGTGCACAGGTTCTGTGTTCTCACTGCCAGATAATTCCATATGGAACACCCTGCCCATGAATACACAGATGGACAAACCAGATGAGAAACTCTCCCCAGCTAGCATTGGGTTGTTCTCTTATTAAACGCTTATCCTTTCCATAATGCTTTGCTTTTTATAAAAAACCCATACATATAGCACCACCACTAGGAAAAAGTTCCTTTTATATCAGTTACTCATATTTTCCCATTTATTTAAGCTATTAAAATTCATGCAGATATTTTATAAGCCATCAGGATTCGGTGACTGGTATTACTGAATGTTTAATAATAAACGAAACAGAAGAAATCAGAGGGTTAAATGATGACTGCAATTCCTGTAATGACTTAATTAAATTTTTATTGAGCACATAGACTATGATGTCATTTCTAGCCAACCACGGGTCTGCTTTTCTAGCGTGTCACAGGGTGGGAGCACTCAGCAGAAGGCTAGGCTACACGAGCAGCGAGTCTCAGCCGAAGTGGGGAGGGGAGCA
This sequence comes from Hippopotamus amphibius kiboko, assembly GCF_030028045.1. Classification (NCBI taxonomy): domain Eukaryota; kingdom Metazoa; phylum Chordata; class Mammalia; order Artiodactyla; family Hippopotamidae; genus Hippopotamus; species Hippopotamus amphibius. Next base: position 24,627,999 of record NC_080197.1, on the reverse strand, counting down.
AGGCGCATGTAACACACTCAATAAATTATCCCTTCATTTTTAAACAAAGTCCATGAGTTATAATATATTTGCCATGCACTTTTTATGACATAATAAAAATGTTACCTTAAGGATTACTTAACACATACTACAAATGTTATAGCAGAGGCAGGCACAAGGGGCAAAGAAAACAAACATAAGCAGGCCAGGGACGGGTCCTGGAGTTTACATCCCAGGGGGAACAGCGCAGTATATTAAAAAGGGAATGCAAAAATGGTCAGGGATGGGGGGGATACAAGAGTTCAGGGTTACTAATCAGCAGATTAATGAAGGAGACAACCAGCAGGGAGCGCAAATAAAGCAACAATGAATCTCGCACGGCACATGTTTTAATTAACGTAGTATTCTCAGGGAGGAATATTTGCTTTAAAGAGATGCCAGTTCATTTGAGGCCAATTTGCTGCCCTCTTTCCCCTTTTCCCTGTTGCTGCTCTTAAAGACATTTATGTGAATGTTTAACAGAGGAACCAGATCATATGGATGGAGGGACTGATGGAGGATCAAGTTTAAACTCCTCCACGAGCTGTTCCTGGTTATCTTTCCTGCCTCACCTCCTCCCGCCTCCCCACTTTTATCTCACCCTCAGTCAGAGTCAACTATGTGCAATTTCCACAAACACGGCAGGCTCTCTTATAGCTCTCAAGCATACTGCTGCCAGGAATCCTCCTCCCTTCTCTATCGACTGGGATGCTAACTCCTTCTTATCCTCTAAGACTTAGCTTACAGATATCTTCTGAAAAGCCTCCTCTCTCCCCAGTCTACAGGTGCTACAATAGTGTCTCAGAAGCAGTCCCCATAACTCACTGTTTACCATATGCCAAGAACTACGCTAAGAGCTTTATACATAATAGCTCACGTAATCCTTCCCAGTGACTATGAGATATGTGCTAACCCCACTTTAAAGAGGAAACTGGTATTTGGGAAGGTTAAGGTCATATAGCTGGGAAATAGTGGGTCAAGATTAGAATACAGAGCAGTTCGATTCCAATGCTTTTCTATGTTGGAACAAACACCATAAATAATGTGGCTGCCCTTTCATGTGCCCTATACCTCAGGTTACCTGTAGAGGCAGGGCTAAATGCTACCACGGTCTTGGGTAAACACAACTCAGATATTCCCGATTACAATGGTAGCTAGAGAGAGGCTACCAGATGGGTGATTAGTGGCCAGTTACTGATACATCAGATATCTTCAGCATAAGCTAAGCCCCACTCCTGGGTAAACTGGGGGGGAAAAGCTATAATTATGGTGTAGGAGGGGAGAATGGAAGAAGGTTGGTATGGGCGACATGAGAACCTGATGAGCATGAAAGTAAGAATAAACTTTAAGGCTGCTGAGGCAGAGCCGCTAACAGTAGCAGGCTAATAAGAATTTGTTGAAACGAGTGAATGATAAAGGGTGCCTATAGTTGCTGACTGAAGCGTAAGGAATATATCAAATTCACCGTAAGGCTACAATGCAGCACAAAAGACGGCAGGTCTAGCTTTTAGTTGTCTTTCTAGGGGTTAGTAATGACATCAGCAACACTTTGCAATGTCAACACCATGGGCTACAGCCATTGCATGGCAATAAGCTAGTGTGCACTGAACATCAGCTAGCCTATTTACATTTAATGTTAGAAATGAGCTCACTGTGTAGTATTACGTGAAATACATAGAAATGGGTGAAAGCAGATAGAAAGAGAGAAGGGCCCACAGAGAGACCAAACACACACGTGTGCACGTAACTCGCATCACGACTAAAAGATCTACTGAGGATCTTTCAGCAATGATCATAAAATACAACAAATAAAACTCTCCATGTGAGTGTGTGTGCACTACGTAGGTCCAGAGAAAATTGCGTTAATAGCAAGATGAAAAGGAAAAATAATAAATATGAAAAGATGGACAATTTCTTTTCCTTTTTTAAGAAAATGATGTGCACATATGAGTATAGCATGTTCCAGTTGTGATGAAAAGCCAACCTAAACAAGTCAGGAGATAATCCTTACATCTCATTTTAATAAATCACTTCAAACTTTTAATGCACCAGAGAGGCTTGCGACATCGAAATGCCTTCAAAAATATTTTTTCATTTATCTATCTATCTATCTATCTATCTATTTATTTATTTATTTATTTATTTCTGTGTTTTGAAAGTCCCAGTTTTACTGCTTGACATCTGAATACTCAAGATCTGCATAGCTTGATAATGTCCTGAAAAACAAAGTACATGGTTGTTAATTTCTCAACCTTAATTTCTGAATGGTTACAAAGCACAGGAGCCTTTTCCTTGGGCTTGGAAAATAGCAAAGCAAGAGATGGCTGTCCTTGGAAATTACAGTCATTTACCCTCTTAGCAAGGTATTCAAACACATCAGTAAGCCTGTAATCACCTTGAAAAGAAGCTGATGAGGTAATTAAGGTCCTGGGAAGATCAAACTATCACGCCAAGTTAATTTTCTTCCATGTCAAGAGGGAGATAGCTCTAATCTACTCTGACTTCTGAAGTTTTTTATTGTATCCCACAGGACAAGTCTCATGTACTGTTGTCCTGATTCTATAAACAAGGAAACAGAAGCTCGAAAATGTTAAGTAACTTGCCCCAAAGTCACACCCTGGCTGTGTGCTAGCGGTGTTGGAACTTTTAACTCCAACAGCTGGTACCTAAATCTAGTGTCTTCTCTACACTGTCACACCTTTCTGCTTCTGATGAGTCATATCAGAAATGGAGAATCACATAAGCAAAAAGCTAAAATTGCTAATTTCAGTACTCTTGAAAACAAAAGTAAAATGGAATTGACTCTGAAGTATTGAAAAATCATCCTGGAAACGCAATGAGATTCAACAAGGTCAAATGCACAGCAGCATGTCTAGGCCAAAATAAATAAATAAGTAACAGGATGAAGGAAGGGTCTGACTATATAGTCATAATTAAGACCCAGAGCAAATCCTTGATCATGAGCTGATAAATGAGAAATGTGAAAAGGTAATCATAATTGAATATATCACAAGAAATACAATATACACAACTCAAAAAGTTGTCCTTCCTCTATTTTTGTAATAGTCAAGAGTCTTTGTTTTAGCTACAGTACTTAAGAATAAACCTGAAGAAACGAGAGGAATTTCAGTGAAGAATGTCAGACAGGAATGATCACATTGGGTTGGCACTGGTCACAAGCCAGGACAGACGATTCTACGGCCAACAGAAACACCCAGAGGCCGTTCCATGGGTGGCCTGGTTGCTTACATCACCAGCCTCAATGGAGCAGCAGATCTCGGAAGCATTCTGATACTATCTGAGGTGAAAAATCACTCACTCTCTCTGCAACCCTTCCTCAGAGGCTTCCTACTCCTCCCCAACTCGATAGGCTGCTGATCCTAGAACCTTGTCCCCTCATCACAGAGCTGGGCCCAGAGTCCAAGCAAATCTAATCAGACTCTTGTTTCTGAGTAGAAACATCCAAAGATAAAAGACAGCTAAAGTTGGATCACCCCAAAGAGACTACTAAATTCCTACTACTAATACTAGGATCCCTGAGCTTCCTTGTATCTTTCTTTCCTGAGGCCTGTTGTTAAACTCTCCTTTCCATTCTGTGAGCCTTAGTTAGCCCCCAAGAAACTCCTCTGTTTGCTTAAATTAGCAGTAGTCTGTGTTATTCCTCAACTCAATAAAACCACTCCATAATAATATCAGCTAACAATTAACATTTGTTGAATGCCTACCATGTGCCAGCAACTGTATTAAAAACCTTATATGTGTCATCTCTTTAATCTTTACAATAATCCTGAAAAGGGGGTGTTACTGTCCTCATTTTATGGAAGAGGAGTCACTCCGTTTTCTGTGAAGTTTTTCAAGCTTCCCAAAGCTTGCTACTTTTTCCTTCATATGGTTTTTAATATTTCCACCCGGAGGTACTATATTATTTTAATAATTTGTTTACAATCCACCCCCCTCCGCCCTGCCCCGCATTAGACTGTGAACCTCTTGAGGGCAAAGACAGCACACCGCTCCGCACGTCTGCAGAATGAATCGATATAATGTTTCCTGTCATGATTACCTCCTGTATTACTGATGCCCACACCCTTTTTACAAATTTTAAGAAAGCTCCCTGAATACAAAGATTTGGGAAGGGGTTGAGCAACTCTGAATACATGCTGCTACTGTTTCATGGTTTTCAAACAACTCTACTCTAGCCTGAGGAGGTCCAACTCCTGTCCTTTTAGTCTGTTTTCACATGGCCTCTGAAACTCCACACCTCTCTCAAAGCGATCTCTTCCACTAAAACAAGTTTCAAGACCACATCTAGTTCCTCTACTACCATCTACTAGAGGTCTAGATTTGGAGTCAAAATATATACACAAGAGAATTCCAGTGGTTAGGACTCCATGTTCTCACTGCCAAGGGCCTGGGTTCAGTCCCTGGTGGGGGAACTAAGATCCCACAAGCTGCATGGTGCAGGCAAAAACATTAAAAATTAAGAAACAAAGAACCCAAAATACATACACAAGCAGTTTGAAGTAAAAAGGAGATTGAAAAGAGAAAGAATTTCATGACTGCCAGAACACAAAATGGGCAACTGAGTTTTCCTCTCTCACTGGTCACTCTAACAAGATAATAGCCAACTAGCTCTCTGATGTGAACAGACCTTTGATCCCTGCCTGCTCTATAACAAGTGCTATGGAGGAATAATTAGGAAACTTTCTAAGAAGTACTTTTCTTTTTTTTTCTTTCTTTTTTTTAAAATATGCTTTACTCAGCTTTCCCCTATATTTTCATTTTACTTCTGATTTTTTAAATAAATTTATTTATTTATTTACTGGCTGTGTTGGGTCTTTGTTGCTGCACATGGCTTTCTCTAGCTGCAGTGAGCAGGGGCTACTGTTCATTGTGGTGTGAGGGCGCCTCGTTTCGGTGGCTTCTCTTGTTGCTGAGCACGGGCTCTAGGCTTGTGGGCTTCAGCAGTTGTGGCACACAGGCTCAACAGTTACGGCTCACGGGCTCTAGCGCGCAGGCTCAATAGTTGTGGCACACGGGCTTAGTTGCTCTGCGGCATGTGGGATCATCCTGGAGCAGGGATCGAGCCCGTGTCCCCTGCACTGGCAGGCGAATTCATAACCACTGCGCCACCTAGGAAGTCTCAAGAAGTGCTTTTCTGCTTATATTTCCAAGTTTAAGAAAAGATTTATGCCCTGCAAACAAGTGCCAATGCATGAAAGTTTTGATCAGACTTTGGTTTTCTGTCGTTAAATACAAGATTTGGAAAGTGAAAACAGTTTAACTTATTACTGGTCACTAATGGCCAATAAGCAAGTTAGAACCAATTAGCAAGACAATTATCTGAAGCATAAGGATAATTCCATTCACATCTACTAGGATGGCTACAATTTTAAAAAAGGAAAAATAATCATGCGCAAGGATGTAGAAAAATTGGAACCTTCATGCATTGCTGGTAGGAATGTAAAATGGTACAGCTGCTATGGAAAAATTTGGTGATTTCTCAAAAGGTTAAACACAGAACCACCCTATGACCCGTTAATTCCACTCCTAAGCATATATCCAAAAGAACTGCAGGCTGAGACTGGAACAGACATTTGTACAGCAGTGTTCATATCAGCATTATTTACACTAGCCAAAAGATGGAAACAAAGTGTTTATCGACAGATGAATGGATAAACAGAATGTGGTATATAATACAATGGAATACTATTCAGCCATAAAAAGGAATGGAATTTTGATATATGCTACAACATGGATGAATCTTGAAAACATTATGCCTAGTGAAATAAGTTAGACACAGAAGGACAAATACTGTACCATTCCTCCTATAATAGTTACCTAAGACAGGCAAATTCATAGAGACAGAAAGCAGAATACCAGGGTCTGGGGAGAGTGGAAGTGGAGGAGTCATTTAATGGGTAAGGAGTTTTTACTGGGAATGATGAAGAATCTGGGAGATAGAGAGACAGTGGTGGAGCTTCCCTGGCAGTCCAGTGGTTAAGACTCCATACTTCCAATGCAGAGGGTGCAGGATCGATCCCTGGTCAGGGAACTAAGATCCCACATGGTGCAGGGCATGGCCAAAAAAAAAATTCCTATGACAGACAGTGGTGATGGTTACACAACATTGTGACTGTATCTAATGCCACTGAATTGTATACTTATGAATGGCTAAAATGATAAATATTATGTTATATATATTTGACCACAATAAAAGATAATTCCAACTACAAATGGTTCTTCGCACTCAAGTATTTCAATCTGTGACTTAAGCATGTGTATGTATATATTAAAGCCTTTCATTAAAGTCCTGCAGCAATCCAGGACTGGGAGCAAGACCCTCCTCTCAAAAAAACAAAAAAAGAAAGAAAGAAAAGAAAAAACTCATATCCCCGTAAAAACCCACAACAAGAATCCTCAGCCTTGTAAAATGCAAAAATGTCTAAGAATATTTATATATGTACCATTTTTGATAAATAAAGCTGGTCAAATGCAAAAAAACGAAAACAAAACAAAACAAAAAAACCCAAAACCAAAAAAACAGGTCCAGCAGGCCGCACAGGAACTCCATTTTGAGCAGTAGCATCATGAAGTAATTTATGTTCCTTGCTAGACCATAAGCTGTCTGGGTGCAGAATTCTACATTGCCTTGCACACGTTTGATAAGTATATACTGAGTGTCTACTATATTCTAGGCATTGTGGTACACGCTGGGCATAAAAGATGAATAAAACACAGTACCTGTTCTCAAGAAGTTTGTAACCTCATGTGAAAGACCCATGACACACAAATGACTATAAGAGCATACTGTATGTAAAAAATGGCAGTGATGAGTCTGGGTTCTCAAAGGCTTCAGAGATGAGGTAACATTTATTATATTGGGTATTAAATGGTGAACAGGGATTTGTACTTTTTAGACAGAAAGAACAGTATGTGTAAAGCCACAGAGAGGTGAATAACTACAGCATCCTCAGAGGAAAATCTGTAAAAAAGAGCTCATGATGGGACGAAGCAGAAGATAGAGCTGAAAAGGCAGTTTATGTTTGACTGTAAATGGCCCTGAATGCCACATGAAGGAAAGACAGAGAAGAGTTAGGCAATGGGGAGTTGCATGGATAGATTTTTTTTGTTATTGATGATGTTGTTGTTTCATTGAAGTACAGGTGATTTACAAAGTTGTGTTAGTTTCAGGTGTACAGCAAAGTGATTTAGTAATATATATATTACTGAATATATATACATATACAATTAACAATATATATATTCTTTTCCAGATTCTTTTCCATTATATGTTATTACAAGATATTGAATACAGTTCCCTGTGCTTTGGATAGATTTGTTTTTGAAAAGTAACCCAACGGGTACAAACCATAAAGCTGGGGAAAGGACCAGAGGCAGGAATACCAGAGGAGGCTGCTGCAATGGCTCAGGTAAGAGTTGGTAAGAAACTGAATTAATATGTGGCAAAAGGAATAAAGAGGAAAAAGTCCAGCAAGATCAACAGGATTTGATTATGAAGTGAATGTGGAGCAGAAGGTGAGGCCATGACTTGCACATAATCAGACTTCACTAAATGCCAGCTGAAAAAAAGAATGCAACAGTCATATGCAGTCATAAGCTGATGACTTTCTGACCCTGGCAGCACTAAGCGTAGACAACCAGTCTTGCAGGGTTTTAGCAGTCACGGTGCCCTCAATGTCTCCTATGTTGTGGTAATGGAAAATCTTACTTGGAGAAGATGTAATATGAGCAAGATGTGTATTTAGCTTGAGTCCACAGGCGTCTCCAGTGGAGCAGCAGTATAGCACACCAGGGCCTAGGAGCCCGAGTCCCTTTCCTAGTAATCTGCTCACTCTATGTCAGTGGCTGTCATTCCTCTGGGTCCTCTGCATTCTACCTGCAGCTGTGAGGTCTGATTTCTGTCAGCAAGAAGATTTGGATACACCTAGGTTTCCAGAGACACTTGCAGGCTCCTAACTGCACCCTGGACCTCACGACTGCATTTATAGTGCAGAAAAGCTGCAGGCACAGCTTTGCTCTTTTACTGATTTTCCATTAAATTTAGGCAGACTGGGGACAGTGGAAAACTAGAGGATGCTTGTTCCCCATTAATGTTGGCCATCTCAAATGCACAGACATATAAGCCAAACAGCTGAAAATGGATAATTAACAAGCTCAAGAGTTCTTTGAGAATGGAGCCCGGGCACTGTCACCTGTCCCAGGTGCTGAGAATCTAAACAACCCAGAGGACCTAGAGGCAACACTGAGCTCACAGGCCCCAGCCAGAGTCCCTTCCCACTCAGCGATTCCAAGACGGACATCACGTTACCTGGACAGCAACATTTTCTCACAAGATCCAAAATCTCGCCCCTTCCCAATCTTAAGATTCTCAGCCCTTTTATCAAACAGTCCTGAATTCTCCTTCTCTGCAGCAATGGGGAGCAAAAGAGATGGGATACCCTAATTAACTGAACCACACATGTTGACTGGTCACTCCAGTTATAGACCATAGTCTATAGCCCCGAACAGTAAAGCGGACATTTCCACTGTTCTGTATGGACCACAGAATGCTTGTCTTCCACTGTTGTTTCCTTACTGCTTACTGTTGTTCAGCACCAGACAACTTCCAAAATACTGACCCTCCAGTAATCTGAGAAAGAAGCTGTTCCCTGCTATAAAGATGAGGAAACAAAGGCTCAGAAAGGTCAGATGACTCGCCTAATTATCACGCAGCTCATAAATGCTCGAGATGTTTACAGAAACAAGGTGTTCTGACTCCTAGTCCAACATTCTTTTAAGGTTCAAACAGAATTGCCATTCAGCTGGTAGCCTACAAAATGCTGCAGAAGCATCCTGGGAATGTCTGAGCCTAGATGCTGGGTGGGAGTGATATGATCACTCCAGCTCAAATAATGAGGAAGCCAAGGGTGAGGCAAGGAGTGCCCGGATACCCTCTGAAGACAGAATGGACACCTGGCCTTATGAGCCCAGAGAGCGACCCTATCTCCATAGGGTAATTCTTTCTGTCCTTTATTTTGTACAATGTTCTTAAAAGGGAAAGCATTTTATAAGGGAAAAAGAAAACCGCTGTTAGAATGCTGTATCTGGTTTTTTGTGTTTTTTTTTTTACTTTATTTTTTAAGTGGGAAAGAATTTTATTTTATTTTATTTATTTAAGAACTTTTATTGAGATATAATTGACGTACAATAAACTGCATATATTTAAAGTGTACAGTTTGATATTTTTTTCTTATTAGTAATGTATATATGGCAATCCCAATCTCCCAATTCATCCCACCCCAAGCCCTCTCTATCCATTAAAGAGACGCTCTCTCTAGTGATCTGTGTTCACTCCAATCTGTATTCTCTCCAACCTAAGAAATGCTCCAAAATCTAAGTAAATTCTGGGCCCGAGCAGCTCCATTTCCCCACCTTGTGACTCTGGAAGACAAACCTCTGAGTCTCAATTTTTCCATTCAAACTATGCAAAACTGCCTTTTTTCTTTTTACATTAGCACGTGAGATAAAAATGCTTAACAATAAGCAATAAAGTTTATAACAGCAAACACCTATCTCAGTCCCAGGCACTGTTCAGAGTCTCACACGTGATAGCTCACTTAACCTCCACAATGCTGTAAGGTGAGGTAGGTAACATAGCTATCCCTATTTTACAGACAGAAAACTGAGGCACAGAGATTACAACCTTGCCCAGGGTCACATAGCTGGGGTGGGACTTGGGCCCAAAGAGTCTGGCTTCAGTGCCCAAGTGCTCTCAACCACCGTGATATGGTCTTGGAAGGGAGGTGACAAACCTGACCCATTCCTCCATCCAAGACGAGGGCCTGGCAGCCTCTGTCCCTCTCTTTAGCACCTGGGGGCTGCCTGGCTTCCTGCGCCATCTCGCCAGCATTCTCAACCCTGCTCTGGGCCAGCTTCTCTAGGAAGGCTGTGGCCAAATCAAAACAAAATGAAACAAAAACCAGGTGAACTCTATCTTACTTGTTCATCTATTTAGTTTGGAACTTAACTACAAAAGACTCAACTTCATTTCTCTTCTTGGCAGAGATTAGATTATAAACACTATAAGATTATTTCTCTATGATATACCCTCTACCAACAGCATTTAGGGATTAGTGCATGGTGAGAGACCAAAATGTTCCTTAAATAAATGAGTGAAGGACTTCCCTGACGCAGTGGTTAAGAATCTGCCAGCCAATGCAGGGGACACAGGTTCAATCCTTGGTCCGGGAAGATCCCACATGCCGTAGAGTAACGAAGCCCATATGCCACAACTACTGAGCCCATGCACCGCAACTATTGAAGCCCACATGCCTAGAGCCCGTGCTCTGCAAGAAGAGAAGCCACTGCAATGAGAAGCCTGTGCACCACAATGAAGACCCAACACAGCCAATAAATAAATAAATAAAATATTTATTTTAAAATATTATACTGGACTTTGAGGAGAAAAAAATTCAGTAATGCCTTCATCATTCAACAAATGTATACTCGTGCTAACCATGCACCAAGCACTGTTCTAGGAGTTGAGGCTACAGCAGTAAACGAGAGACAATTCCTGAACTCCTGGAGCTTACATTCTAGGAAGGGAGGAGGGGTCATAATAAGGAAAATAAAATATATAGGATGCTAATACCCTAATCCTGACATTCAAGGTCCCTAAGATGAGAAGTGCCTGTGTGTGGTGTACAGTTGTGGTAACACGGTAGGGGCCTGCTGTTGCTAATAGTTGACAAGCACTGATGTGAAGGTTGGGGAAACTACTCAAGGACGGAACCAGGGATCTTTGATGGGAGCTTTACTATAAATTCCTGGAGGACAAGGCCACATGGTCCCATCTGTATCCCCAGCACACAGCAGGCACTGAGTGAACATTTCATGATGACGCAGAGCATCTGGGGGCTGGAGGAAGGGAGAATGGCCTCCGTATACTTCCACATGTATCACTCTGCTCTGCACCACCATGCCAGATGAGAAAGGGTCAAGGGATAGCTGCGGAAAATTAATCAAGAAAATATTATTTAAAAATACATTTTCCAGCACAGATGTCTGTGTCAATTTTTGAAAGGATTATCTTTCCTTCATTCTCTTCTTCCCCTTGGAGCCCCTTGCAATGCAACAAAACTACTTGTTAAATCAAATCAAAAAGCACGTCCTGTGTACTTACAATGTGCCTTGCTCTATGCTGAGCCCTAAGCAGGTTCCTCAAGGATGCCCTGTCACCCCTGCACTTAAGAAATTTATAATCACACTGGTAGAATAAGACACAAATGTAAATCTGGATGAGTTAGGGAAGATTTCAGGAGGAGATAGTAGACTATGGACAGGCACAGACTGGAAGAAAAGTGGGGCAGGCAAAAAAGATAATAAAATAATGGTGAACCACCAGGAGCCTTGAAGACAGGTTAAGGGGTGTGGTACACACCTAGCAGGCACCTGGGAGCTGTTGTGGGTGTCTGTGTGATGAGTATTTGACATAAGCAGTGTTTAGGAACAAGAACCAGGCTGTTAAATGATTTGCAGGATGGATCTGAGATGAAGAGAGTCAAGAGGCAGGAAGACCAGTGAAACAGCAGACAGTGAGTTTAGGTGAGAGGTCAGGACCGGTTCTGAGTGTAAGACAACTGAAGTCCTGATAGTGGTTGTTTTAATGAAGGGCTCCTTGTAGTTCTTCCTGCTCCTTTGAGCACCAGAGAGGTCACGTTTACGGCACATATCACTGACACTCAGAAAAGATCAGCTAAACAGATGACAACTGACATGGAGAAAGAAGTCCCTGCTTTCCAGCTAAGCCCCTTCAGCTCTAACCAACCCCATAGCATCATTCAGCCAGCATTTTAGGGAAGCGATTGGGAAGAGGAGTGTTGCAGCTGTCTCACCAATGAATCCAGAAATACTCACAGCACATCCAGGGCAGCTGCAATCAATGTATAGCTCTAATGTATCCTGGGTTTGACCTCTTGGCTTCCAGAACTTTTTTTCACATAGCTATCCTAATCTTAGCAGAACCACCGCCCTCTGGTAGTGCCCAGTGCAGGGTTAAACCCGCAGGAGAGAAGAGCAGACAGCCACCTGCTCTGTGGTAGGACCTGCAGTGAGAGGCATCATCAACTTGCCTGATGCCAAGAGCTCCCCGGTGCCACTGCAATCCCTCCTCCTGAAAACATTCGTTACAGAAAGTCCTATTCAAATGAAAATGTTATTGGGGACCATTAAAACATTATCCTTTTAGCATCTATCAACAATTTAGCATTAGGGACTTCCCTGGTGGCACAGTGGTTAAGAATCTGCCTGCCAATGCAGGGGACATGGGTTCGAGCCCTGGACAGGGAAGATCCCACGTGCTGAGGAGCAACTAAGCCCATGCGCCATAACTACTGAGCCTGTGCTCTAGAGCCCATGAGCCACAACTACTGAGCCCAGGACCACAACTACTGAAGCCCGTGAGCCCTAGAACCTACGCTCCGCAACAAGACAAGCCCTCACTCACCACAACTAGAGAAAGCCTGTGCCCAGCAACAAAGACCCAACGCAGCCAAAAATAAATTAAAAAAAAAAAAAGAAAGAAAAACAGAAACAAAACAATTTAGCGTTAGTTTATGAGGAAAGGTAATGGTAGGGAGCTGATTCTAATGACTTAGGAAAAGACTCTGTGAGTTCACTCACTTAACCAGTAATATTTGATAAAGGCCTGTTATATACGAAGCACTGCACTAGACACAGGAACACTGACCTTAAGAGAAAAGGACCAAAAGAGGTCTGTAAGAGAGGAAGACTGGGACCTCCCTGGTGGTCCCCTGGTTAAGACTCCACGCTTCCAATGCAGGGGGTGCAGGTTCGATCCCTGATCAGGGAACTAAGATCCCACATGCCGTGTGGCACAGCCAAAAAAACCCAAAAAACAAAAAGATAAGGGGACTTCCCTGGTGGTCCAGTGGTTAAGACTCCATGCTCCCAATGCAGGGGGGCCCAGGTTCGATCCTGGTCTGGGAACCAGATCCTGCATGCATGCAGCAACTAAGATCCCGCATGCCACAACTAAGAAGCCCGAATGCCGCAACGAAGATCCCACGTGCCACAACTAACACCTGGCACAGCCAAAATAAATAAATTAAAAAGAAAAAAAAAGATAGGAAGACAAAATGGAGGGTGTGTATGGTAGCTCTAGAGAACAGCAAAGGTGATAGGATGTGTAATGAATAGAGCAACAGAATGAAGCAGCAGTGCATTTTAATTTCTGCCCTGCTACTAATATGTGACACTGAATAAGCCATTTTTCTTTTTTTTAAAATTATTTATTTATTTATTTAGACTGTGTTGGGTTTTCATTGCTGTGTGCGGGCTTTCTCTAGTTGCAGTGAGTGGGAATTTCTTTTCCTTGTGGTGTGCGGGTCTCTCAGTGAGGTGGCTTCTCTTGTTGTAAAGCATGGGCTCTAGGCCCACGGGCTTCAGGAGTTGTGGCTCATGGGCTCAGTAGTTGTGACTCTCAGGCTCTGGAATGCAGGCTCCATAGTTGTGGCGCATGGGCTTAGTTGCTCCGTGGCACGTGGGATCTTCCAGGCCCAGGGCTCCAATCCGTGTCCTCTGAATTGGCAGGCGGATTCTTAACAACTCTGCCACCAGGAAAGTCCCCAAGCCATTTTTCTTGCCAGGACTAAGTGTCCTCAATAGGAAAAGGCTGCATTAGTATTAACCTATGGCTGTCAAGCTTCTTGGAGATTGCCAGTCACTGAAGCGGCACAAAATACAAATACTGACTGCTTTGCAGATCTGATCAGCTAGGGCTAGCCCTGACTGGGGCTTCGCGCCACCAGCCAGGGAAGTCTGCACTTCCTTTACACTGTCCCTGCGGGTCGTCACCAAGTTGGATTCTTCTGACATCCACATCTATCCACTGCTTCAGACCAGACAACTCTAGCATGTTTGAACCCCGCATTTGTCCCCAAACCACTCAGTCTCTCATGGGCCTTTGAGCTGAGGATATTAGGGACAGGGTCAGTTCTTCCAGGGCTGCAGGGCATGAGAGGCTTGGAGAACAAGTGGGAAGTGTGGCAAACTACAGTTCACTCTTGTAGATTCTCCTGTGGGTTGGAAAATTCTTATCTCACAGATTTTTTTTTTCTGAGCTGGAAGGTTCCTTAAAAATAACTTGGTTCAGGTTCTTCACCTGAATCTGCTGACTAATGGCAGAACCAAGTTTAATTCCCTGCTCTTCTAGCTCCAAGACTAGTGAGTGATTTTTCCACTCTCCCATCCTGTTCCCTCTAGAGGGAGGATCCTCTCTGCCTGGCAACTCAGCTGGGGACCTAAAGCACAGCATATGATAAACATCTTCTGTTTTTGAAAGAGAAGAGGTACAGGCATAAACAAATGTGCTCAAAATACCAAAGGAAATAACGTTCATGTGAAATCTGAAGAATTTCAGCAAAAGGGCATAAGACGGGGATGAAAAGGAGTAGTGGGGGAGACAGCTAGAATGCCACTGAGTGCTTAATGGGAATCGTGTCTTACTTGCCCTGTAACCAGGTACAAACTACAAGCCTGTTGATTCTTAACCCCAGCAGCTGAACTACTCAAGGCCCAGAAAAGGGGCAACACACACAGTTTACACCTTTTATTATTCTGATAGAAATTTCTCTCCTGGGAACAGAAAGGGGTCAAAAGTCCAAAACCAAAATTATATACCTTTATAAGTCAGAGCAAAGAAGCATTACAGCAGACGGTTATTATTATTATTTTTTTAAAAAGCGACAGTGAACAGAGCAGAGTAGGAGGTGTTAGAAAACTCACTCCAAGTAATTTATTCACTGGGAACCACAAAGGGCTTTCCCCAGAACAGCAAAAACACCATTAATTTCCCCAGTACCTTCTTTTCAAAGGACTCCAAACACTTCACACATATCGTTTTAAATTGTCCTCAAAGGCTCCAAAATAAGGGGTTACTATTTCCCCAGGTTCAGATGGAGAAACTGAAACATTCATGCCTGCCCTGTCTGTCCAAGTCATCCTAGCAGACTCCGCTAACATCAACTGAGTGCCTGCTATGCACATAACCCATGCCGGGCAAGCGAGAGATACAAAGACGAAAGATATGATCTCCATCCTCCAGCGAGTCAGAATCCAGTGGGTCGTGACAGATGTGCACACAAATCCTTTTGAAATAAGGCAGCCTATGCTAGGTGTCGTAGACAAGGTCCAAATACAATGCCCAATTTACCAAGTGACTAAAATGTGCCAAGTACTGTGCTAAGTCTTCACTAGCATCATACTGTCTGAGTCATACACTATGTGGCTTATGGAGAAAGAAATGCGAGGTAAAGAGATCTGCCCGGGGCCTCAAGGCCACACTATGGCACAGCAGGCATTAGCACCCAGGTCTGTCTGTCTCCAAAGCCCACGTGATGGGAGGTAAGTGGCTGGGAAAACGGTCTTTGGGCAGTTCCGCACAAAGGGCCCACATCTTAGAGGTGTGGAGAGCAGGACACAGGGGTCCTCACTAGGTTGTTGGGGAAAGGCCTGTTTCCTCAGCCCAAAATTGCATACACATGTACCCATCTGGATTCTCCATCACAGGGACTGCTCTTGTGGGTCAAGAAGCCAAAGGCAAGCGTCTTCCAAAAGGGAACAGAGTTCTCTCTGCGCAAAGAAGGACTGCAAGGGCCTGAGCACTTCACTTTCTGTTGGTGGGCACTGAAAGTAGATCCGGGCCAGAGGGTGTGGGATCCCCTGGCTGGCTGTGACAAAAAGTCTACAGTCTGTGGGAGCAGGGCATGGTGGTCATGGTATACATGCTAGCAGAGCATCCTTTTCTCAGAGCTGGAGTGGAACTCCTGCAGGGGAAGGAGCCCCCTGCTGGAGGTCCCTAGAGAAGGGCCTGGCCTGGAGACAGCTCTGCAGAGCTCACCTGGTGGGGGTAACCTCTGCCTCTTTTGCCAAGGCTCCCTTTTGGAGGCCCAGGAACAAAGTGCCAGATTTGGAGGAAGAGGAGCTTATGGGGCAACAGTCTACTGTTCCCAGACCAGACAGGTTACAGAGAGCATAGTCAGCCCTGGGGAATCCCTGGGTCTTTGCAAGGGACAGGTTAATATATAGCTCTATTTTAAGCCTCCAGGACAAGAAAGAGATGGGGGAAGAAGACAGTCCTCCAAACTCTGGGAGCAAAGTTGGGCCTGGAACTAAGGATGCCCAGTCGCCAGCCTGGCGGTCTTCCATCTACCACATGTGATCCATTTTGCAATTGTTTTCAAATCTTAACTTTAACCTAACAAGACAACAACAAAAGTCCTTTGATGGATAAAAGTAAAAGAAAAGAGTTAAGTAATAAAGTGTGTGTGAGAGAAAGGGGATAATGAATAATTATATCAAAATGTCCAAATAAGGGACACTCTATACTTTCCGGCAGCCATGGCAACAGGAAAGCAGGATTGTTACACCATTCTCATCGTTAAATAAAGGGAAGCTCAGAAGTTCATCAGGGCAGAGCAAGCTCCTAATTCTCAATGCAGAGAGGCTCATACATACACAAGCGAATGTGTATCTGCATAAACACACAGACACTTTCACCACTGCTCTTTCCAACAGGAACAGGGCAAACAGCTCTCCAGAGCCTCGCTGCCTCTCTGACACCACACTACCACTGCATGCAATGAAGCACTTCAACAGTTAAAACATTTCTGTGCCAATATTTTAAGAGTGCAGAAGGTTCCAAATTACATGTAAAATAAACAATGCCAGACTGTGAAAACTCTTGGCTGCAACGTTCTCTGATGTTAACAAGAGTTTCTTTATTACTGTAACCTTTCAGAAGTGAATAAAAATTATTTCTCTGCCCTAGTTTTGCCCTCCAGTAAAAAGGAAGAGAACAGTGACCATGGAAAGAGCTGTACAATGACCTCTCATGAAGGCTAGGAGGCTGGGAAGGGGGCAGTTTAAAACACAAAGCCTTCCATATATGTTTCTAGTCAAAGGTTAGAAATTTAGTTTGTGCTGTGCTGATCATATTGTAAAATTTTATATTCCTAATATTTTTATGTAACTAAAACTCTTAAGGGGACAAAAGGGCATTTGCAAGAGCCCAAACTAAGCTGATGCTATGGAGAAAACCCACATTTTGATCAAGGTTCCTTAGCCATTCAGTGAATCTGCTGACTCAGAAACTGAATCTGAAGTACCCTTAAAAAACAGAGAAGATCTACAGGTGGCCAGGACTTAGACAAAACGTGTTACTTTGCAGACCTTTGAGTCAATGAGTTTGTGAATATTGGACACACAGAAGCATCTCAAAATGGAGCTAGTCTGGACAATCTGTTTTCACCACTGCAGGAGAAGGAGGAAAAAAGCCACCAAACAAAGGCAAACATGCTCTTGTCCTCTCACAGCACTCTGCCTTTACATACCCCGTTCCTCTGCCTAGAATGCTCTTGTCTAGCAAACACTCATCCAAAAAGATACAACCCAAATGTCATCTACCCCAAGCTTTTCTCCTCTGGGCAGAGCAATTTTTAAATATCGTAATCTCTGAATATTGTAACCACCTGTTTACATGTTTCTCTTCTCCTACTAGACTGGGGAGTCAGGAACACTGTCTTTGCCATCTTTTTATCTCCGGTGTCTAGCAGAGTACCTGGAAGCTAGCAGACCACAATAAAATGGATGGATAGATGGGCAAAACCTTGTTTGTGTCTGGGAACAGAAATCAGACAGAGAATGATGAACTGCTATAAAAACAGAACACAAGCTCTGGGATTTAACACAAGGCTAGCTTTTCAGACTTCCACAAAGTTGCAAATGTTAAGTCTGGAAGAGAATTTAGAAATCATCAAGCTCTCCTCCCCAGAGGGGTGAGGTGATTTGACTTACTCAAGCTCACCCAGAGAGTGGCCGGGCTGGCCAGAACTCCTTTCATTATACCACACCATCTTTTCTCTTTACTGTGAAAAACTGCAGGTATAAATATTTATTTGGCAATAAGTTGAGAAATATGATTAAAACTACAGATTATGAGAATGTTATTTCATTATAAATAAATGAACAATGGCTGTCACACTAGGAATTCAAATAACCTGATATAAAATAAAATATCTGAGATGCTCAAAAAACTAAACATAGCATACCATATGACCTAGCAATTCCACTCTTAGATATATACCCAAGAGAACTGCAAACATATGTTCAGATAAAAACTTGTACATGAATGCTCACAGCAGCATTATTTTAAAAAGCCAAAAATGTAAACAGCCCAAATGTTAATCAACTAATGAATGGATAATAGAATGGGGTATATCTATATAATAGTTTATCCATAAAAAGTAATGAAGTACCGAAACATGTTACAACATGGATGAACCTTGAAAACATTATGCTAAGTAAAAGAAACCAGACACAAAAGCCCACATATTATATGATTTCATTTACATGGAATGCCCAGAATAGGTAAATCCATAGAGACAGAAAGTAGAGTAGTGGTTGCCAAGGGCTGGGGGAAAGGGGAGTGGGGAGTGACTGCTAACGGGCACTGGCTTTCTTTTTGAGGTGATGAAAATGTCCTGGAATTAGACAGTGGAGATGGTTGCATAACATTGTGAATTTACTAAAAAGCGCATTCAAAACAGTGAATTTTATGGTATATGAATTACATATCCATTTTTTTAACGGAAAAAAAAATACAATCTCTGCCCTCTAGTAATTTAACTGAAGGAGTCAGGACCAGAGATGCTTAAGGACTCACAGGTTCAGAGTTATGTGACAAGTAATATAATGCAAGTTTGGGGAAGAATGAAACACTTTAAAAATCTTACTGTTAATGCTCGAACCATAGTTTTTAGCAATGGCCTTTTCAGGCAGTACAGAGTAGTGATTGAGAGTATGGGCTCTAGAGTCTGGCAGGTTTGGGTTCCAATCCAGGCTCTCATATGTACTGTGTAAGTCTGGTTTGGTTACCTAACTGGTACGCTGAATAATGGTCTCCCAAAAGATATCTACATCCTAATTCCTGGAACCTGTGAATGTTACCTTATACAGCAACAAAGGACTCTGCAGCTGTGATTACAGATCTTCAGATGGGAAGATTATCCTGGACTATCCAGGTGGGCTCTAATTGTAATCCCATGCGCCCTTATATGAGGGAGGAAGAGGGTCCTTAGACCCAGACAGAAGAGGAGATGGCAACGTGACTACAGAGACAGAGACTGGAGTGATGTGGCCACAAGCCAAGGAATGCCAACAGCCACCAAAAGGTGGAAAGGAGCAAAGAACAGATTCCTCCCTAGAGCATGGCCCTGTTAACGTCTTGATTTTGGCCCAGTGAAAATGAATGCTAGCCTCCAGAACTATGAGAGAATAAACTGTTCTAAGCCACCAAGTTTGTGGTAAGTTGTTACAACAGCTATAGGAAACATATACTGACTTCTCTGATCCTTAGTCTCTTCATCTGTAAAATGAGGATAGGATCTCATAGGTAAGATTGTTGTAAAACATAAGATTGAAATGGTGCTTATAAAGTGCACAGCAAAGAGAAGCTGCTCAATAAATGACAGCTATTACTATTGGTGAACTCTGTTTCTGTATTATGCTGAAATCCTCAACTTTCATACGTCACTAGTCCATGCCCACACCTGCTCCTCTTAGCAGGGACAGCAGTAAGAGCTGGCCATCAGGAGACCTGAGTTCTGTTCTTCAGTTGGCTTCTGACTTAAGCTTACTCAGCTCTCCCAGAGCCAGTTTCTCCATCACTTAAATGACAGGATCAGACTAGAGCAGTGGCCCTCAAACTGGAGGGTTTCTTAAAATACAGATTGCTGGGCCCCACCTCCAGAGTTTCTGATTCAGCAGATCCAGAGTGGGTCCCTAAACATGCATTTGTAACAGGTTCCTAAGTGATGCTGAGGCTGCTGCTGTGGGGGCCACTTTGAGAATCTCTGGCTTAGATTATTTCAAGGTTCTTTTCCAGTTTTGACAGCCTACGATTCCCCAGGAATATCCCATAGATGTAGCACTCCAGTAATAAATACAGCTGTATCAGGCTGAAATAGCCTTTAAACTAAGTTCTTTTCCCCATGGGGGATGGGAGGGAATGAGATTATATGGTAAAGACTGCTTTTAACTTTTGAACGAAGCAGAATGAAAAATTTTAGGCAATGGTGGGAACAGGAAGAGGCTGTCCCCGTATTCAACATGCTGGCCCCATTTTAATTTATCTTAATCCCACCTTTCTGCCTTTTCACCAGACCCCTCCCCCTCATGCCCTCCTCTAGAAACACATCTAGGTGTCTCCTGAATTCATTTATTGGCTTTGCCGTGCACAGTATAATACCGCCTTTGTTAGTCTCCCAGCCCAGCCTCTCCAAGCACGGTGTTCAGTCTCGGTGTTCCTCTACTCTTTATAAAAAACACATAACCAAGGAGTCTCTGAAAAATAATTGTAAAATCAACTAAGGCAAATTCAGACGATGTGGAGACATTCAGACTCTAAATGCTGGAAAAAGAAACACATTCAGAACATTGTTAGCATTTTCATCTGTCTCTCCAAGCCCCCCCCCCCCCCACCTTAATCGCTATTAGTCGTGTCGCGTAGGAAACCTCTGCCGCACTGGATTAGAAATTCTGAAAAAAGGGGCCTCAGGCTTGGGACTGCCCTGCAGAAATGGAACACTTCTAGATTCAAGAAGAGCTGTCCTCTGGGTCTTTGGAAGTCCTTGGTAGTAAGACAGGGGAGAAGGAACCTGCCATGAGGTCGATTTCCACCTCCCCCAGCCCCAGGAAGATCACCACAGAGTAAACCAGACACTGGACTGGGCATCAGCATACCCTAGTTTGGGTCCTCATTGTGCTGTTTTCTAGCTGCATGACCTTGAGCAAATCACTTAACTTCTCTGGGATTCCATTTCCTCACCACAGAAATGAGAGGGTGAGAACAGATCTATAGTCTTGAGCCTGAGAGGGGCATCAGAAATCATCTGGGGACGTTTTTCAAAATACACACACCTGAGCACCTTCAGACTGAGAGCCTCTCTGAAGTTCCCAGTCTAATTAATGCTCTAAGGTTCATCTATCCTATAAAGTGGATTAAAAGTATAACTGATGAGAGTGCCAGGGAATCCATGAGGCAGGGCATAGAGAGAAAAATGAACCTTTTTTGGGGGGTGGGGAGAGGGGTCAGAGAAATTGAATCCAGGTGCACTGAGATCATTACGTCAGTATTTGGGAGACAGTGCTGGCCAGACATTAATAACAGAAATAAGTACATACACCCAACAAGCATCTGAGGGATGACTACTCTGTGTTAGGCACTAGGGATCCTAGGATCCTTATCCCACCTAATGGGTGTGACCTACACAAACCCATAATCACAGTACAGCACGAGAAGTCCTATCTCAGAAGTCTGTGCAAAGTGCTGGAGGAATACAGACAGGGGAGTGGCCAAGTACACTAATATTACTGGGGGGGTGCTGGGAAAAGCTTCTTGGAAGAGGTACTATCCAGCTGTGTCTTATAGTGCCATGAGCAGAGAAGACAGGGTTAAGGCCACTTCAGACAGAGGGAAATGCATGAACAAAGGCCCAGAAGCATAAAGGAACATGGAATATTACAGTACCCGTGAAAACATGGCATGAATGGAACATGTGTTTGAGTGTGTGTGTGCATACGCTCAAGCATGAACATTTACATGTAGGAGAAGTTTGGTGGAAATCAGACTAGAAAGGTGAGCTGGGGCCAGAATTTGAAGGCCCCTCCCCCAATTATTCGCTTTGAAAAGCTTCAAACTTATTTTTTTTTAAAGGGGTAAGAGTAATACAACAAAAACTTTATGAACTTTAGATTCACAATTGTTACTATTCTGTGATATTTGCTTTAACTCTATCTATACACACACACCCTTTTTCTTTTGCTAAACCATTTGAAGATATCAAAACATTTCACCCCTAAATACTTCAGCATATATCTCCTAAGAAAAAGAATGTTCTCCGATATAACTACAAAGGGCTCCATGTGCCATTGCTAAGAAGTGTGAATTTTGTCCCTCAGAGATTTCTAGATAGGGAAGGGATATGATCAGATGTGGGATTTAGAAAGAATACCTCTGGCAGCTTATATGGTGGCAGGGTTCACCAGAGGAGGAAAGTCCAGGAACTGGCTAGGAGGCCATGTCCAATAAAGGAGAGATGAAGAGGATTGACATGAGGCAATGGAACAGAACAGACATAAAATCCAGAGATATTTTGGGCAGAAAAGTGACAAGACAACTGGATGCAGAGGATGAGGCAGGAGTTGAGAACAACTCTAAGAATTCTAGCTTGGGGGGCTGGATTCGTGGTGATGACATTAGCAGTGAGACAGGAAACATAGGAAGAACAGGTTCGTGGAGATTTTGATCCCCTGTCTCCTGGGTGAGATTTATCTAGGATAGCATTAGCGACCCCTAAAAGAGAGGTGGGGAAAATGGCTTCAGCTGTGCCTGACGCACACGGCTCTAAGCAGTATTATAACTACGGTACAAAAGATACTGGAGGCAAAGAAATGTGAGGGGTTGGAGAGAGAAACAGTTCTTAAATGATGAGCTGAACTGGGAGTACTTAGCATGAGGAGTACTTAAGAAGGCATCAGGGAAAGGCAGGACTGTATCAGTACACTGAGGCAGCCAGGGCTTTGAAAAATGGAATTATGGGACTTCCCTGGTGGTCCAGCGGTTAAGACTTAGCCTTCCAGTGCAGGGGTGCGGGTTCTATCCCTCGTCTGGGAGCCAAGATCCCACATGCCTCCGGCCAAAAAACCAAAACATAAAACAGAAGCAATATTGTAACATATTGTAACAAATTCAATAAAGACTTTAAAAATGGTCCACATTAAAAATTAAGAAAAACTTAGGGGAAAAAAAAAAGGAGGTAAACCGAAAATTAAAAAGTGGATCAAATTCACTTATTTATTCAGTCAAGAAACATGTACTAAATGCCTACTAAACACAAAGCTCCATTGAGGTACTGGGAGAATACAAGCAACTAGGAATTAGACCCTAGGAAACTCACAATCTGTAACTGAAGGTAAAAACTGCCACGACAGAGAGAAATGATCATGTGCATAGACAGCAGTTTCATGCTTTAATTTCAGATACAGAAAGGATTATAACTGCTCTTTCAGGGACACTCCCTGAAGTAGCAGTGAAGCCAGTATGTCACTCAGAAGGACAGGTGACCTGAGCCATCAGACTGGCATTCTGGTTGTATGCACTCAGGCATCCAAACAGTTAGAAAACCACCTAAAGCACACACTCCATGCATTCTTGCTACCTCTTAAGGCCTGAGGATAAGAAACTTGCGTAGAGAAAGGAACTCGTCTATTAGAGGTACATCTTCAGTTGGTCCCCGCTTAAATTCATGAGCCAATTCCAAAGTGGAATTGCTCTGCCTTCTAAGAATTTAGTCCTCTCTCCCCTAATAAATAAGTATCCACTCCAACAGCTTAGGACATTTAAAAACGTTCAAAAGAATGACTGATATTGGAAAACAAACATGTATTCTTATTTTAAAGCTTCGAGCCCAGGGGACTGCTCTGTATTTACACTCCACCATTCATATTACTGGCCACAAAAACTATACCTTTAAAGTGGTCCTTGCCTTTTAAATAATACCTTTGGCAGTGAGTTTTAACTCTGACCTAGAGATGCAAAGTATAGCAAAATGTTTTCCTCATGGTAAAGCAGAGGAGTTTGAAGATTTTTGTGTGGGGAGGGAAGAGATGGGAATGGAATTACAGAGGCCTGGAAGGAAATTTCCAGAAAAACTAAAGTATGTATAACTCTTATTTCTACTACCTTTTATAGATTCAAAGCCTTTGCTGGTTTAGAAACATAAAGTACCTTATGTATAAGTTGGTTTTTTAATCAAATAGTTCCACTAGAAGACTGAGAAAGAATGGACAAAGAAAAATTGAGAGTGGGGATAATTTCTCATTTCTTTTTCTTCCAATATTTAAGACTAACAAGCAAACAAATATCCTCAGAATAAAAAGGATACTTCCCCACCCCCCTTTTTCTAACACTTCTAACACTAATGGGCTTCCAGAACCATCTTCTTTCATCAGATTTTTACTGGGCACACATTCAGCCGAGGAGCAATGATTGGCACTTTGGAGAATACAAAGAGGGATGCATGTGATCCTGCTCCCCAGGAATTCATCCAGAAGGCAGTCAATATACACGAAGGACAGTGATACAAAACAGAAACAGTAAGAGCAAGAAGGGTACAGATAAATTACTAAGGTACTAACAGCTAGAGGAAACCGGGATTGGCTTCCAATTTTAAGTGGAGGGATAGGAAGGAATTGGGGCTGGCGCATAAGGGCAATCTAGGTATATATGTACCACAGGAGGAAAGACACAAGACAGGAAGAGCAAGACACTCAACTGAGCTGCAGTGAAAAGTATTAATATGTGCAGCAAGGATGGAACGTGACGTTCACTGAGTGCTTACTATGTGCCAGGCACACCTGCTAGAGGTTTCTCATATTTAAGGTTCAAGAAGAGCTGCGGGAAATGAGTTTGGAAAGGTAGTCTGGAGTATGGTCACAGAGGACCTTGCAAAGCAAAATGCTGGTTCTGAAAAGCAAAGCAGAATTTTACAAAGGAGTCTAGTTCAGCCCACAGCTCCTCCACCTCTTCCTAGGTCCTCTGCACCATTCCATCAAGCAGCTCTGCTAGAGTCAGCAGGAGACTATGAGGTGACAGGAGGTTTGTCCTTATTCTGGAAGGCTGCTAGCAAGAAATCACCTGACATCCTGCTGAGGCAACTGTCATGCCAGGGACCACTGAGAGAGATAAACTTGCAATTTCTTAACTCAAGCCCAACTCCACCCCCTGCCACCTTGTCTCCAAGGTTTGGAGAGCTTAAACCTGCTCATTGTAAGCCACAAGGTGGAGATGTCTGGCAGGGCAGAACTGAGAGGAAGTCGTTTAGCCAGCCTAAAGTTACCATTAACACTTTGAGCCACTGCCTTGAGCTAATTTTTATGTTTGTTTTTTAAGTTGGGTTGAAATGTCACAAATGGAAAAATTAAGTAAAGCGCCCCGGTTAGCCACAAGACTGGACACACCTGGCTGCAAACCCAGCAAAAGAAACTTACTTCATTAGTAGGAGAGGCAGAAAGTGAAATTTACATCTGAAATCTGCCTGCACCAGGAGAAAGTGCTGAGGCCAAAGGCGCTGTCTGTTTTTACAGCTGTGTCAAGTCTTAGTTCTCTACTCTTACCAACACTCAGGAGTGAGGCAAGGGCCCAAGGAAAAATGGTCTCCAACCTCTTCAGCTGCAACTCAGCTCACAAAGGTTTTTAAGAACCAGTTAATGAAATAAAACAAGACCAGATGAGGTGATATAATGAACTTTATTTCCACAGCTAATTTATATGTTTAAATCCCAAATAATGTTTTTTTAAAGTTAGAACACTCTAAATTACTGATGTGATTTTTGTAACCTCAAATTTAACACTTGCTTTTTATACCAGCTTCTCTTTATGATATATGAGGCTGCCTTATTTTTCACAATACTTGGGCTCCTAAAAAGCTGGTAAAAAGCAAATTTTTGGAAAGTGAAAATTTTCCCACTGAATGCGACTGGAACTCTAATTTCAAAGGATTTCTTGATCCAAATTTCTAATGTGTCATTAATTCGCATTCTCAATCTTCCCCACACCAATCCACTCAAGTAAAGTAACGGCTCTAAGAATTCTTTGGCCTAAGAAAAATTACCACTACATTGATCAGTCTTATAAATTCTTTTTATATGAGTTTTCTTAAAGATGCCAAATGACACAGAAACAGATTTGCAAATTACCACCTCCACATCATAGGTTTTCAAAGCTGAAAAGAAACTTGGAAATCATGTAGCCACCCTGCCCCCGCGCCCAGTTTTTTGGGGTTTTTTGTTTTGTTTCACTTTTTAACCGAAGGGGAGGAGAAAAGACCCGCCAGCCAGGGTCAGAACCAAGCCAGACTGGCTCCCTCTGCCTACTACTTTTCTCCAGCCACGTGCCATTCTTCTCCAGCCTAACCTTCCCATTTCTTTAGATTGTACACACTCCAAAGACTGAGGTCCCCTCTACACACACACAATCACACTCACAACTTAGAAGTGGCTAATATATAATTTTCTTGCCTGTATAAAGAGTGTCTGTTTATAGCATGAGATTGGAAAGGGAGGAGCAAATCAATTATAATAGAAAAGTAATAATAGTAATTCCCCAACTCTTTCAAACCTCTATTATTTTTAAATCATCTTTTATTTATAGTCTTTGTAACTAAATTGGAGCTTAACATTTCTCTTCATGAAGACAAATTTAAGAGTCTATACTTGGGGAGCATTAGTGATCATTCAAAACCCTTCTGTTCAAAGTGTGGCTGCCCCTTCCCCACCCTGCCCCACCAGTGGCACTGGCATCACCTGAAGCTTTTTAGAAATGTAGACTCTCTGGGGCTTCCCTGGTGGTGCAGTGGTTAAGAATCCACCTGCCAACGCAGAGGACACGGGTTCAAGCCCTGCCCCAGGAAGATACCACATGCCTCAGAGCTACTAAGCCCATGTGCCACAACTACTGAGCCTGCACTCTAGAGCCCGTGAGCCACAACTATCGAGCCCACATGCCGCAACTACTGAAGCCCAACTGCCTAGAGCCCATGCTCCGTAACAAGAGAAGCCACCACAATGAGAAGCCCAAACACTGTGATGAAGAGCAGCCCCTGCTTGCCGCAACTAGAGAATGCCCACTCACAGCAACGAAGACCCAATGCAGCCAATAAATAAATAAAATAAATTTACATTTAAAAAAAAAGAGAGAGAGAAACGTAGACTCTCTGGCCTCACCCAAAACCTACTGAATCAGAATTTGTATTTTAACAAGACTCCCAGGTGAACTGTAGGCACATTAAAGTTTGAGAAATGCTTATCTAACACGTTTCTCTATAGGATAGCATCATATCTAGAACAATTCAGGTAGAAAAAATGGTGGGATAAAATGGGAGGGAAAAAAAGGAAAGGCTAATTCATGCAGGACTGCATTGATGTACACCTGGACCAGAAACTAATAAACCAAGTACGATCTATCTGACAGATATGTTGGCTTTAAAACAGAATTTCAAGCTGGCAAGCCATAACTAAGGAGCCCGCCTCCTGCAACTAAGACCTGGTGCAACCAAAATTAATTAATTAAAAAAAAAAAAAAACAGAATTTCAGAGGCTGAAGTTCAATTTATTCATTCATTCAACAAGTATTTATTCATCCACTGTTTACTGTATAAACAAAAACTGGATAAGACAGGTCTCCTGCCTTTGTAAAGCATACAGTCAAGTAGAAGGGACATAATAAAGTAACATGGGAGAAGGTTCAAAGTGTTGAGTATTGTGATAGAGATACATATATATGTAGGTCCAAAAGGAAATTCATTTGGGGACGGAGGTGGGGTGGAGTAAAAGGTTCCGGTGGTCCAGGAGTCAACAACCTATGGCTCATTACGCTATTCAGGCTGGGGACAGCTGTGGCCCACGTGGCTCTAGTGGTCCAACTTCCAGCAGAGTTTAGTCAACAGTGATAAGAAGACAGACTAACTAATAGAAGAACTACTGTGTAACTGCACGGCCATCAGCCAAGGCTTGGCTGGCCAGGGGGTATCACTGGTCATCATTAAATGGGATGATTTGAGATTGCCAAACAGCACCGTATGTCCATTGTGTGCTGCCACAGAGTTGGGTAGTAAGTACTTGAGGGCATGTGGAACACTCAGCGGGATGAACACCTTCTTAAAGGCTGCTGATGCCACTCTGGGCAGCTAAACAGCAGTAAGGCATGACAGTGAGAAAAATGAAGAAGGAAGCCAAGAGCACAATTACAAAGACAGGTGAATACTGACTCCAAAACAGATGGCT
Source organism: Hippopotamus amphibius kiboko (assembly GCF_030028045.1). NCBI lineage: Eukaryota > Metazoa > Chordata > Mammalia > Artiodactyla > Hippopotamidae > Hippopotamus > Hippopotamus amphibius. The sequence continues at coordinate 24,600,060 of NC_080197.1, read as the reverse complement.
GTAATGATTATAGTGATGAAGATGACGATGACGGCAGCTCAAACTTTGAAATACACCATCATCTTCTCAGAATGAACAGAAATGCTAATGGTCCCAGAAAAGGGCATGTAAATGTCAATGAAGCTATCTAAAGGTGAACCCATGTCTACTGTGCTTTCTATACACACAGGTCCTCCAAAGACATGAGAATCTGAAAATACCCTCAACCCGGATTCTCAGTACGCAACCATCATTTCCATGATTTAGTCCCCAAAATGACAAATTTCGGGACTTCCCTTGGTGGTGCAGTGGTTAAGAATCTGCCTGCCAGTGCAGGGGACACGGGTTCAATCCCTGGTCCGGGAGGATCCCACATGCCGTGGAGCAACTAAGCCCATGCAACACAACTCCTGAGGCTGCGCTCTAGAGCCCACGAGCCGCAACTACTGAGCCGGTGTGCTGAAACTACTGAAGCCCGTATGGCTAGAGGCCGTGCTCTGCAGCAAGAGAAGCCACCACAGTGAGAAGCCCATGCACTTCAATAAAGAGTAGCCCCCACTTGCCACAACTAGAGAAAGCTTCTGCACAGCAACGAAGACCCAAGGCAGCCAATAAATAAATAAATAAATAAATAAATAAATAAATAAATATTTATTTATTTTAAAAAAAAATGACAATTTCACACATAGACTAATAAGGACATGATACCATCAGACAATAACATTAGGAAGTATGTGGAAATAATTATAGTAGATAAACGTAAAACCCAGGAGATCTCCCACTTAATTCCCATGCAACATGGAAAACTCTCCAAGACATATTGTTGATTAAAAAAAAAAGAAAAAAGTTGCATTTACATGCATAGAGGATGATATCATATATGATAAAATATATACACACAAAACCACAGAACTGTGCTTCGTAATGAAAGAAATCAAGTTAACCCATTTTGTGACCCTGTCTGATGATTTGGTTTTAGATGCTCCCAAGCTAGGAGGCAATGATATGGGAAAAACAAGGAACTACAATCTACTAAAACATGGTCTAGATACACAAAATACACAGTATACACAAAGGAAGAGACTGCTATTTACATAACCAATTGTATTCTAATGCGTTGGTTTTGGTTTTCTATTGCCATATTCTATGTTATATACATACTCTATATTCCCCTTTCTCAGGTTATTAAATATACTAACATACCTTTTCAGTAGATACCTTGACAAAGTATTCTAGGTTATCAGTGATCGAGGAGCTTGTTTTTAAGTTCCTGAGGACAGTGCAGGCCCCATGCCAGGGTCTTTCCGTCCAAACTAATTGTGAACTGACACACTGAACTGGTATCAAAGGCCAAGTGTCCTAAATCTGGATTATTATGATTTGATTTTATCTATTCACCAAATCCATCCCTCCTATTGCCATGATTTGGACTTAATAATCCCATCTCCGTACACAGGATGTCCTCACATTGACAAACCATGATAATGTGTGGAAATACATAAATAGTGTCTGCAACATCCCAGTCTCCACAGAGGCAGAACTGACTCCAGCTGAATTGCCACGTGACATCAGGCCATTCTAGAACAGATAAAACTAACTCAAGTCAGGCAATCCTTCATTAAAGATTTTCAGGACCATAATCTGATAGCACTCACTTACCCCCATGATTCTGCCACGCTGCTCAACATCCTCCCACATAAAATGAACTATGATACGACACATGTATTTCCCACTCCGGCCTTCTTGCTTCATTCGGACTAGACACATCCTGGGTGGAAAGAAGACATAAAGAGTCATTGGCTATTTGCATTTTTCATATCACACATTTCCACTGAAGGTCAGCTCATCTAAGTGATTTTATCAAAGGGCATAGAATCAAAAAACTCGAAGTGATTTAAAAAAAAACAAACCTTTGAGCTATAACATAGATACTGAAAAGTATATAAATCTTAAGTGTACAGCCTGATGAATTTTTACATATAATATACACCCATGTAAGTACCACTCACATCAAGATATAGATTATTTAGAGCACCTCAGGAGGCTCCCTCATACATGAAAGGGACCATTTTCAGTTGTTTAAAGATAAGGCTGAATCCTTCATTTTACTGATGAAAACAAGAGTTCTAAAGAAGGAAAATGATCTGTCCAACACCAAAGAGCAGTCTATAAAGGTACAGTACTGTGCTGCCCGATATGCAAGCCACTAGCTACATGTAGCTATTGAACACCTTAAATACGGCTAGTTCAGTCTGAGACATGGTAAAACTTTAAGATGTCAAAGATCTAGTTCAAGAAAAAAGAATATAAATATCCCAAATTTTTTATATTGCTTACATATAGAAATGTTATCAGGTATATTGAATTAAAGAAAACCTATTATTAAAATTAGTTTCATTTTTTTCTTTTCACTATTTAATTAGAGCTACTAAAAACTTTTAAATTAAATGTGTGACTTGCATTACATTTCTGTTGGACAGCACCTGTCCAGAATACAGATCACAGAAAGTATTATGATTTCATCTGTATAATTATCAAATTGTTTCCCCCATTAGAATGTAAGTTCTGGGACTTCCCTGGTGGCACAGTGCTTAAGAATCCTCCTGCCAACGCAACGGACCTGGGTTCGATACCCGGTCCGAGAGCAGGCTCCCACATGCTGTGCAGCAACTAAGCCCGTGCACCACAATGGCTGAGCCTGTGCTCTGGAGTCCGTGAGCCACAACTACTGAAGCCTATGCACCTAGAGCCCGTGCTCCACAACAAGAGAAGCCACCACAATGAGAAGCCTGTGCACCGCAAGAGTAGCCCCCACTCACCACAACTAGAGAAAAGTCCACACGTAGCAACAGACCCAACACAGCCAATAAATAAATAAATTTATAAGGATAAAAAAAAGAATGTAAGTTCCATTGAAGGCAGACATGAAGTCTGTTTTTTTTTAAAAAATCACTGTACATCTAGGGTTTAAGTATAATAGACACTCAATATATATTTGCTGAATAAATAAATGAATAAAACATCTCAGGGCCAAGTTTAGGGCTCTTTCCCCTATACCACATTGCCTCTAATCAGTCCAGAATGCTCTCTGCTTAAGACCTCACATAAGAATTATATTATGTCTTATTAATTAATAAATACAATATATATTTAATTATACATAAGAATATAAACAGGGTCACTAACTTTCCAAGCTAGTTCCTAATCTCATTCTTATGACCATACGTACTTCTTTTATCTCTTGTTAAATAGTTATTAAGCAGGTACAATAGGAAAACTCACCTAAAAGACAATTCCTACTATAATCACGGAGTATTCAGTCTAAACTGACAATTCTATCTCCATACACAGTTAATCCTGCCCATTTAAATCTACTAGCAATAGCAAGGTCCGATGGAATGATTCCAGCCGGGCTTGCCGCAACATCTCCATTAATGACTAAGATGGAGAAAAGAAAACATACTTATCAAATTTGTAGATTGCAAGAAGCTGGGCAGGAAGACAAATATGCTGGATGACCCAACCATGAACCAAAAATACTTCAACAGACTGTTTCAATGGGCTAAATCTAACAGGGATAAATCTAAGGTCCTGTATTTGGGCCTAAAAGAACAGCTGTAGAGGTACAGGATAGGTGAATCATGCCTACCTACGTGTGAAAAAGCCTTACAGGCTTATGTTGACAGTATACATTGAAGGGGAGTCAAGAAGATGATAAGGTTGTGCCCCAAGTTAATGTGACTCTAGAAACAGTCATGCAAATATAATATCTTCATGTACAAAGTGAGATTTTTGTTCTGTTTAGCACTGGTCAGACTCTACTTGGAATACTGTCGACAGTTACACATTATATTTTAAGAGATAAGAGGAAGAGATGAAAGATCAGAAGATATTTAACCTGGAGAAAAACAGGACAGTTGCCTTAAATATTGTAGAAAAGTAATTAGACTGTCCAAAAGGTAGACTCAGAACCAATGGGTGGGCCACAGAGGGAGAAAAAATTACTCAACATTGAATGCTGAAAGCGAAAACGTTCTAATAGGGGAGTTTCTGAAGATTTGAATAATGGAATGGATGACCTCAAAAAGTAGAGAATTTGCAACCCGGCTATCTATCTGACAGAAGGCTGACTACATGATCTCTAAAGTCCCTTCCAACCTTGGGATTTGCTGATGCTGTGATTCTAAATTTGAAACCTCTGAACCCAGTTAGTGCCTAAGAAATAACACTTTGTGACAATAAAAACAGGTCATGGAAAAAGATTTGGCCACTTTATATGATATAGAGTATATTCCAAGGCAGAAACAAACTGGGGGAAATTCAAAAGTCCTTTTTCTTAGAGTTAATCAAATCACTCATGTCAGCCTCTCCACCTGAAAAGACACTGTGTGTTTTGATGCTTAAGTGTCGTCAGAGGCCAATTCATCAGCAGCAATAGTGAGGTAATGGAATTCTTCATTTATATGAAAATCCTGTAGTTTGTTAATACACCTGCCCTCTGAGGTTTAAAAGGCACAAATTTTCTCAGACCATAAACTTACTAACTATATCAACATGGAGTGAAGTGTTTCTTGTTTCAGAGCAGTTTGTTCTATAGCCCTTACAGATAACAGTCAAATGGATATCTGCGTTGAAATGGTAAAGCAAATTGAAGCTGACTTATAGTTCATTCACTTGATGGACATAAATTGAGTTCCTACTGTGTGGAAATTAGAGTGATGGTTAACAAGAGCCCAGCTTCTAAGGAGCAGTTAGTCTCCTTAGGGGAGACAAGAGCTGTAAGAGAGAACGCAGTAAGTGTCCCAAGAGGAACACAAAGTATAATGGAGTTTGAGAGGATAACTTTTGGCCGAGTGGGATCAGAGAAAAGTTCATGGAAAATGAAACACTGTACCTGGAAAGGTGAGCTAAAGTTGGACAGGCAAAAGATAAAGAGAATTTCCAGCAGGTGGAACATTATGAGCAAAGACAGGGCCAAGAAAGCTCAGCATATGTAAGGGAACAATACCTAGACTTGTTGGAAGGCAAGTGTAGAACAGAAGAATATGCCAGAAAGGTCATGAAGGGCTTTGAAATGTCATGCTAAAAAGTCTGGACTTCAGGGCTTCCTAGGTGGCGCAGTGGTTAAGAATCCGCCTGCCAATGCAGAGGTCACAGGGTTCGATCCCAACTCCAGGAAGATCCCACATGCCGCGGAGCAACTAAGCCCGTGTGCCAAAAAAAAAAAAAAAAAAAAAGTCTGGACTTCACTCAGTAGACAAAGGAGAGCCACTGAATGTCTTTCAGGAAGAAGGGGTGTAATAAAATTAGGGGTGCAATAAGACCTTAGCTTTAAGAATAGATGTCTCTCAAAAGTTAACCCTTTCTTACTTCCCAGCTGGAAACCCTTTCTTTCCAAGGCTGGAAAATGACAAATTTTGGTGAATATTTACTTCCGTAGAAGTATGGGATTCACAATAGTCTGATCCAGAACTTTGTTTTTTTTTTTTTGCTGCATTGGGTTTTCGTTGCTGCTTGTGGGCTTTCGCTAGTTGTGGCGAGTGAGGGCTACTCTTCGTTGCGGTGTGCGGGCTTCTCACTGCAGTGGCTTCTCTTGTTGCAGAGCACAGGCTCTAGGTGCTCAGGCTTCAGTAGTTGTGGCACATGGGCTCAGCAGTTGTGGTGCACGGGCTTAGTTGCTCCTCAGCATGTGGGATTTTCCCAGACCAGGGCTCAAACTGGCAGGCATTGGCAGGCAGATTCTTAACCACTGCGCCACCAGGGAAGTCCTGATCCAGAAATTCAAACCAAGTGTGCACATACCTTTTGAGAGAAATGCAACAGCAAAGTTTGCTACAACCTGCACCTAATTTTGCTGATACTAAGAGTTAAAAAATATACATTCAAGCCTGATAAATGAAAGAAGGGCAAATTCTTTTTTTTTTTAAATAAATTTATTTACTTATTTTATTGGCTGTGTTGGGTCTTTTTTTGCTGTGCACGGACTTTCTTTTTAGTTGCGGTGAGCAGGGGCTACTCTTCGTTGTGGTGTGTGGGCTCCTCATTGCTGTGGCTTCTCTTGTTGCGGAGCACAGGCTCTAGACACGTGGGCTTCAGTAGTTGCGGCACACGGGCTCAATAGTTGTGGTTCACGGGCTCTAAAGCGCAGGCTCAACAGTTGTGGCGCATGAGCTTAGTTACTCCGCGGCATGTGGGATCTTCCTGGAGCAGGGATCGAACCCGTGTGCCCTGCATTGGCAGGCGGATTCTCAACCACTAGGCCACCGAGGAAGCCCCAGGGCAAATTCTAATTATTCCTAAAACACTGTACCTAATTAGTTCAGTAGACAATTGATGACAATTTGAAAATACTATCAAATATAAAGTTCTACGGAAAATTTCATCACACATAAAGTTATAAAATCAAAACAATCAGCCTTCTCATCAACAGTAAGTGCACTGAAGATAACCATGAGTTCTACTGGGAAAATAAGATTCTGACCCACAGGGCTGTCCATTCATCCACCATCACCAAATTCAGCTAACTAAAGGTTCAACTTATTTTTGCCCTGAATATACATGAATCAAATTCTCTAGGTAGTTAAGGACAGAAAAGTCGTCTTGTTGTGAAGAACTTCTGTGTTTGTCCTCTTCAAGGAAAAAGCACAGCTGAAGGCTGGGGCCCACATCTTAGACAGTCAGCTGCCTGGAATGTCCAGACCAAGCTGAAGGTCAGTTCTCAGGGCACCTAACCTTGAAGCCTACACGTTCAGTCTACTCCTTTCTTTGTTTAGTAACTGTTTTGAATAGATAATACATGCACATGTTAGAAAAAACATAAGTCTCCTTCCTAAGCACATCTCCCAACAACCACCAGGTTCCTCTCCCTAAGGCAACAGCAGTTAGCAGCTTCTTAGGAAAACTTCCACATGTAATCTATACATATACAAGCTTACATGTATATGTACTCTTTTAACATAAATAGTAGCTTCCCTTTTCTCCCCATTTTCCACAATGGTAGCACTCTACACATACTTTTCTTATGTTGAAAAAACAATCTGTTACAGAAAGATGGTGGTGAAGAAATCTCAACTCCAACTCTGTTTCATCCACAGATACTACAGTCACCCCAGTAAAACCCTTTTTAGGATAATAGGAGTTGTAGTCATTTATTTAGCAATTGTTAGGGTAACATCTGATCTAGGCTTAATTCAGCTAATCTGGCAATTTTTTTTCCCCATTCTAATATGACTAAGAAATAGGAAGAAAGCAAAAAAGAATCCTTTCATAGCAAAAATGGACAAGTGCTATAATTAACAGCTAACACAACTATGTGCCAGGCACCGTGCTAAGTGAATCAGGTACATGATTTCATTTAATCCTTACAAAACCATATGAGGCTGGTATTCTCACTATCCCCACTTTATTTATTTATTTATTTGTTTGTTTATTTATTTAAGATTTTTTTGATGTGGACCGTTTTTTTAAGATTTTTTTTACCTTTTTTTAAATATAAATTTATCTATTTATTTATTGGCTGCATTGGGTCTTTGTTGCTGCACATGGGCTTTCTCTAGTTGCAGAGAGCAGGGGCTACTCTTCATTGTGGTGTGTGGGCTCCTCATCACAGTAGCTTCTCTTGCTGCGAAGCATAGGCTCTAGGCTCACAGGCTTCAGTAGTTGTGGCACACAGGCTCAACAGTTGTGGCTCACGGGCTTAGTTGCTCCGTGGCATGTGGGATCTTCCTGGAACAGGGATCGAACCCATGTCCCCTGTAGTGGCAGGCAGATTTTTAACCACTGCGCCACCTAGGAATTCCCTGATGTGCACCATTTTTAAAGTCTTTATTGAATTTGTTATAGCATTGCTTCTGTTTTATGTTTAGGTTGTTTGGCTGCAAGGCATGGGGAATCTTAGCTCTCTGACCAGGGATCAAACCCGCACCCCCTGCAATGGAAGGCGAAGTCTTAACCACTGAACTGCCAGGGAAGTCCCTGTCCCCACTTTATAGTTGAGGAAACTGAGTCTTAGAGAAGTAAATTGCCCAGAGTTACAAAACTAGTTAAGTGTCAAAGCTAAGATCTGAACCCTGATAATCTGATCCCAGAGTTGTACTGTTTCTGCCTCTATAATGATTAGAATAAACCTTCTGGAATCCATTTACTTTGTTTTCCATTTAATCTTAACAAAGGCAATAATTTAAGTTTCAAAATTAGCATCATATTAGAAATAAAATATCAGGAGGGAAAAGACTGGCTAACCCGAGGCAAACATACCTACAACAGCAAAAAGTAACTCGGGCAGCCTAAAAGGAAAGAACCTAAAAATTTATTTAAAACAAACATAACAGCAGTTCAACAGGGAGAGTACAGCTACCCAGTGCAACTCAAAGAAGGCAGCCTGGAAAAATTCAGTTAAAGAATTATCAGGACCAGGACTTCCCTGGTGGTCCAGTGGTTAAGATTCCACACTCCCAATGCAGGGGGCCTAGGTTCAATCCCTGGTCAGGGAACTAGATTCCGCGTGCTGCAACTAAGACCCAGTGCAGCCAAATAAATAATATTTAAAAAAAAAAAAGAAGTTATCAGGACCTCCTGAATGATCCAGAATAGGTTAAAGTATGTTAGAAGGTGAAAAGAAAATGAGTTCAGAACGGTAAACAAAAACAAAAAAAGATTTGATGGTCCTGGTACCCACTACAAAACAAAGCCAACACGTGTCACAGGCTCTGACCACACAACAATAATGTTTGAATCATTAAGTAAACTATTCCACAACTAAGAATACTAGGTTTAAATAAAAGATCAGGACAGCTTTACTTCAATTTACATCATGGGTGCATTCCTCATATTAAATGCTTAAATTAAATGTTGAGAGATCAAATTACATTTTGCTACTGATTAAACTTCATAATTTCAGAGCTGTTCTTGGGGGGAACAGGAAGGGGGAGAGGGAAGATTTCAATGCTTATAAGTAATAAAAATTGCCCTTACGAATGCAAAAGAAACTTTAAAAAGAGACAACATTCCATTCAAATCTAAAACTGCTCTAAAAAATAGTCTATTTTTTAAAGTCTTTTTAGAAAGAAACAATCTAGTAATTTTTAAATTCTTATATTAAATAATTAATTTAATCATTCATTTAACAAGTATTTACTAAGTACCTACTCCGAGTATAGACTTAATCTATGCATAAACTACTCTCTGTTTAGGACCAATTCCAGTTGCCCCTCTCGGGTTTGATGATGCTCTTAAACCCACAATTTATTATTGAGGTTTTAAGCTTCACAGTACTGTCCTTGTCTCTCAGTGATTCCAGTGCCTCATAAATAATACTGATCTCTTTTACATATAAGGAAAGCAAATAACCCAGCTAGCAAAGTAAAGAAGAAAAAAAGTGTTCAAGCCCTAGTCTGACGGTTCTCTAATATCTCTAAAAGACAGGGGGAAAAGGAAGAAAGACTCACTCACTAGAAGTCTCAAAATAAAAAGGGCTAAGATGTAAATTTTGCCTTACGGCAAAAAGTAATAATGATTATTGCCATTTGTTAAGTCCTCTAATATGAGACTTGTTACTGTAAGATACATTTGCATTCACTATCTCTTTCAACATACATCACCATCTATCTAGTATAACTGTCCCTATTTCACAGGAAAGGAAACTGACACTCTGAGGAGGTTAAGAAACTTAAGGCTGCTCAGTGGAGGAGAGGGGAGCTGGAGAGAAGCCTGGGCTCCCCTTCTCTCCCTCAGCCACAGTGTCTCTCAGGGCAGTGTCAGTATTGACGGCTCCCCCATCCTGTGACAGCACAGCTCCAAGGGCTTCTTCCTGCTAGATCAGACACAGAGGAAGACAACAACACTGCCTACAGAGTTCAAAGGAAGGAGTTCCCTAGCCATGTTTCTACCTCTCTGCCTAAATCTGGGAGGGAAGAATTCTTGCTATTCCTGATGCTGACCTCCTGCCACGTCCTGGCAGCTCTCTGCATCCTGTCTCGCTTGCTCTGTTTGGGCTTCGGACAATGCCAGTTGTGTTTTGGCCTTGTTTCTCCCTCATGGTAGTTTATAAGCTGCTCGGAGAGGATCTGATTTTTAATTCAATGAAGACTAGTGGGCACTTGGGCAGGTTTGTCACTCTGGCTGCTATGAAGGAATCCCAAAAGGACTTTCATGTAGCTTGTTTCCCTTACTCCACCACCAACCTGAGGCCAAGAAAGCAGAGCCTACACGGCCACACTCAAGTCTCAGCAGTGTGCTAATGAATGAGTTTATTTATTTGTCAGCTGGCACACTGAACCTTTCCTGGGGCTGTGTGCATGGCTATCTCCACCTGGTTTCCCCACCAAGCCTACTCTTTATGTGAGGAGCATGGGGGCCACAGGACAGTCTGTGGGCAAACAGACAAGTGGGACAAGGCACTTCCTGAAGCCATCTCACCTGACAGAGAGCCTCCTCCAAGAGCTATACCTGGCCTGTGGCCTGCCTGTCAGATCCACTATAAAGAACAAGCTCCTGGGTAGCAGGTACCAGTGCTCTTAGGTTATGCAATGTTGGTAAAATGATGCTGCATAGGCCTTTGCTTTCGGCAAAAAGCTACATGTGTGGGTGTTTAAACAGAGTGATTCTGGCTGGGGGAGGCAGAGAGAGATGTGCACATGGCCAGGGCTCACCATATATAGCAGGTCTGGAGCTGCTGGAATCCAGCATGAGCTCGAAAGCCCTACAGCTACATCAAAACTGCTGCAGTGGTTTTAAAGAGCCCTCTTGCAAAGGCTGGGAGTGTCTGCCAGGGAGTTCTCTGGCTGGACTGAGACTGGAACCAGTCTGTTTTCCAACCCCTTCCACCTCCACACTTTACTTCTTTCTCTTCTTTCCCAGAGGCTTCTTCCCTTAGGCTTATAAAAATGTTCCAGTGTTTTCCCATCTTAAAATAAAAAACAAATAACAGAATGCGTCCCCCCTCTATCCTGTTTCTCCCTCCAGTGATCATCCCCTCATCTTTCTCTCTCACTTGGAACATCTTAAAATGTTGTTTACAATTAATTCTTCCTCTCCTAATAATGCCTCAAGACCCCATGTCCTCTAGTTCTAGACCCCGGAAGGCCAATGCAACTATCCCCAGGCCGTCCCCCTGCCCCGTGCTCCATAAAATCTGTATGTCTGCTTACCAAACATGGCACTTGGCACCCTGCACTATCTTCAGGTGTACTTGTCGCCTCTCCCAGGATATAGACAGTGAGTGCTAAGAAACACAGTTTCATGTAGTTGCTGGTCAGTGGTATGCAGTTCAAATTCAGGGTAAGAGACTCCCATCCCACAACCACCAAAAGGGGACACGCAGGCAGGAAGCAAAGTGTTGCAGAAGGAGCAGTTCACATAGTCAGTTCTGGATTTGAGCCTTGGGTCCTCCATTACTGATAAAAGAGGCCTGTGACGGATCCTTTAAAATTGCCAAAATCATCTCCCCATTTGTAAAACGAGGGAGCTGGACTAGCTCTGTGGTTTTTAAATTGTGCTCAGAGTTTCCATGGAGCTATGTAAGGGTCCCTTACCAGTGGGCGTGCTGTGAAGACCTGCAGTGAGAAGGTCATTGCCACTTCTTCAAACCCGAGTAGCAATCCTTTCATCTATTCATACACTGTGGCTGTGCATAAAACCTCATCTGTAAAAAGGGCTCTGCTGGTAAAAAGACTGGAAACCATGAGGTCCCACTGCCTGCAATGCCTTTTTATCCACTCTTTGACTTGCTAACTTCTACTCATCATTCAGGTGTCAGTTCAAATGTCATCTCTTCAGTAACGCCCTCCCTGAGTGACCCACTCCCCCTCAACTAAATTATGTATCCCTCGTCTCCCAAAGAGCTCTGTCACTTACTCTCATAGCATCCATCCCAGTTGTATTTTGTTAATGATTTGTTCAATGTCCCTCAGCCCTATGAGGGCAGGGAACAAATCTGCTGCATACAGTAGGTTCAATTAGAAAATAAATGCTATAATTTTATGGATTTATGTTTAAGAATAAACAGGTACTTAACTAAGTAATAAACAGTACTACTAATATCAAACATTAGTATTAATAAATAGTTACTTTGGTAGTTTTAGTTACCAATGAGGAAAGCAACTTAATACTCTGAGTTAGCCAGACCCATACTTGAATTTTCTCTCCACCATATACTAACTAGTTCTGTAGGTAAGCTCTCTGACTTCTCTAAGTCTCTGATCTCTCATATGTAAATAGGAGTAAGGTAGTCACAAGAATGTGTGAGATAATGTAAGTAAATAATTTAAAAAATAATACTGTAAAGGACCTAGTAATTATATTTATATCTGATAATCATAATTTAATAATTTTTTAAAATACAAACTGCATTTTCCTCTCCACTCCACCTCCATCATAGGCATATTCTAATTTTATTTGTTCCATTCCATTTTCTAAAATTAATTTCTGCATCTATAAAGTACTAGTGTTCCATGATAAATTTTAAAATGGGGGTCTCTACAAATCTATTAATACTTAGAACACCAACATAAATTCTACCTACACACATCTCGCCACCCAGGGAAACTTAAGTAGGCACAGAGCTTTGCCGCTCTCATCCCACTAACAGGCAGTGGCCCTGACCCTTCCAATTGCCATAGGAGCCAAGTCAGTTCTGAGGCCATAGATTATTAAATCAACATTTATTGATGCAAACTCGAGTAAGACATGGGACTGAGGGGAAGAAATATCTCATTTTCATATCTCTCCAAAAAAGATAGTATCTGCCTTCAAAAGGGAAGGGAAGGCTTCAAAGAAAGGATGAGATCTGAGTTGGATACTAAATGAAAAGCAGGAGTTTGTCAGGTGGAGAGGAAGGAGAAGGACTTTCTAGGCAGAAGAAAGCTTTGGCAGAAGACCTGAAATTTCTATTACATCGTTTAATTTTTTCTTGCAGGGGAGGGAGTGATGGTGGTAGTTGTACCTAGAATGGCATCAGATGAGAGTGGTAAAGGTGGCATATTTGGTGGGATATGAATGCCATGCTAGGAAACATACTTTATCCTGAGAACAATGAAGAATACTAAGGAGTGTGTGTGTGTGTGTGTGTGTTTGTGTGTGTGTGTGTGTGTGTACTATTCCAATTTGTGTTGAAAAGACCAATGGTACAGGAAGAGGGAAGTTGGAGGCCAAACACCAGTTTCCAGGAACTGTTGCTTGTAACCCAGTGAAATCAATTTAGTGGGTGATATCTTGAATTTCTGTTTTAAATGAATTCAAATGGAACAGAAAATATCAGAGATTATCTGACATTGTAAGGATAAGTTTTACAAAACTTTTGTATCAGATTTCAAGGTCAAATGCATTTGTTACTATGGGTCATGGTCAAAAAAGTCTGAGATGGGGTGACTGGTGCCTGACCAGATGGGGGTAAGGGAAAAGTCAAGGAGGCCTCCTAGGTTTCTGGTGTGGGTACCTGAACGGATCACAATGCCACTGCCCCAGACAGGGAACAGAGGAGGAGGCCTGCTTTTACCAACTCCACGTGAGGAAAAGCCCACACAGCAACCTCTCTCAGCAATTTTTCAGCAGCCATAGTGAATACTAATCTTGTTCAGCAAAGACAAAGAACACACAGGTCACTGCAGTTGCAAGCTCACAAGAATACACAATTGATAAGGGCCTTCTAGGAACGGGAGGGGTCCCAGTCCTAAAGCCCATTACACATAAAAAGTTGGGAACTAGAGAAGGCAGACAGGGTAAGGGAAACATCAACACCTCCTCCAGGGAACTAACAGGATATGATAAATCCTGTCCCTATTCTAAGAGCCAACAGGGAGACATCGCCCTTGGGAACCCAAGCAAGCTTTCTGGAAAGTCCACTGCCAGGGTATTCCAGTTTTTGTGGGTTTGTTTGTTTGGGGGGGGGGGGGCACGCGGATTCCATTGTTACGACTGCTTGCTAGGCCTCCCCACCGCTCCCTCACAATACTACCCACAGGAGGTATTTCAACCCTGCACAACCCTAGCAAGTCCACCGAGCCCTGTAATACTGGATTTGGTGATCCCTCGGTTACCCTCCTGGAGCTCTGGGCTAAGAGAACAGGACTAGAAGAACACAGCTTTTCTGCAGACTTGGGGTGGATCCCTTACTCCCTGTAAGAGCCCTATCCCCTAGAAGTGCGTTTGCTCCATTCTTCTTGAGGATCGTAGCCCAACTGGACCCAAAAGTACTTTTCTGGTGACTCTTTCCACTACATTTCTCCAAAAACCTACCCTAGATGCTTCAGACAACTTGGCTGCCCTCAAATGCTCCGTGTTCTTGTACATGTTCTGTGTTTTGCTCCTAATAATTCTCTCAACCTAAATGCCCCCCTTTTCTCTGACAGAAATTCCACTCACCCTTCATGGTGCATCTCAAATGTCACCTCTACCACAGAGCAACTCTTTATCCAATACATACTCCCCCATCCACCAAAGCTGGATTTAGTCACACTTCCTTGTCCCTCCATAGTACCTGCTTGTGCCTCGGGCACAGCACTTCTTTCACAGTCATCCGTTACTGTGATCTGTACTGTGCCTGTTTTCCACTCGACTAAGTTTCTTGAAGGTGAACACCATGTCATATCCTTCTCGCCAATGCCCCCCAGTTCTTACACAATAAGAGTCTGCTGATTCAAACTGAACAGCTACTGATTCATCCCACAGAAGCCTGCAGATCATGAGAACCAAGGAGGAAGGATGGAGGGGTGCCCAAGCGTAGACAAGCCCCCCTCCTTCTGCTTAACTGGTGGTGGTACTCCCCACTCCGCGGAGAAATTAAACCTCAGCAAGGGAGACTCAGCAGGAACATTCAGAAATGGTGGCTAACTTGAAAGAACTACAAGTAGTTTCAAGGTGCTCCCAGCTGCTATTAGTCAGGTATTGACCTTGGGATGTGGTTACAGGGATTATATTTTTTATTTTGCCATCCACTCCCTCTAACACTCTGATACCTCTGGCTCTTGGGCAATAAAGAGTCTTTCATACTGACTCTGAATATTATCTTTGAGCTCCTCTGGGAACAGCCTAGACTCCTCACAACCCTCCGACCTTTCCAGTGAGTAATTCCACAGGGCCACCTCTGCAGTCCTCTCCTCTTAAAAAAGTAGTTTTCCTCTCAGTACATCCAGCGTTCCTCCCTGAACCTTTTCCTAACCTTCACCATTCAGACAGAAGGTGGTTTGCCTTCCCAGATGCCTGACTAAAAGGCATGGCGCATTTATTTCAAAGAACAGGTAGAACTAGTAAGGGTTTTGATATTTTGATAGTTGCAGCTTCCTCTGTGATCCCAGAGGCACCACTTACTCAGATTTATTATAGAACTCAGCCGTTCCAGTTTATAACTGATTATTACGTATGTCTTATCTCCCTCACTAGACTGTGAGCTTCCAGACATAGCTTATTGACTACCCAGGACACACTGTACACTCAATAAACTACTGGCTTAGGAAAAAACAACATAAACTGCCACCTTAGGCCCCTTAGCCAATCTCACTGACTATGTGAGTTCAGAAGAAATATTTCAGAGGTGATCAAAACCAAAAAGTCTTTATATAGTAAGTAGTCAGCCCTGTGATGCAAAGCTCAGCTGAAGGCAGTCTCAAACAAGGGTTCTTTTGACAGGGCAACCATTCCCCACGTTCCTCAGATACTCACTATGGTCAAAGTAGTAAACTTAGTTCTCCAGAATTTACTTTCCCAAGATCTGGCAGTTCAATAAATACATTCCCCAGCCCCCACTTCAACATCTCTCCTATATCCTTCTGACCTTTAGTACTGTGTAACATTAGATGAAAAATTGATTTTTTTTGGCTACTTAATTTGCAGCTGAAGAAAAAATATACTGTTTAAGGTGTTAAATATTTTTATATGCAACAGACCAGGCATGAATCTAACCTGTATGCACACTTTAGAGGTACAGGCGTAAATGTCAGTGCTATAATTTGTTATAGGTTTCTGATGACCAGCAATGAAATGACCACGGATGCTCACAATTCAAACCACTTTTACGTAAATGTGAACTTTCCTAAAACAACCAAGGGAAAGAACTTTCCACCCAAGCTCATAGGGTCTCTTACAGATACTGACAGCATTGTTCACTGGGTTAGGTGTTCTTTGGGAAAATCCTACAAATATTAGTTTCTTTCTGTGACTATGCTTTGACCTTTAATAAAAAATGTGCTACAAGACACCAGTTATTAAAATGAAAGGAACAGTTTTTAATGCTTGAACGACTGCCATTTCATATAATCAGCCCTGCTGAAGGCTATACCTTAACAAGTCAGCAGTGTTTTTTTTAAAAAATACATTTGGTGACTTCACTTATATTGCTCACTTACCAGACATGAAGCAGAGTTATAAGAAACCACGAATTGAATGTATCAGGCATCTGGCACCCTAGAAAACAACAATAAAGTATAACTGTTGTGAGGGTTTAGAAGAGGAATATGGACTATGCTTGAAATATCAGTAGGAATTTGTTCAACTAAAATATATGGCAGTCTAATTATAGCTCTCTGATTATGCTATCATAGATAGGGCCAATGGAACCACAAGGCAAGCCCATGGGCTGAGAGAGCATTGAACGCAGTCAGACAACCAGGCTTCTAGTTCCAGCCCTATTACCACCTTGCTGTGTGGCCTTGGGAAAATCACTTCTCTTCTCTGAGCCTCAGTTTTCCCACTTTGTATAATGTGGCCTGGACGATCTCTATAATTCCTTCCAACTGTGATTCAATGTTTATTTTCCCTTCCTGGTCTCCAATTCTTCTGGAAAGCTAGGCAGACACCACCTTACCTATCCCACTTAAGTACAGGCTTTTTTTCACCTGAGCCCTGCTGAGAAATCTAAATTCTTCTCATCTCCCTTTCCTGTTTTCTTTCTTTAAGGTGACCCAATATGCTACAAACATGAGTATGCTAAATGATTCAACCAAAATAAATGATCAGAAGAAAGAAGTAGGACTCTAGGGAGCTGCAGTTGAACAAGAAAGCAGATGATATCTAACGAAAGGCCATTCATCACTCCTAGGAATAACAAACCAGGTAGTGCTTCTCCTTGGTTTAAGGTACCAAAAGTCAGCTCAATACTTAGGCATATAAGCCTCTCAATTCTCAGATCTCTAAGGAGTGCTTCTGGCTGGATGCAGGGGCCCCCCGAATATGCCCTCCTTATTACATGACACGGAGAAAAGCTGGAGCAAGAAGATAAAGGAAAAAGAGAATCAGTGGGAAACTTTGAGCCCTTAGAGTAGAATCTGTCATTTGGAGCAGTGACTCAAGAAAGAAGTCTATCTTCTGCCTTTCAGCAAACAGTGACGTATACAATGTACCAAACGATAACAAATGGGGGCACTGGGATAGAAAACACAGAACAGGACCCCTGCAAGGTACACTAACAACGCCAAAAATAATAAAGGGCTATAATTCATTGTGGGCTTACTATGTGCCAGACCTAATAGGTACCTTATATGCATTAGCTCAATGAATCCTCCCAACACTCCTATGAGGTGGGTACTGAAATTATCCCCATTTGACAGGTGAGAAAACTGACTTAGAGAAATCAAGACAATTGCCCAAGGTCACACAGCTATGAAATGAGACCTCTGGGATCAAATTCAGATCTGCTTCATGCCATACACTTAATCGCTAACTGCCTCTCTAATACTAGTATCAGAAACTAGCATTCACTAAGGGCTCATACTTCCTGCCAGGTCCACTGTTAGTCATGTCAATACATTAACTCACTTAATCCTCACTTTAACCCTGAAGAAAGGCATTATAAGCCTCACTCTAGAGATGAGGAAACAGGCTCAAAAAGGCTAAGTAACTTGTGGGCAGCCACAACATTAACAAGCTAGTGGCTGGGCTGGGGTTTCAGTCCAGGTCTGTCACAAACTGACACCAAAATACTCTGGTGAGCTTACTGGGAGGTGCCCAGCAGCTGTCAAGTGGACTTCCTCTTGGAGCCCAGCGGGAGGGAGGTGAAGGCTGGCCTGGCCAGCCATTCAGCTATTAAGACACATGCCATCTGAGAGTGGGCCAACCACTCTCCACCTAGAACAAGAATAGCCATGAGAAACTCTCAAGCCCGGATCTGAAGTTGGGTCTTTTTTGGATGCTAGAACAAAACATTAAAAAGAAAAGTTTTCTTGGAAGTCTGTCTTTCAATCTGGAAAATGAAATTTGGCTGCTTCTAAAGGACAATCTGTTCAATTGCTACCTCTACATCAAAGCTTCTCAGCAGCCTCCAGGAGCCTTTCCAATTTTCTCAAAGAGGGAATCAGTTCTTCGGCTGGAAAGCACAGACAGACAGACAGACAGGCCAGCAACTGGACTTGGGTCACAATTTTCCCTCTGGGGGTCAGCTCAGGGCTGAGGATGGGAAAAGAGCTGGCATACGATTGACTCCCTATACCCACTAGGGTCAGAAAAGAAACCCACAGGGTAAAGCCCTAAAAAACAAGACCACTGAAAGTTTGACTATAAGCATCTCAACAACACAGCAGATTCTTTAGCTTAATGAAATGTCTTTAAACACTTTAAAGTTAAAACCTGCTACAGGGTCTTGCCATGATCACACTCTTGCTCCAGTACACACTCAGCGCACTATTTTCTGAGGCTAGTTACCTCCTTCCTCAACACCAACCTGGATAAAATTAAATAACGCATTACTGGTACGGGGCAGCAGTATTAACATAGCTAGTTGTTTAATGCAGACTCTGGGGTAAGGTATCCTGATTCAAAACCTTAACTCTTATTTGGTACATGACTCTGGGTAAAGTTACTTTGCCTCTCAGTGCTTCAGTTTTCTTCTCTGTAAAAACAGGAGAAGAGAACCTACCTTACAGGGTTTTTGTGAGGATTAAATGAGATAAGGCCTGTAGAACGTTTAACAAAGTGGTTAGTGTTAAATAGGTACTCAATAAATATTCATTATTGTTGTTTTTAAGTAAATTATTTGAACACTAGGGTTCAAATTATCTTTGAAAAAACTATTTTAAGACTGCATCAATAAAATGATGAACCTCAGTCTTTTTTTTCAAGTTTTAAAATATATATTTATCATAAACTTATACAAAATTGACATATTTGATAGCTGAGTATTAGTAGCAGAAAGAGATAAAGATAGAACCTCAATTTTATCAACTCAAAATTTATTCATTAAGAAGCCTCCTCTCCAAGGTATGAACTCTTAAGGGCTAAAAACAAAGCAGTTTGCAGACACAGGGCGGTATTAAACACAGCTTTATTGATTGGTTGGCCACCTCTGCCCCAAACTGCTCTTTGTAACAGAACTGATCTCCAAAAGAGCAGACAGCAAACACTGCATGCTCACAGAGGGTACACTCATTTATGCCACAATAACATCATCAGAACATCTTGGAAACAACAGTGGGCTGGTAAGCTATCTCCCCAGTCAGAATCCCCAACATCTAGGTCTCTGGATCAAGACCTCTGAACACTTTGGCTCTGAGATGACAGAATATCTATAACTTTGGCATTTTACGGGAGTCTGTCCAAGAGGCTGACAGGCATACTGCTTACTGAGTAAAGAACTCAATCTTCATGAAATATAATTGGTCTCACTTTTGTTGGAAGAGTGAGGATGACACTGACCAGCTACCTGAGACTATCCTTTTAAAAAGGTAATGAATTCTCAGGACTCTAAAGTCAAGTCCTAAAATACCAAAAATCCAAGGAAGCAATAGCCACTTTGAAGATGTAATGTTAGGAAGCAATATATATACATTCTCTTCTTTTACCCCAGACCTGTCTGGCCTACTCCTTAGAATCCAAGATGCAAGAACGTCAGTCTCATTATTTTATAGATATTCTTTATCTGCCTCTAAATGGTACTTTTCAGATTTGCTCCCTTTTTTATTCACTGGCCACAGTTTGGAACCACTTTAGTTTGATTCTGAAATTTAATCTAACCACAAGTGACAAAGATGGACCACAAAGGAACACGATATAGGTCTAAAAGGTAATTCTCAAAGTGAGCCTCAGAAAACCTGAAGTAAGAGTGGTGTCACTGAAAAATGTGACACCAGATAACTGCTGCAAAGGGCAAGGCTAGGACAAAGCTCACTGAGATGTACACACTCTAACATATACAAACATCAGTTCACAATACTAACAACATCTCACAGAGGTAGTTCTCATTTAAAAATATAAAATACAAAAAATTATAAAATACAAAAATATGAAAATGGATTACAATTTTCTATTTTGCAGTTATATTCATTCACGGGCAATATGCTATAGTAGAAAAATTCCTGGATTTTAAGCCAGATGACATAGCATCAAGGCTTGACTAAGCAACTTTGAGCAAACCACGTAGCCTCTTTAAGATTCAATTGTTTCTGAAAACAAAACAAAAATGAAAATAAGAATACAAACTCTCCCAGTCTCACAAGGTTTTGCAACTCCTAAATGAGACAAATGTAAAAGTATAGCATGTAAGTGTGAATTACTAAAATATAATGGTTAATAATTTTGATAAACTTTTATTTTTATTTTTTTTTTTTAAACTTTTATTTTTAAAAGTAGTTTACAACAGATTATAAATTGAAGCATGATCTATTAACTTCAATATGTAATAACAGTGTCATTATTCAAGAATCTTCAATTATGAGGATTAGCTAAACAAAGATAATTAGTAAACATCCTTTCAAAATAAGTATGTTTATGAGTTATTTAATATTAAATAGATGTCTAGGATGAGGTTTTAAAAAGATCTGATGAAAAATACTTAAGTACATGGGTTCAAGAAACCACTTAAGAAAAACCCAGCTTCTAATATTAACAGTCTCGTCATCAGGTAGAGAAAGAATATTTTCTCCTTTCAGACTAATTTCTCCTAAAATAAGACAATGTTAGAGATTAAAAAAAGAGGAAAGTTTTCTTTCCTCACTATGAGTAAGTAAGAAATAGAAGGTGCTACTAACTTAGGATTACAACTCAGCACAGTATT
This sequence comes from Hippopotamus amphibius kiboko, assembly GCF_030028045.1. Taxonomy (NCBI): domain Eukaryota; kingdom Metazoa; phylum Chordata; class Mammalia; order Artiodactyla; family Hippopotamidae; genus Hippopotamus; species Hippopotamus amphibius. The sequence continues at coordinate 24,579,107 of NC_080197.1, read as the reverse complement.
TTAAGTTTCTAATATAATATTGTATCACTCTGCTGAAATAGTAAAATCAATAAAACTTGCATTGAATTCTTAAAAAACAAAATAGTTATTAAATAACCAAAACGGCATCTCTTTCTTCACTGTTGTCAACATAATTACATGTAATTATTTGCTGTCCCTGAAACACATCAAATGTATGTGGCTAAGTGCTTGCTGCTTTGGCAATAATGACTATTACCACAGGCAGGCACAGCACACGTCCCTCCAAAATCTGTGGGACCAGGAACAGCTTAAACTTCCCCAATGAGTTGACAAGCGTCTGTCTTGTTAATAACAACAACAGTTTACATTATCAATATGAATATTGTACCAATATAACCAGCTGCTAGGGATGATGATCTAAACCCGTACAGAGAGCAATTTATAAATAGGATAAAAATAATACACTTGTATGTGCCTTTTGACCCAATAGTCCTTCTACAGAAAGAAGAAAAATGATGAGGCATATTCCAGGATTAACTGAAACAGTTATAAACTAGAAATGAAAGAGGAATGATTGGCCAAAAGTTCATGTCAAAAATACTAAGTAAAACATTCAGAATGTAAAACAGGATGTGTTTACTCTGAGTACTCTCATGTAAAAAATGCATGTGTGGACAAGGGGGATGATAATGTTTTTTTTTTCCAAAATTTGTTAAAACATCTTATTTATAGGGTTCTTTTGGCCTTTATTCTATTAAAAGAGAAAAACAAGCAGCTTTTAGTACCCATATTGTGCAGGAAAAACTGTTTCAGTAGTAACTTAAAAAAAAAACCTATCCTACCAAGCCACAATCATAAAAGTGAAAAGTAGATTCATTTTCCTTTTCAGAACTATCAAAAACATAACTTACTTAGAAAGAATTCCTCGAAGTCAGTTTTCTCCACACAGCTAGTATACATGCGCAGGGCCGCAATCTTAATCTTCTAGACAAAGAAAATAAAACCAAACTCAACACATGACCAAATGAATTGTTCTAGTGCCATTAGACGTAAGTCACAGAATCTTATATTTTTTCAAGTAGAAGGATGGGTCGAAACCTATCTCTAGGCAAATTTAATAGTTACACCAATATAGATATTTCTTTCTTTTCTTAAATCTAGCCATTCACAGACTTCATACAATTTTAACATTTTATGATTTTATCATCAAAATGTCAAAAAGGTTTTCCAATATTTAGATGAAATCTCTCCTTTAATTCAAACCCATTTTACCACATTTGAGCCTCCAAACCATCTTTCAGAACCATCCACATTAATTCTTTTTTTTAAAGACAAATAATCCAATTTATTTTTTTAATTTTTATTTATTTATTTATTTTAAATTATTTATTTATTGGCTGCCTTGAGTCTTCGTTGCTGCGCACGGGCTTTCTCTAGTTGTGGAGGGGGCTACTCTTCACTGCGGTGCATGGGCTTCTCATCGTGGTGGCTTCTCTTGTTGTGGAGCACAGGCTCTAGGCATGTGGGCTTCAGCAGTTGTGGCGCGTGGGCTCAGTAGTTGTGGTGCATAGGCTTAGTTTCTCCACAGCATGTGGGATCTTCCCAGACCAGGGAATGAACCCATGTCCCCTGTACTGGCAGGCAGATTCTTAACCACTGCGCCACCAGGGAAGTCCCCCACATTAATTCTTTATAATCTGAAACCCTTTATATTAAAAAAAATTACCCATTCTCTTGACCAAAATCAATCAAACAAAACCCTCAATCCTTTGATCTTTCCTCAAAAGCACTATTATCTATTCTGTAAGTCTTTTTTTCCCCTGAAGAGAGGGGGTCATTTTGTTGTTGTTGTTTTCCCTAGTTTTATAGTTTGCTGATTAACAGAATACTACATTTATAAATAAGAGTTTCTAATGAATGTAAAATACAGTAAAAGGACCAACCTTTTACTATTCCCCAAAGCACTAAGAATTCTCCTAGAATCTTGATCTGAGTGGTGGTTTTAATTTATTCACTGAGCAGTATACTTAAGGTTTGTATATTTTACTGCATGTACATTATGCCGTCATAAAAATAAATCTAAAAATGAAAAATAAATTCTTTTAAGGGTTGAACTGTAGGTCTTGAAGACCAACTCAGTGCTAAAGGAACAAGAATTTCTAAGGACTTTCAAAATATTTCCCTAAGGATACAATTAAATTAGTCCATCAACAAAAGGCTTGTAGAAGCTTATTTTTCCTTAAAATGACAGATAAATTACTGAAATACACACAGACTAAAAAATATATATATGCAAAGAGAATGCCATAGCAACTGAAGAAAAACCAATCCAGAATTTTAGCAGAGCTGTTTTATTATTAAGGTTCAAAGTTACCAAGGACATACTATATCCAATACTACATAATATTCATATTTCAGTTTCTGATGGGCAGAAATACCTGTAATAAAGTATTATGTCTTTGATTGCAATTAAGACTTTTTTCATTTGCTAATTTGAGATGTTATTTTTTTAATGTATTTATTTTTATTGGCCACGTTGCATCTTCATTGCTGCATGTGGGCTTTCTCTATTTGCAGTGAGTGGGGGTACTCTTTGTTACAGTTCATGGGCTTCTCATTGCAGTGGCTTCTCTTGTTGCAGAGCACAGGCTCTATGCATGTGGGCTTCAGTAGTTGTAGCACTCATGCTTAATAATTGTGGCTCACGGGCTCTAGAGCTCATGCTCAGGAGTTGTGGCACATGGAGGCATGTGGGATCTTCCCCGACCAGGGATCGAACCCATGTCCCCTGCACTGGCAGGCGGATTCTTAACCACTGTGCCACCAGGGAAGTCCCTGAGATGTTTATATTTTCAACGATTTTAGTCTAAGGTTCATATGGGGGAAAATAGAACATATAACAAATGGAAATCAGATATACTTATGTGGGCAGTAAATCAGCATGAGACACCCACATTTAAACAAAACCCATGGTGAGATACTAAAAAAGAAGAGCAAATTAACCCTAAAAGCAAGCAGAAAGAATGATATATAAAGATAAGAGCAGAAATCAATGAAATTGAAAATAGAAAAACACAAAATCAAAGAGGCTAAAGCTGGTTCTTTGAAAATATCAATAAAATTGACAAAAATTTAGTAGAACTGCTCTAAGGGGAAGAGAAGAAACAAACAGAGGAGATACAAATTACAAATATCAGGAATCAGAGAGGAGAGGGAACATCACTACATATCCTAAAGATATTAATAGGAAAATAAGGGAATATTATGAACAACTTTAGGCCAATAAATGTTATTATTTAGATGAAATGGACAAATTCATTGACAGATACAAACTATCAAAGCTCACTAGAATAAATAAATAACATGAATAGTCCTAACTCTATTTTAAAAATTGGATTTGTGGTTTAAAACTTCCCCCAAAGAAAACTCCAGGCCTGATGGCATCAGTAGAGAATTCTATCAAATATCTAAAGAAATGACACCAAATCTACATTAACTCTTCCAGAATAAAAGAGGAAAGAAAACTTTCCAGCTCATTCTATGAGCTAACACTACTCTGGTAACAAAATCAAAGTCATGGGACTTCCCTGGTGGTCCAGTGGTTAGGACTCTGCCTCCCAATGCAGGGGACGCGGGTTTCATCTCTGGTCGGAGAACTAAGATTCCACATGCTACAGGGCAACTAAGCCTGTGCAGCACAACTACTGACCACGCAAGCTGCAACTAGAGAGCCCGCATGCTGCAACTACAGAACCCACATGCTCTGGAGCCCAGGTGCCACAACTAGGGAGCCCGTGTGCCACAACTAGAGAGAAGCCCGCCCACTTCAACAAAAGATCCTGCACACTGCAACTAAGACCCGACACAGCCAATAAATAAATAAATAAATAAATAAATAAATATTTTTAAAAAACACCAAAGTCATCAGAAGAAAACAAAACTATAAAACCATAGCCTTCATAAGCATAGATCCAAAACTCCTTAACAAAATACTAACAAATAGAATCCATCAATATTTTAAAAGGAGAACATATCATGATCAACTGGGATTTATCCCAGGAATGCCAAGTTGATTCAATATTCACAAATCAATCAGTGTAATTCACCATATCAGCAGTCTAAAAAAGAAGTATTTAACTTTTTAATACCTGCAGTTCTGGGAAGTATTTGACACAGAACACATTTTGGGAAGCACTGGTCTGTACCATCACCAAACTAATGATATCATTATCCTAATGCTTTGGCCTTGACAGGCATATTCCTATCCTTGAGACAGAGAGTTTAGGACATCTGTAAGCTCTTCATTTCAGTCAACAAATAATTTATTGGGCACTTAACTCAGTGCCTAAAACCGATCTGGACACTAGGAATACAGCAGTAAACAAAGCAGTTAAAAACTGTTTTCATGGAACTTAAGGCCTAGTTCAACTATAAACACATTTACAATTTTAAGTAAAATTCCTAATGGCCTATGTCTTGATTTTTTTTTTTAAACTCGGCAGTTTCCTTCCACTTCTTATACATAGTCTTCTGGTTCATAATTAATCACTCTGCCTAAGGAAAGGCACACTTGCCTCCAAGGCCCAAATCGTTCCTTGAGAAAGAGGTTTTTCCCCACAACATGTTCATGAAGCAAGTATTCATTACAAATAATGAAGACCTCACCAGACTGGCCAGTGTATTAATACAGTGCTCATACTGTGGCAATCAGCAGCATTTTATAGTTCCTCACTTTTCCTGCAGCGAAGCCAAGCCTTTATACTTGGGTGAGCCATTTTCCTGGACAAATCTTTAAAGCAAGTCCCTTAAGACCATCACACAGGGACTGGAAATAACAACTCGGGGAAAGAAACTCTTCAAGACTCTTGTGTTAATATAAGTTAAGGAAGTAGGTGGACTAAATTAACACCCAGTTAATACAAATTGTTCTGGTCCTCAGATGACTTCATGTTTATTTCATTCTAACTTTGCAAGACTTCATCCATGTACCTGACCAAAACACAAGCACCTAAGACAGCTTTAGGAAATGAAAATCAACTCTCCCATAACTGATGCATTCTGTACCATTCTACAAGATGAAAAATGAATCTAGTAAAAGGCTTGCACTAACAGCTGTGTGAGAGTTGGAAGGGGCTTTGAAGTCATTTGAACTTTCTATTCTGTGCTGGAATTCCTTCTACAGCATTCTTGATTCACGGTCAACTATCTGGGCCCCTGTTCAAACAAGTCCAATGACCTTGTGAGGCTACCTATCTCACTGGATGACAACTCTTGCTAGATTTTTGTTACACTGAACATAAACCTGCTTCATGTAACATTCATTAAACATCATCTGCCCACTGGAATACTTCAGAGTAAGTCTCTCCGTTGTTTTTGCATTTGCCCCTCAAATATCTGAGAAGAACCATTGTGTCTTCTCTTTTCCAGGCAAAGCATCCCTATTTCCTTCAACCACTCTTCATTCAACAGTTTCTGAAGCCTTCACAAGGCTCACTGCCCACTTCTGAATGCATTCCAGTTTGTCAGTGTCCTTCAGCACAGGAATAACTTTTTGGCTTAATGCTAATCTGGAAACTGCCTATTCAATGACATGTGAACGTTAAACGTTAAACGTTATCCTTATCCTACCCAATATTTCTCCATAAAGATAATGAAAAAGAATGGTTATTTCAGGATAGTCAAATAGGTAAGGGAAAGCCACGTTTAAATTCCTAAATATGGATCCAGAAGAAAAATGGAACTGCACGTGAAAACATTACATAAAAAGATGGAGGGAAGATGGCTAGCACTGCTGATGCAGAGAGGCAAGGAGACATCTTACTCCCTAATGAAAGACATGTGAAAACACAAAATTCAGATTCTTGCCAGTGCAGCCCAATACAAGTGTCTGCCATAGATTTCTGAGTCAACATTTGCTGAAAAGGGCTCTCAATCTTTCAAAATGGAAAATTATACCTACATTTTCCCACCCAAATTATACTATAATGTCATACTTTGATGTTTTGATGTCACAAATTAAAAAATGAAGGTTACAGGAAATAGACACTGCCACATCACAAAAGATTTTTTAAATGCAAACATTAGGGACTTAGTTGAAGGTCACAAGGGAACCAAGAAAAATCAGAGACTAACTTAAACTAAAACAGTGAAGAAATTTTCCTGATGATTTAATAATCCTCCAAATGGTAGCCAACTTTCCCTCTGGAATCATAAAAATACAGACGAGACAAAGCATATGGAAGCAACCAAGTGGAACTCAACCATCAAGAAATGAATAAAACAGTAAATTTTTTTCTCTTTTTTCTTTCTTTCTTTCGGCTCTCATTTCCCTTTTCTTTTAGTTTCTTACTTTCAAACAAAACACACATTTTAAGTTTTTAAACCTAAATGCCATAATCGCAAATCTTTTTTTTTTGTAATAAAGGAAATGATCCTGGTTAATAATATTACCAAATATACCAATGATTATCATTTGTCAAAGAATTATGATGTAAAAAAAGATAACTTTAATGAACATAACATGTCATTAATGACTAAGAAGGCACTTCATAACCTTAGCGTCTGAAGAATGTCATTATAACCTAGTATGTGTATCTTCTATGCTTTTCAAAGCCCCTTACAAACAAAATGCTTGTGGAATCACTGTTTGATTTATATAAAATGGAGATTATAGAGAGAAGCCTATATGTGCTACAATGAGAATTGTTAGGAAGACAGCCAGACATTATAAGAAGAAACTAAAAGTCCACAATAAAATTGAAATTCTAATTTGACTCCAACTTGTTAAAATGGTGTAACTGGAATAATTTAGTCATTTTGGGAAAAGCTATGATGTTTTCTAGAAAAGTCTTCCCTACTGCTTTGCATTGGTTTGCTGTGATTAATATATCACTTATGACTGATTAGGCTTATCCAACATTCTAGCAACCTTGAAAAGTATTGAAAGGTACTTTTGCCATAATTGTAGAGAGAAACAGTAATACTAGGAGATAATTGGGCTGAGAAAAACTCAATGACTTGTGTTTTATTACTTTAACTGGTTAGAGGCATTGCTATAAAAGTCCAGGTGCAGTAGCACCTGATACCAGAGGACACTCATTCATTTATAGGAAGTACTATATAATAGATAATGTGCTAGGCCAAGACCTGATTAGGAATGACAGCAAACAGTCCTCTATAATATGAATTACAATAAATCACATAATTGATTAATTTAAAAAATGCTTACTAGTAAAATTTTACATAAAGTCACTATAATGACCTAGAGAAAATCACTTATGACTCACAACAAGTAATGTTTCCTTAAGAACACTGCCCATTAAAACACTTGGCTATCTAACTCCTTAGAACTCATCTATACAGCACATCATGTAGCAAAGACCTGGAAAGACTGGTCTTAGTGGATTGCCTGCTACTGAGATAGTTCTCAAGGAATCAGGTTAAGGGAGCAGAGGGAGTATTTCAGCCCCACATGTTGTACAGACCTGACTTGGAACAGGAAGCAAGGGAACAACAACACATTTTGAAGCTCTCAAAATAATATATGCATTTCACAAAAAGCAAAACAGAAGCTTTAAAAAAATCTTCTGCGAGGAACAGAAGGCACAAAGCTCAAAAAGAAAAATGAGAAAAACTTAAAAGACTTTACCCATTTACTGTATTTCAAAGGTCCTGTGAATCCCATGGCTTCTATTATCTTTGTGAAGGCACCAACCTTCTCCTCAACAGGCTGTGGGGAATCCTTGGTAGCAGAAAGCTATTTAATCAAAAAGAAGGAAACCAAAATTAGTTACAAAAAAGTTTTTTTAAAAGAATGCTTTTATTTTTCATTAGGTCTAAGGGCATTTTTTATTGCTTAGATTTTTTTTCACCTAGAATTTTTAATTCTCATTTTTCTGGGTACCTTATCACTCAGTACAAACAGATCTGGAACCCTCATAGATGTCCTCTAAGTTCCAGAGCAGACATACCTACCTCACTGACCAATATGCCTATGAACCCATGTCTAGGAAATGACAGATGTGAGGTATCAGAATAAAAGACCTATGGAAAGGAGTACTTGAAAAAAGAAATCTTGAGCCCCGCCTCCCAAAGAACAATTCTGAGAGAGGAATGTTCAAATGTTTACTGACATTACAGGAAAAGGAATGAAAAATACAGTCTAAAAGCAGTCAAAACTCATTCAGTCATAATCAACCAAAGCAAGCACTGAATAAATGTTTTTAAACTCTTGTATTTTTTTACCATAACAAATTTTATTAATGACTATAGAAGATATAAGTTTTGTGGTTTGCAAATAAACTCCAAGGAAAGCCTATTCTAATGCTAACTAGGCCTCTCCAAATGAAGGCAGGCTATATAACCAATAAGAAATTCTCCAAAAGTTAAATATTACTTTATTTTTAACATATTGAAAAAAATCTATGACTTTTTTCTCTAAAGTGTTTTCCAAGCAAGAGAGTTCAATGGAAGAAATACAGGACATGGGATCAGGAGCCTTAGGTTCCAATATTCAGTTGGTCTGTCTCTTTCCATCCTTGTGAACTTGGGCAAGTCACTTTACTTCCCTGAGCCTCACTTTCTACATTCAATAAAATTTCTTGCCTCATCTAGCTACCAATTTTGCTGTTTCAAACAAGAATACTACGTGAAAGCACACTATAGACATAGAACTTGTAAGTCTCACCTTATCTGTGGTATGATACTTCCTACTACGCTGAGCGTCTACTCCAGGAATCTGTACTGATCCACCACATGCTAGGGCCTGGCTCATCTGGGGCCACTGGGGGATTTAAAAAAAAAAACACAGATGTAGGCAACACTGAGCATTCACTTAGAGGGGTTAATGTGAGCAGAGTTGCTTCAAAGTAAAAAGTACAGAACCTTTCCAACCTTCTTTAACCCAGTTCCTAATGGTGTCTGGTACATGCTCAATAAACACCTGTTGAATACCTGAACAAATAAAAGAATGTAAAGTACCTTTCGATAAATAAGTACTCAATAAACAGTAGAAGCTTCCATCATCACCATCATCACTATCAACATCACTGTTGTTCAGATCAGAATTGTCTTCCTCCTATGTTCACACTGCATTAGAAAGCACTTTGGCAACATAATAGCCATTAGTTAAAATTATTATGTCCCAGGCACTACGTAAGTGCCTTTATATATATTGCCTTATGTAATCCTCACCATAATCCTACCACATTGGTATTATTATAATCAAGACCAATAAACATAGTTTTGAAAATAAATTCCTAAGGAAGAAAACAATATGCAGAGATCTTCATTACAGCATTATTCACAAGAGTGAAAACTGGGGAGTAAGTCCAATAAGAAAAGAGGTGGTTAAATTAAGGTATAGTCAATGGGAAACCAGACAATCAGATTTTTTTTTTATAAATTTATTTATTTATTTATTTTATTTATTTATTGGCTGTGTTGGGTCTTCGTTGCTGCACACGGGCTTTCTCTAGTTGCTGCGAGTGGGGGCTACTCTTCATTGTGGTGCGCGGGCTCGTCATTGTAGTGGCTTCTCTTGTTGTGGAGCACGGGCCCTAGGTGCGTGGGCTTCAGCAGTTGTGGCACATGGGCTCAGTAGTTGTGGCTCACGGGCTCTAGAGCACAGGCTCAATAGTTGTGGCGCACGGGCTTAGTTGCTCCATGGCATGTGGAATCTTCCCAGGGCAGGGCTCGAACCCGTGTGCCCTGCATTGGCAGGCGGATTCTTTACCACTGCGCCACCTAAGAAGTCTGACAATCAGATTTTTAATAGGATTTATTTTTAAAAGCAGTTTTAGGTTCACACCAAAAATGAGCAGACAGTTCCCATATATCCCTTCCCACACATTCACAACATCCTCCACTATCAACATCCCCCAACAGAGTGGTGCATTTGTTACAATGGATGAGCCTACACTGACACAATATTATTGCCTAAAATCCATAGGTTACATTAGAGATTATTATTTTCAGCAACATGAAAACACACTTATAATATGTATAAAATTAGAGGTAAACACATGAATCCATATGCGCAAGTCTAAAAAAGAACACAGAGAAATGAAAGTTATTTTGCTATCCTGGTAGAATTATGGAAGAGTTTAAGAATCTAGTTTCCAAACTCTCAGTAACGTTATATTTCCTTTACCATATAAAGGGGCGTGGAAGGAGCAGCAGGAGGGTTCAATTTTGATTTAATCCAAGAGATGGGACACATAAAGTGAAAATGATTTTTTCTTTAATCCTAACAAAGGAAAAAATAGAATTTCTAAATGTGGAGAGTTACTATTTACTTTCCTTTCCAAATAAGGATATTAAAGGATTAGTCAGGATTCTTCTGGTCAGTTCCAAGGACACTTACACTTCAATTCATAGGTATCAAGCAAGCTGTGTAACACAGTGACTAAACATAGAACACCTCCCCTTACATCACATATATCGATGTAATTGTCCACTAAAACATGAAGCACTTAAACAGGTTCAAGGAACACAACCAACAGCAGTTTCAACAAGCTGTGCTTGGGGGCGAGTTATATTAGATGACATGATCTTTTTCTTCCCCTACAGCTCCAGGAATAACCAATGGACTCCTCCTGTGACTGTCTCACCAACTGCTGTATTTCTGTGCTATCATTACTTATGGGCTGACACTGAACACTTATTGAACTGAAGTACCTAGGTATCCAGCACCAAGGACAACATCTAGTTTCCTCATACCTAAACATATCCATAAACATACACATTTACTTTTTTGTACTACCCATTCTTACCCCTGTCCCCTAAAAAAGATTCCCTTAACCTTTAAAAACATTAATTTTTCCTCTGTTTAAACCAAAAAGATATCAAATAACTTTTTGTAAAAGAGAAAAAATACCCCAAAATACTCAAATGTCACTTTTTCAAAGAGGCCTTTTCTGACTGCTATATCAAAAATAGTTTCTTTTTTTTTTCTTTTTTTGACTGCGTTGGGTCTTCATTGCTGCACACTGGCTTCTCATTGCAGTGGCTTCTCTTGTTGCAGAGCACAGGCACTAGGCACGTGGGCTTCAGTAGTTGCAGCATGCAGGCTCAGTAGTTGTGGCACAAGGGCCCTAGAGCATGTGGGCTTCAGTAGTTGTGGTGCACGGGCTCAGTAATTGTGGCTCATGGCCTCTAGAGCACAGGCTCAGTAGTTGTGGCGCACGGGCTTGGTTGCTCTGCAGCATGTGGGATCTTCCCGGACCAAGGATCAAATCCGTGTCCCCTGCATTGGTACTGGATTCTGAACCACTGTGCCACCAGGGAATCCTAAAATAGTTTCTTATCATCTCATTATTCTCTATCATAGCAGTAGCCGTTCATATCATTCACAGTACACATTACAGTGTACAATTATATATTTATTACACACATACTTATTTTCTATCACCATCACCAGAAATATCCATGACGGTAGGAACTAGGTGTATTACCAGAATAAAGGAAGTGTATTATACACAGGAAACACTCAAATATTTTTTAATTAACAAACTCAACCACTTGTAGGGTTATTTCTTATCATATCCTTCTTGTTCTTCTCTACACACATGCCACGCATACATGTTTCATTTATTCAACCTTTATTAAATACCCACAATATGCCAGCCCTTGTGCCAGGTTTTAAGATAAAACAATTCCTATCCTATGGAGCTGATACTCTTGTGGCGAAGGGAAAGAAAACTCAGTACACAAGAAACAGAACCGAGTATCACATTTAAAAATGTTTAAAGACCACCTGCCAAACACACACACACATACACACACAGCTTTAGAAAGGATATAGAGCAACTAGAACTCTCATACTCTGCTAATGGGAGTGTAAAATGTACAATTACACTTTGGAAAATTATATTTGGCAGTATCTATGAAGCTGCATGTATATACATTCTATAAGATTCAACAATTCCATTTCTAAGTATATACCCGAACAGAAACATGTACATATGTTCACAAAAAAACATGTACAAGAATGTTCATAACAGCACTATTAATAAAAGCCCAACTGGAAACAATCTAAATATCTATCAATAAATAAATGGGTAAATGAACTGTTCCACAGTCATATAATAAAATACCATGCAACAAGAATAAATAAACTATTACTACACAGAGTAACAGATGAATTTCTAAAACAAAGTAGAATAAAAGCAGACAAACAAGAGAGTACACACTATATGTTTAAAAGGCAAAACTACTTTCTGGTGTTTGAAATGAAGACTGTGGTTTTAACCTTGGTTAAGGATAGTGACTAGAAGGGGATCAAGGAGCTTCTGGAGCTCTATTTCTTGATCTGGGTGCTGGTTATGTTCACTTTGGAATGATTCATTGAGCCATACACTTATGACCTATGTCTTTTTTTCTATATTGTTATTATACTTCAATAAACAAAAGAAATTTAGAGATAGAAAAGATCTGGAGTCATAAGAAAAGAGATCATGGATAACCCTGAAGAAGTGGGCAGGAGGGGGGAGGGATAGATTGGGAGATTGGAATTGACATGTACACACTGCTATGTTAAACCAACAAGGACCTACTGTGTAGCACAGGGAACTCTGCTCAATATTCTATAATAACCTAAATGGGAAAAGAACTTGAAAAAGAATAGATACATGTATATGTATAACTGAATCACTTTGCTATACACCTGAAACTAACACAACATTGTTAGTCAATTATACCCCAATATAAAATAAAAATTAAAAAAAATTTTACATTCACATATCCATTAACCCAGCAATTGTACTCACTCCTAGATACTCAGTCTACACATATAATCAAACATATATGAAAACTGCATTGTTCGTAACAGCAAATTATTAGAAACCATTTAAATGTCCACTGATTGAGACCTGTTTCAATAAGTATGATGTGTCCATGCAATGGAATATGATGTAGCTAGCTAGCTATCTGTCTATTTATTTATTTGGCTGCATCAGGTCTTAGTTGCAGCACAGGATCTTCACTGCCACGTGTTGGATTGTCATTGCGGCACGGGGGATCTTTAGTTGCAGCATGCGACATCCTAGTTCCCCTACCAGGGATCAAACCTGCGGCCCCTGCAGTGGAAGTCCAGAGTCTTAACCACTGGACTGCCATGGAAGTCCCTTAAATGAGTTTTAGATGTACAGATATGAAACTACCTCCAAGTTATATTTGTTGTTAAGTGAATAAATGATGTATACTATGTAATCTGTCATTTATGTATGAATTTATAAATTTGTCTTTGTGGTTAAAAAAAGAATGGAAAAAAACAGAAACAAAAAACAACAAAAAATCTAAAATAAAGGCAAAATAATTATGTTCTAACTAATACATAGCACTATAAAATTGCACATAGTTGACTGACCGGTTTATTCATTCTTTCATGCCACAGATATTTATTGAGTGCCTACGGTATGTCAAGGCCCTGTTCTAACAGCCTGGAACACTGGACTGAATTTCTTACAGAAAGTCTTTTAGAAAGTTGTCTTTCAACTTGCATTGTTTCATAAATACTATATAATGATGATAAAAGGATGATTACTGACCATTTAAATGCTGTGTACTTCTTTCATATTAAGATTTTTTTCAACATAATATAAATGTGTATTATGAACAGTGGTATGGTAATGATTACAGCTGCTATAGTTCAATGAAACAAACTAAGTGATGTTGAATAAAAGAAAAGAAAAAACCCTGCCACAGAGACAACAACAAAACTGGCAAATAATCTAAGTGACGATGAGAAAGAGAAGTCAGAATGAAGGTACTTTGTCAGTTCTAATTATCCTAATTTGAAAAAGCAAATAGGCCCACCAGATGTTACCACATGAGTTAGTTCTGTCTTCAACATTAAAAGTAATTAACTAACAAGCAAACAAAAAAGAAGTGGGCAGGATAGAGAAGGCCAATGAGAAGGCAAAGGTGAGAACCACAATGTAGTAGAAAGAGAAAAACAGTCAGAAACGCCAGCTCTGCCTATTTCACACTTTTGTTTTAGAACCAAATAAAATAATCTATGTGAAAGAGGTGTGTAAACTACAATGCATAAGATAAATGTGAAGACCTGTTCCAGACAAATCCAATGTTAAACTCCGTTGCAGACAGCCCCTTGTTAAAAGAAATATTAAGATTTCACTCTTATTTTTTGTTTCCTAAAAGGTTCTAAACATGAAAAGACCTCCCTGATCTGAAAGAAAGCAAGAAAGTGAAAGAAAGACAGAAAGACAGAAAGAAAGAGGAAAAGGAAAAGAAAAAGAAAAAGGGAAGGGAAGGGGAAGGTAGGGAAAGAAAAAGGAGGGAAGGACTCAAGTAATTCTAGAATGCTATATGTATCTGGTCCTTTTAGCAAAACTATAAGCTCCACCAGGGCAAAGTCTATCTTACACTTCTTTTATTTTCTGCCCCATTGCTCAACACCATTCTGGGCATGGAGTCGGTGCTCAATAAAAACTAGGTGGGTTTTTTGTTTTTTTTTAATTTTTCAAATAGAATGACAATCTGGAGAAGGTCCAGAAAAGAACCACAGGAATGATCAAAGAGATGAATAAAAGGTCCTAGTGAAAAGGTTAAAATGAATTGAGGTTGTTTAGCTTGGAGAAAAAGCAACTGAAGAACTAAGGAGTAACTTAGAATAACAAGACTTGAGCTGGAAGGAATCTCAGAGATCTTCTAAGTCCAACCTTTTCCTTTCACAGATGAGGAAACTAAGACCCAGAGAGAGGTTGCAACTTGCTTAAGGTAGTTTTAGGACAAAAAAAATTTTTTTTTTAAGTTTCAATTTACAAGGTGAGGAGAAAACTTACCCAAGTAGCATGAACATAAATAGCAACAAAAATAGCAGTTACAATTTACTGAAGATCTCCCATATACCCAGCATCTATATGCTTACCCAGCACCTACATGCTTGCTGTTTTACTTATGTTATCTCACAACAACCTTGCAAAGTTGATACTATTTTTTCCCATTTTAGATACAAGGAGAATAAGGCTCAAAGAGGTAAGTTCATTAACAGCTAAAACATATATTCAGAGCTATCTTCTTTCCCCTATATCTAACTGCTTTCAAAAACCTGAGTAGAGTTCAACAACATTGGCTTATGCCCACTTAACCCCCAGACCTTAATTTCTAAATATTCCAAATATCATGCTCCCCAGGGGAAACTGTTGACTCTAGGGCTAGAGCAAAGAAAATACAACATGAACCTGACACATCTTCTTGTGCCAAGAAATAAGGAAATGTTCAAAAAATGAAGGCATGTAGAAAGGAACCTGAAGGAGTTCTCAATAGCCAAACATGGGACAACCTGATCAACAAAATAAATAATGAGAATAATGGATTATAAGTCATAGAATAAATATCCATTAGCTTATACTGATAGAAACAAAAGAATTGAATAAATAAATGGAGAGGCAGTGACAGCTCTTCCTTACAGTAGAATTCCAATCAACAAATGTAGCAGGTAATGGTGGAATTAGAAAATGACCATAAAAACCACAGTAATGACTGTTGCAGTAAAGAACCATAAATAGAATTACTACATGATAAAGCAATCCCAATTCTGGGTATATACCAAACAAAGATTCAAAGCAGGAGCCTGAAGAGATACTTGCACACTTACGTTCACCGCAGCATTATTCACAATAGCCAAGACGTGCAAGCAACCCAAATGCCCACTGACAGAAGAATGAATAAAGAAATTGTGGCATATAAATACAACGGAATATTATACAGATTTAAAAAAGAAAAAATCCTATCACATGCTGTAACATGAATGAACTTTGAAGACCTCATGCCAAACAAAATAAATCACGAAAGGACGAATACTGTATGATTCCACTCATATGTAGTATTAAAGTAGTCAAAATCATAGAAACAGAAGTTAGAAAGGTGGTTGCCAAGGGCAGGGCAGGGTACACATTTTCAGTTTTGCAAGATAAAAAAGCTCTAGAGGTGATTGTATAACAATGTGAATATATTTTACATTACTGAACTGCACACTTAAAAATGGTGGTAAGTTTACTGTTACGTGTTTTTTATCCATAATTTTTTAAATAATTAATATTTTACCTATCATTTAAAAAAAAGAATCATCAATGGATGCAAAAGGTAATGAGCAAAAGTATGAGGAGAAACAGGATATTTGCATAATTCCAAAGTATCGTCTCACAAGACACTTACTAATTACAAAGGGCAAAATAGTAACTTTATAGTAGCAGACCCTGACAGACACCAATTTAATAACCAAAGGATCAAAGTTAACATCACCAGTAATAAGACATACTGGCATCATGCATCCCCTGATATGAGACGGCAACAATATCACTTTTGCCAAAAATGCATAGCCTCGATCTGATTTTAAGAAAATATTAGACAACCCCAAATTAAGAGACCAAAAAAGGACATTAATGAGAAAAAAAAAGTAAAACTGGAATAAGGTATATAAATTAGTTATTAGTATTACATCAATGTTGACTTCCTGGTTTCAATAATTGCACTATGGTCATATAAGATGTTAACATTAGAGGAAGCTAAATGAAGGGTATATGGGAACACTACTATTTTTATAACTTTTCTATAAGTTTAAATTATTTCAAAATAAAAAAAATTTTAAGTAGACTCATCAAAGTATTACAGAACTTCAAGAGGTTATTTAGAAAAGACAGAGGAGAGTCCAATGTCCCTAGCCTTTTGAAAATGATAACAGGATTACAGCACTGGACACTACCTTAGAGATCTGATACTACCACTCATCCAATGAAAGATACTTTGATGTCATGCTCCTAATATAGTCTTCCAATCATTGCTTGAATATTTCCAGTAAGAGTAAATTTACTTTGTCAAAATACAGCCAACACATCCCATTACACCACAATTCTAGTTAACACAGAGTTCTTCCTCATTCTGAGCCAAATCTACCTTCCTGTCAGACATGAATCTGAGGAAGTCATTCTGAGGCAGAGTTTTCCAACCAGGAGAACTCAAAGATGGGAAGATGCACTAGTGAGGTACAGTCAATATGACAAAACGTTCAGTTTATTTACAATGGCTAAAATTACATCTTATCAGCATGAGATACACAATTCTACATTATTTACATGGATGCTTCACTATAGTGCTGTTCCAGAGCCTAATACAGCAACTGGTACATATTAGGTATTCAAGAAATGTTTATTGGGACTTCCCTGGTGGTGCAGGGGTTAAGAATCTGCCTGCCAATGCACTAGACACAGGTTCAATCCCTGGTCCGGGAAGATCCCACATGCCACGGAGCAACTAAGTCCATGAGCCACAACTACTGAGCCCACACACCTAGAGCCCATGTTTTGCAACAAGAGAAGCCACTGCAATGAGAAACCCACATACCACAACAAAAAGTAGCCCCCGCTCACCACAACTAGATAAAGCCTGCACACAGCAACAAAGACCTGACCCAGCCAAAAATAAATAAATAAATAAATAATTAAAAAAAAAAAAGAAATGTTTATTGATTAAAAGAATGAGGCACAAGTCAGAGCTTGATATGAGTTCCCGCTTCCACCATCTACGCACACATTATTTACAAATGATCTAGAACTATAGCACAAATTCTATTAAAATTTTCCAAAGCGCACACATACAAGAATAGAACCTAAGACTTCCTTGGTGGCGCAGTGGTTAAGAATCCGTCTGCCAGTGCAGGAGACACAGGTTCAATCCCTGGGCCAGGAAGATCCCACATGCTGTGAAGCAACTAAGCCCATGCACCACAACCACTGAGCCTATGCTCTAGAGCCCACGAGCCACAACTACTGAGCCAATATGTCGCAAGTACTGAAGCACATGCCTAAAGCCCATGCTCCACAACAAGAGAAGCCACTGCAATGAGAAGGCCACGCACTGCAATGAAGACTAGCCCCCACTCAGTGCAACTAGAGAAAGCCCGGGCACAGCAATGAAGACCCAACGCAGCCAATAAATTAATTAATTAATTAAAGGGAAGAAAAAAAATAGAACCTAGTCCAATTCTGAAAAGAAATAGCTACGTGGGGGACTTCCTAGGTGGTGCAGTGGTTAAGAATCTGCCTGCCAGAAGACCTAAATAGGCACTTCTCCAAGGAAGACATACAGATGGCCAAGAGGCACATGAAAAGCTGCTCAACATCACTCATTATTAGAGAAATGCAAATCAAAACTACAATGAGGTATCACCTCATACCAGTTAGAATGGGCATCATCAAAAAATCTAGAAACAGTAAATGTTGGAGAGGGTGTGGAGAAAAGGGAACTTTCTTCAGCTGTCCATGGGAATGTAAATTGATACAGCCACTATGGAGAACAATATGGAGGTTCCTTGAAATACTAAATACAGAGTTACCATATGACCCAGCAATCCCACTACTGGGCATATACCGAGAGAACACCATAATCCAAAAAGACACATGCACCCCAGTGTTCACTGCAGCACTATTTACAACAGCCAGGACATGGAAGCAACCTAAATGTCCATCAACAAATGAATGGATAAAGAAGATGTAGTACATATATACAATGGAATATTACTCAGCTGTAAAAAGGAACGAAACTGAGACATTTGTAGAGACATGGATGGACCTAGAGACTGTCATACAGAATGAAGTGAGTTAGAAAAGGAAAAACAAATATCGTATATTAACACATATATGCGGAATATAGAAATATGGTACAAATCAACCGGTTTGCAAGACAGAAATAGACACAGATGTAAAGGACAAACATATGGACACCAAGTGGGGAAAGCGGGGGCGGGGGTGGGGGGGGTGATGAATTGGGAGATTGGGATTGCCATATATACATTACTAATAAGAAAAAAATATATCAAATTGTACACTTTAAATATATGCAGTTTATTGTATGTCCAAAAAAAAAAAATCCCTTTGAAATTATACTTTTGTCATTTGGAGGGAGGAAAAAAAAAAGAAACCGCCTGCCAACACAGGGGACATGGGTTTGATCCCTGCTCCAGGAAGATCCCACATGCCTCGGAGCAACTAAGCCCATGCGCCGCAACTATTGAGCCCATATGCCGCAACTACTGAAGCCCACGCACCTAAAGCCTGTGCTCTGCAATGAGAGAAGCCACTGCGACAAGGAGCCCGCAGACCACAGTGAAGAGCAGCCCCCGCTCACTGCAACTAGAGAAAGCCCACGTGCAGCAATGAAGACTCAACACAGCCAATAAATAAATAAATAAATTTATAAAAAAAGAAAACAAATAGCTACATGACCTAAAGTAGATGCCTCTTCTGCACAAATATATTCTTCATTCATTCAACACACATTGGGTGCCTCCTCTGTGCCAGACTTAGTGAGAAGCCCAGGAAATACAGGCACAAACAAGACATATTCTCAGAAGGGCAAGGTTTATACACTAATTGAAGGGAATTACTCTGCATTTTAAATATTTTAATATATTATAGTATATATAATTATATACATCAAGATAATTTTTCACTGAATTAAATATGAAAAAGAAAGCTAATGGCTACAAAAAGAATTTATATAAATTGGTAATAAAAGTAAATTCCCAGTAGATAAATGGAGAAATAATGTAAGCATACAATTTTTACAAACCAGAATACAATCGATAAACACAGAAAATTATCTAACCCTGATAAAGAAATGCAAAGCAAAACAAGGTAACATTTTCTATCCAATTAGCTTAAATTTTTTAAAAACACCCAATTTAGGGGAGGTAGTGATGAAAAACTAGTTATATATATATTGCTGGTGGCAGTATAAATTAAAACAATTTTTTGGAGAGGAAAACTGCTCACATCCTTTGACCTAGGGTATACCCTCCTAGAAGTTTATCTTTAATAAATAATTTAAAATAAGAAAAACCATATAGCAAGAAAATGGTAACCACATTAAAGTCCACAATGTCTACAAAGTCTACAACCACATTAAAGTCTTCCAAAATATCTGGAAATAATTTTAATATAAACAAAGGCTAAATAAATAGAATAACATGTAGTCACATTTAAAAAACTAATTATGAAATGTATCTAACAACATGAATAATGTCTGCTCTAATAAGTGAAAAAGCACCAGAACATAAAATTCTGTGGGTATTTGTTAAGGTACCTAAGGAAAAAATTAGCAAACACACACATACTTAAGGGCTGGAAAAGGACCAGCAGATATTTTCAGGTTTGAAGTCATGGGTGATTTTTATTTCCTTTATTACTAAATTATTTGTATAATTAGCAAAAATCAGGAGAAAAAACTCTCAAGAAGGGTCCAAAGTAAACTACATTATAATGAATCATGTGATCAATGGTAAACTAAGGCCTCAAATAATTGTTCCTTGGAGTTTATGTTCATAAAAAGAAAAAAAAGAAAGAAACATTGCTTACCCCAAATAAAAGTGGCACAAAGTGGCTACAAAAAGAAAACTGAAGAAAAGTTAATGCTGAGATGAATATCTGGAAACACTCCCAAGAGTAAAAATCATCAGACTGTAGCATGGTATCCTAGGCTAAGTTCCACTGCTGGGGTATTTAGAAGCAACGCCCTAGACACCATACAGTAGGAATCAGTCCTGAGTTGGCACCACAGAGACCCAAAAGTGGTCTCATGAGGTTTTTCCATCACACAATTTGGTTGGCTAATCTATAAATACATGACATTTGCACATAAACACTAAGGTTTTTTCATAACCAGCAAAGGAACAACAAATCTTACCTGGGAAGTACCAGACAGAGCCCTGCCCCACTGTCCCAGTGTACGAGACACAAGTAGCAATCGGCTGCATACTGGAACCCATTGGGAGATGCTAATCCGGTTCCTCTAGAGAAAGAAAAAAATACTCTGTCAGGAATCTGTATCAGAGTCCATATGTAGAAGGCAAAGAGTGTATCTAAGTCTAGAAATCCTGCCAGAATGGGGCACATGAAAGGAGAATTTCCAAAACAGGACCAGGACCAAGCCTCCCCGTGCTCATCTCTCCAAGGATAAAATATACCCCTGACTACCAAAGGCTAAAAGAATTCTGGTAATAGCTGACTCAAACTGGAGGACATGAGCTCCTTCTCAGGAGAGTAACAAAAATAAACCTACTTCAAGCATTTTACAATTAGCTTATCATTTAAATTAGAGTTTGCAATGCTTTTCATAAACACTGATTCATCTGCTCTTCATAAAATCCTTTTATAGTAAACAGTGCCAGGATTACCATTATCCCCAAAAGGATGAAGAAACTAGGGCTGAAATTTTTAGGGTGGGAAAACACACTTGGGCAACTTGATTTCCAAGACAAAGGGAGATTAAATGGCTGTTAGAGCTATGACTGAGGTCCAATTTTTCCCTCTGGCATTAACTGACCTCAAAAAGGTCTCTGGATCAAAGTGAAAGGTTAGGCTGGAGAAGGCTACTTCATTTTATGAACCTGAAATACAATCCACTGTATAAATGGCACCCATGTACACAGCACTGGAAATCTCTATTCTAGGATCAACTCTAGAGGATCCTAGGGTTTCTTTCACTTGGCCTGTAGACCTTTTAGGGCCATAACGAGGACTGGACATACGAACTGTCTGAAAACACTTTGCCAAGCATCAACTACAAAGATCTGGATTCTAGTTTAAACTCAGCTACTTTAATATAATCTTTAGAAGTAATTAAACCTCTATGATGCTCAGTTTCCTCTTAACAATTATTAGTAATACTTACAAGCACTTACTATGTGCCAAGTACTTTTCTAGGTACTTTACATATTTGAACTCATTTAAACCTCACAATCACCACCCAATGACTTAGGTATATTGTTATTACCCCATGTATGATATGGATAAAGAAATGGAGGTATAACTTCCCAAGGTCACATGGTTAACAAATGGTGGGGTTAAGATTTGAATCTAGGCAGCCCAGCTCCGATGCGTGCTCATTTATGGGATGAAAGGGTAAGGAAATATCTCCAAAGTTCCATCTAGCTCTAACACTCTATGACCTAGTCACGAATCAATTATAATACAGCATAATACTATGGAAAGAGCCCTGTACTTGGAATCAGAAAGCACTGATTTGACTCTTAGCTCCACTCTCATTGAGCTATAAGTCTTTGTTGCCTTGTCTATAAAATAAATAAAGATCCCTACCACTCAGGATTTTAAGGAAAAAAAATGTACTTTGCAGTATGTCCAACTCAATAAATATCAAGTTGAATCTGGATCTCCATTTCCTCATAAGTAGGTAGGAAGGTCTGGGGGTAAGGTGGAGAAAGGGGTTAGAATTTTAAACCTAGAGATGCTTTTGAAAGTGTCTCACAGTTCTAAAACTGTAATTTTCTAATAGGCTATTCATGGCAACTTATGTTTCAAATGAAAATTAAAGCTTAAAAATATGATTTTATTCAGCTGAGGTTGGACCTGTTGGGATTGTTTTCAAATAAGATACAATCACTGGCTTTTTGCTTACTAACATTCTTTTACAACAGAATGATTTACCAGAATCATTCAATGTCAGATGTTCCCTTTCTAAAAATGTAAATATGTGGTAAGATGAAACTTCAGCAGATTCAGGCCCAAAGAGGGGGGAAAAAAAGGATTACAAGTAAGAACAATGCAAACTTTTGGAAGATTTTCTGAAGAATTTCATCATATTTTTTCCAATGTCAATAAAAAGTTTCTCTGTAATATTTGACTCTACTTGGTCTCATGCCAATACTTTAAATCACTTCTTATTACAAGAAAAGAGCAATCAGCTCTGTTCTTTCCTTCTCCAATCCTACAACAACAATTCTTTGTCCAAATCCTTAATTGAAATTGAGGTGTAGCAGAAAGGGAATTTGAATTGCAAGCCTACCAATAAATAGCTGTGTGACCCTGAACTAGTTACTCAACACTCTGGACCTCCATTTTCCCTTATGTAAAAGTGGGAATAACAAAAGCTACCTCATAGGAGTAGCCCAAGGATCATTTGTAAAAGCACTTCAATGACAGTATAACACACACACGAAGTCCTCATTATTGCTATTAATTGTTACTGAATTATGTAAGTAACAAGTAAAATTATGTTACTTACATAATTTTGTGAGTTTCCCAGCAAACTGTCACAGCAGCAAGAGCCATTTTCTTAAAGCATTGTTTTAAACCTGGAATTCACTTTCTCAAAATCTTGCAATGCCTCCAAGAGCCTCTGTAGTCAAATTTAAACACCTGATCTTTACCAACTGGACTCCTCTAGACCCATCAATATACTTACATACCCTGCCTTGCATTCTGCACTCAGCAGTTCCAAAACCTGACTCATAATTCTCTGGTTTGAGAATTACTACTCCTCCCCTTGCAGTCAGTTCCTCTGGGACTCTCTTCTTTACTCCTACTCAAAGCATGAGCTCATTTGCTTCAATAAGTCTCCCTAGACTCCAGGTTCTGGTTCTATTGACTCTATTCGGTCCTTTTTCCTTCCTACCCCTCCCAACACTTCATTTAAAAATATATAAATTCATGAAGTACTTATCATCCTCTTATAGATACTAATACCTTAGGCCTATAGCAATTAGCAAACCTCAATTCTCCCAAGTTCAGAAAAAATTTCCAGTGGTTAAAATTATTGCTTTAACTTAGGATAACATAATCACCATTATAAGTGGGTACTGGTTTTATCAACATTTTGCCTCATAAACACTTCAAAACCAAAAGTTTAAAGATAGTTTTAATGTTTTTATTTCTTATGCATATTGTAAATTGCAGGTGATTTTTACATTGTATTTCAAATTATTCTGACAGATCAGCTCTTTCTGTGACTACACTTTATTCAGTCCACTGACCAGACTGTTTCTTCTTGTGGTGTTTTGTTTTGTTTCATTTTGTTTTGTTTTGTTTTGTTTTGCCATGCCACGTGGCTTGTGGGATCTAAGTTCCCAGACCAGGGATTGAACCCAGGCCCTTGGCAGTGAGCGTGCAGTCTTAACCACTGGACCACCAGGGAATTCCCCATGTGGTTTTTAAGATACATAGTATTTTCCTTGGCTCACTCATGGCCAGGCTTTACAGGCAGTTGATTCACCTATTCCCCATAGTTATGTTTTACAGTGACCACAAACACTGAGTTAGCAAATACTGAACCATTGCTCCTAGGGGAAATAGAGGGTTAGATTCCTGCAAATCTCTGGTCACAACATTTTCATCAATCAATCAATACATGACCTTGTTTTTTACATGTTTTTGTTTAAAGACACCTTATTTAATATATGTTGTTGATTCATTAACCCTGAACTCACAGTCAAAAGCACTATAACTCACTCCTGAACAAAACCTGTCTAACACACAAATTTTCTCCATAAGAAGCATCACAGCCTTCTTGCACTTAGCAACACTAGACAGCACTTCAGCGGTACACATGGGAGCCATTTTAAACAAGGAAATAACCAACAAAAGCACAAAAATGCAAAAAACATGGCACTAAATAGACCATGAGAAGGATACTTGTTTACAGTATAAAAGCTGAAACAAGAAGTCAGAGTATCATCTCAGCCAGGAAAATGCATGCTGCTGTTCAAATTTTTCACCTCTCTGCCCATGTCCACAAATGACTGCAAAAGCACCACAAGTACCGATTTGGGGACTACAAATAAATTTTAGCAAGTATGTGAATTCACAAATACAAAGTCTGTGAATAATGAAGATCAACAATAGTCACCAAATCTTCTAGTCTGTAATTCTCCAGCGGTGCCACATTCTGAATGCCATCAATGTTAATTCAATGCTATGGTTCAAAGGACAAATACTACTACAGCAAACTCTCCTACAAGTTATAATGTGACATGCTACAAAAGGATACTTATATAGATAGGAGAAGCAGAGACTGTTCAACCATTTCTTCAATAATTACTGAATATTCTGCTTCCTCCTACTTTGTTAGAGGTGTCCAATATGAGCTTTCAAAAGACTGATTACATACAAAAAGGATTTGAGCAAATCAGTAAATATATGAAGAATGAGGGATCAGGTTTCTATTAGAGAAAGGAGCCAACAAATATAAAAAGGCGAAAGGATATAATAAACCCTGTGCTGTTAGGTTCAATTTAGAGTAAATGGTATGAGTTTTTAATACAGAGAGATAAAGAAATCAATGTATGTGTGTTCATGTACATGTATACACATACATGTATTTCTTACCCCTGTAACGATAGGGCCTGGAAGCAATGACACCCCAGTTGCAATGACTACATGTAGCACCCAAACTTGGTTTCAAAATAGTAATATTCACTATAAGGAACTAGTCTTCTCTGGCGAAAAACTGACTCCTGAAGAATTCCCTGGCCATACAGTGGTTAGGACTTCGTGCTCTCACTGCTGGGGCCCTGGGTTCAATCCCTGGTCAAGATGCACCAAAAAAAAAAAAAAAAAGTTGACTCTTGAATGGCACTGAAGCTCCTCAAACCTTATTTACAAAGGTTTAGAATTATCTGATCTGTCTAGCAGCTCCTTGGAAGATTCCATCTGCCTTAGAATTCCCCCAGTATGAAAACCATTTTCCCCAGGAGCTCCCCAGGAGCAGTGGTTGAAAACAAATAGAGGCAACAGTTTAACTTTGTGGCTGTTGGAGGCAGTGGATAATACTTGGAGAAAACAATAGGCTAACCAAAAAGTTTAAAAGGAAAATCAGGGGAATAAGATATTCATAGGGGCTCTGACATATTCCTGGGAATATGAAGGCCATGCAGATGCACAGGGCTGTGCACATACTCAGAACAGGAAAGACCTGAGATTCCCCTAAGCTCTCATCTCTAGTTGACCTTGAGGCTCTGCACCAGCAAGAAGTAAAGGTTAAGTGAGAACTGTCAAATCACTAGCAATACATTGAAGATGTGCTCTAAAATGCACACAGAGCGCCTCCACAAAAACTGAGAGACTCACTGGTTCCAGGCATTTAAGGAAATCTCCATCTAATTATTACCTGACCACTAAGCAAACTGGGCAGAGACTACACAACAAAGAATACACGTTACAAAATTAATTCAGAAAAGTCACTAAATAGAAAAATAAAAACAAACTCTGGGAAAAGAAAGTCCTGATTTCCAGAATTGCCACATTATATTATTTAAAATGTTCAGTTTTCAAAAACTTATGAAACGTAAAAAAAAAAACAGAAAAGCGTGCTTCATACAAGGGGAAATAAAAATCAATAGAAACTGTCCCTGAAGAAGCCCAGACTTTTAGACAAACTAGACAAAGACTTTGAAGTGGCTATTTAAAATTTTTAAAATCTGAATGAAACCAAGGGGACTTCCCTGGTGGTGCAGTGGTTAAGAATCCACCTGCCAATGCAAGCGACACAGTTTCAATTCCTGATCTGGGAATATTCCACATGCCATGGAGCAGCTAAGCCCATGTGCCACAACTACTGAGCCCACGTGCTCTAGGGCCTGCGTGCCACAACTACTGAGCCCGCGTGCTGCAGCTACTGAAGCCCGCCCACCTAAAGCCTGTGCTCCTCAACAAAAGAAGCTACTGCAATAAGAAGCTCGTGCACCACAACAAAAAGTAGCCCCCACTCTAAGCAACTAGAGAAAGCCCATATGCAGCAATGAAGACCCAACACAGCCAAAAAAAGTAAAATAAAATAAAAAATAAAGGAAACCATGTCTAAAGAACTATAGCAAAGTATGAGAACGGTATCTTATCAAATAAAGAATATCAATAGAGGGATTTCCGAGGTGGCTCAGTGGTTAAGAATCCTCCTGTCAATGCAGGGGACACAGGCTCGAGCCCTGCCCCAAGAAGATACCACATGCCACAGAGCAACTAAGCCCATGTGCCACAACTATTGAGCCTCTGCTCAAGAGCTGAGCTCAATAGCTCAACAAGAGATGCCACCACAATGAGGAGCCCATGCACCACAATGAAGAGTAGCCCCCGCTCGCAGCAACTAGAGAAAGCCCATATGCAGCAACAAAGACCCAACACAGCCAATAAAATAAATAAATCCAATAAATAAATTTTTTAAAAAATCATTGCCAACTAAAAAAAAAGAGAGAGAGAATATCAATAGAGAAATTTTACAAAAAAACAAACAAAAATTTTGGAGTTGAAAAGAACAATAAATAAAATGAACATTTCACTAGAGAAGTTTAACAGCAGATTTTAGCAAAAGAAAGCATCAATGACCTTGAAGATAGGTCAATTGAGATTATCCAGCCCAAGGAACAGAAAGAAAACAAAAATGAAGAAAATTTAACAGAGTCTCAGAGATCTACTCTCAAATGTACCTACACCATCAAATGTACCAACATATGTATAACGGGAGTCTCAGACAGAGAGGAGAGAAATAAAAGAATAGAAAAAACACGTGAAGAAATACTGGCAGAAAACATTCCAAATTTGATGAAAAATGTTCATCTATAAATCCAAGAAGCTCAACTAACTCCAAATAGGAGAGATCCACAAATAAAAATATCATAATCAAGTTGTGGAAAGACAAAGATAGAATCTTGAAAGCAGTAAGAGAAGGGACCCAGGTATAAGAGATACTCAATAACATTAACAGCGGTATTTCTTCTCAGAAACCATGGAGGCCAGAAGACACTGGGATGAAATACTCAAAATGTTGGGGGTGGGGGATGGGGGGGAGGAAGGAGACAGTCAAACAAGAATTCTATACCAAACAAAACTACCATTCAAATGTGAAGGAAAAATTAAGACTTTCTAGATAAACAAAAACTGAGAGAATCTGTCAATAGCAGACCTGCCCTACAACAAATAATAAATAAAGGGAGAACTTCAGGTTGAAATGAGACCTTTGACAGAACAGAAACTCAAATCCACATGAAGAAATAAAGTGCACTAGTAAAGGTAAATATTTGGATACATTAAAAATACAGTATAGGGACCTCCCTGGTGGCACAGTGGTTAAGAATCCACCTGCCAATGCAGGAGACATGGGTTTGAGCCCTGCTCATGTAGGTGGTGCCCTGCTGCTTGACAGCATGCACTCAAGAAAGAATCTCCTGGGGATTCCTAGTGGTGCGGTGGTTGAGAATCCGCCTGCCAATGCAGTGGACACGGGTTCAATCCCTGCTCCAGGAAGATCCCACATGCTGCGGAGCAACTAAGCCTGTGTGCCACAACTATTGAGGATGCGCTCTAGAGCCCATGAGCCACAACTACTGAGCCCACGTGCTGCAACTACTGAAGCCCACGTGCCTAGAGCTCGTGCTCCACAACAAGAGAAGCCACTGCAATGAGAAGCCCACGCACCACAACAAAAGTAGCTCCCACTCCCCGCAACTAGAGAAAGCCTGCACACAGCAACAAAGACCCAAAGCAGCCAATAAATTAATTAACTAATTAAAATAAATAAATATGTTTTAAAACAAAAAAATAATTAATTAATTAAGATGTTAATTGTAATCCTCAGGAGAAACACTAAGAAAATAACAAAAAATATAGTAAAACCTTATATCATATATAAAAATTAACTCAAAATGGATTAAAGACTTTAACATAAGACCTAAAACTATTAAATTCTTAGAAGAAAACAAAAAGGAAACATTTCATGACCTTTGATTTGGCAATGATTTCTTGGATATATTGCCAAAAGCAAAGGCAATAAGAAATAAAGTTGGACTTCATCAAAATTAAAAACTTTTGTGCAGCAAAGAACACTATCAACAAAGTGAAAAGGCAACCCACAGAATGGGAGAAAATATTTGCAAATCATATATCTGATAAGGAATTGACTATAGGATATATAAAGAACTCCTACAACTCAACAACAACCAAAAAAACAACTTGATTAAAAAATGGGCAAAAAACTCGAATAGATACTTCTCCAAAGAGGTACATAATGGCCAATAAGCACATGAAATATGCTTAACACCACTAATCACTAGAGAAATACAAATCAAAACTACAATGAGTTATCATCTCACACCCATTAAGATGGCTACTATGGAAAAAAAAAAACAGAAAATAACAAGTGTTGACAAAGATGTAGAGAAATTGAAACCCCTGTGCTTTGCTGGTAGAAATGTAAAATTGTGCAGCTGCTGTGGAAAACAGAATGGCAATTGCTCAAAAAATTAAACAGAATTACCATATGATCCAACAACTCTGTTTCTGAGCACAAACCCAAATAAAGTGACAACAGGCACTAGAACAAGTACCTGTACACCCACTTTCATGGCAGCACTATTTCACAATAGCCAAAAGGTGAAAGCAACCAAAGTGTCCATCAACAGATGAATAAACAAATGAAATGTGCATATGCATGCAATAGAATATTATTCAGCCTTAAAAAAAAAGGAAGGAAATTCTGTCATGTTACAACATGGATGAACCTTGAGGACAAATCCAGTCACAAAAGGACAAAGACTGTATAATTCCACTTATATGAGGTACCTAAAGTAGTCAAAATGATAAAGACAGAAAGAATGGTGGTTGCCCAGAGCTGAGTAGAGTATGGCATGGGGATTCATCTTTTAATAGGTACAGAGTTTCAATTTTGCAAGATGAAAAGGGTTCTGTGGATGATGGTGGTGATGGTAGCACAACAATGTGAATGTACTTAATACCACTGAACTGTACACTTAAAATTGGCTGAAATGGTAAATTATGTTATGTGTATTCCATAACATTTTTTTAAGTCCAGTGTGGCTTTCTGCAATTTATACCATCGTCAAAGAAAAGTAAAAATTACTACTAATGCCCAGGACAGCTCATAAAACCATAAGAAAGTCCCAGTGCACTGCTCAAATGTCCAATTCCTCTGTTAGAGCTACTCAGCAATAGCAGTGTTTCAGTTTACTCCTCCTTCCCAAACCCATCGTTGGAGAAGGGCAAAAACTTATCAAAAAGACAGGAAAGGGAAAAAGTAAGGGGAGACTAATGAGAATGTTTCAGGAATACTATCTCTCAGTGGTTCAATTTTCTTGTCTGTAAAATGGGAGAATAATAGTGCCTACATTTTCAAAGGGCTGTCAAAGGATTAAGTAAATTCACATACATAAAGTATTTAAGAGTGCTTACTATATAAGTGCCCTATAAGTGTTAGCTATCAATATTATTGCTCGAGAAATCTCAACATTTTGTTTCAACTACAACCTATATTTCAGCTCTCTCCCCTGAACACTAAATCTTCAGCTGCAAAAAAAAAAAAAAAAAACCTCCAGCTAGATTTTCTCAGTGAAGAACACTACTATTAACTCAGTCATCTTAGGCTGACCTGGGACTCACTGTTAAGACTCTTCCCTCTTCATCATGCTTAACATCTAATCTCTCTCTAAGCCCTGCAGACTCTATTTCCTCAATACATCTTGAAACCATCCCTTCTTCTTTAACCACACTGTCCCTACTCCCTTAGTACAGGCCTTTATCACTTCTTCCAGGATTACTTAAGTAGTTTCTGACTGGCTGTGGGGACTCTAATTTCAGCCCTCTCTGACTGATCCATCTATTACATCCATCCCTGTTACAGGGATCTTTTAAAACAAAAATCTAGTAGTAAGTATATGAGTGTTTACTATGTTGACTTTTTTTTTTTTACTTTTTTATACTTGCAAAATAAAATTTTTAAATTTCAACTCCAAAATGAGAGAAGAAACAAATTGTTCCCCTGATTGATGGTGGCTGGGAGCAGGGAAAGCAATAAAAGAAAAGGGTTGCAAAAGGAACGAAGAAATTTTGGGTAGTGACAGATATGTTCATTATTTTTATTATGATTATGACTTTTCAGGTGTATACCTGTGTCAAAACTTATCAAATTATACAATTAAATAAGTGTGACTTACGGTATGTCAACTATTCCTCAATTTTAAAAATTTAAATAAGAAAAAAGAGAAATGGGAACACAAAACCTTTAAAAATAAATCTTCCCTGTGTTTAAAATATTTCAATGGCTGCCCCTCTGTCTCAAGATAAAGCTCCAGCTCCTAATCATACTATGCAAGGCAATGCCTCCTCTCCCTCCCTTTCCCCACAAGTGCCCCTGAGTCCAGCCAAAGAAATTTACTTACAGCTCCTTACTTGTCTAGCACAGCAGCATAAGCGAATGCTTCTCCTCTATGCTCTATGCCCATTCCCCCATTCCCCATTTAATGCTCTCTCATTTAGTTCAAGCATCTCCCTGACAGATGCTTGTCCTCAGGCTGGGTTAGGTGCCTTTCTACTCTGCTACCACAGCACCTAGTTGAGACTTCTATCACAGCATTTTAAGAATTATATTAGTAGTTTTCTTTCCTGTCTCTGCTATTAGATTATAAACATGAGAATAAGGTCTATGTTTTTCATCCTCAGTCCCTTGGACAGTTCCTAACTGTCCAAACACTCAAAATAGTCTTAAAAGGAATTAAAAGGAAGAGAAGAAAAGCATTTAAAATGTCACTTGTATCAACTGATTCTCTGATCAACCCTATCAAACTTACCCTTAAAATCTGAGGCTCAGAGAAGTTAGGTGACTTGTTCAAGGTCACACCCGTAGTAAGTAATGGGGCCAAGCTTTCACACAAGGCTCTTTCGACTCCTAGACAGGTGTATTTGCTAATTCCTCACAGTGCCTAACCCAAATGCCTCCTCAGCATAGGTGATCAATAAGCATCTGCTACTTTCATGTTTACTATCACTCTCTAGTCCTAAGGGAGTTTCTGTTGCTTTGTCACACATTACAACATATGATAAGAAGACTTCAAAGAATTACAGTATACAGGATAAAATGAAAGTGATTTTCCTTATCCAATCTTGCTTTTTACCTAAAATGATGAATAGAAAGGGATAAATGGGGGGGGGGCAGGGGTTGAAGATTCAACTAATAGAAGGCAGTCAGAGAGGTGGTTTCAATGGATGCTACCGACTAAGAAGAAATGAACTTGCAACCATCCACACGCTCAGTGGCATGCTCAGCTGGGGCAGTCATTAACTTCCAAGACAAGCCAAGGTATTCATTTCAGATCTACGGCCCAATAAAATCCTCATCTTCCCCCTATCCCCAAATATCCATCTTAGAAACACTTAGGACATCCTAGTTGCCATTTCCTCAGCAGTCCTCAGATCTGAATCAATTTCTGTCCTGGCATCAACAATTACTTCACCAAGTGACTTTCTGTAGGTTACAGGAGCTACCCTTCAAACATTTACTACCCAACAATAGGGAGCACTGCACTTTACTAGGATGACAAAAAATACAAGAAGTAAAATCGCAGTCCGTGTAAGCCACATATAAAAAGATTAGACACAAATGTTTCTACTATCACAACTGAAAAGAAAGCTAGAAGCAGGAATAGTGTCTGCTATGAAAAACAATGTCCTTGACCCAGTTTTTGAGAGACTTGCTAAAATTATAAACTCTCCCATCCCTCCATGATTAGGAACCAAGCTCTGTATCCTCCTAACTTTTGTTCTCTTTAATTCCTAGAAGTCAGGGTCTGCTAGAACGTCAGGACTGAATCACAAGAGGTGCGGCAGATTTCCATATGGGTGTTACTCAAATAGTTCTCACTTATTTCATTCATTCTTTCAACAAACATTTATTGATGTGCCAGACACTGTGCTAGGCAGAGTGAAAACGACAGATATGACCCCAGTTCTCGTGCAGCTTTCACTCCAATAGCCTATAAAAGTATTCCACTTAACTGCAGTTACTGACCCACTGATCTCTGAAACAAACCCAGAGAACCTCAGAATCCGAAAGACCTGCAGATTTAAGTCCTCGCTTTGACCATGGGGACTCTAAAGCCCAAAAGTGACTCCCTGAGGGGAAGGAGTCACAGGTGGTGATGGAGGAAAAGCAAACTCCGCCAAATTTAGGTCTGACGTCACTCTCCCCCCTTCTCCAAAAGGGGGAAGCCACCACCAAACCGAGGGTCGGGGGAGATGGGAAACTGCCTCAGTTTCCCCGCAGAGAGACGGCCGCGCAGCCTGGCCACCGCACAGGCTCCGCTCCTGCACTTCCGTCCAGTTGCTCCCGCCCCGCCCTCTCCGACTCCAACCCGGGGACCCAGCGGGCGACGGCACAAAATTACTCTTTCACTCACAAGGACTCGCAGCAGCAACGCCATGTTTCTCGACAACCATTTCCGGGTGAAGAATGGGCTTCCGGAGTCCCGGCGGCCGCCACCCCTCCACTAGGTTATCTTTTCCCGGCGGATGCCTGGCAACGGCGGCGCAGGCGCACAGATGTCGCTGCGCTCACGAGCGCGCGCTTTCGCCGCCGTGCGCGAGGAGGCAGGGCCCAGGGCGCGGCCGGACGGTCGGAGCGCGCGCGCCTCCCGCGCTCTCTAGTCTCCGCCAGACATGTCACAGAGGCGCAAGTTGTCGCAACACCCGTCCTCTTTGACCTCTGCCTCGGGCTTTGCATAGCTCTTTCCTTAACCCACCTCACGTAGCCTCACTCCTCAGCACCGCCTAGTCGGAGTCCCTCTTTCCCAGACTCTGTTCCCATGAGGTATTCCCCCTTTTTCACCGACGGTTGAAAAGAACAGCATCTTGGGAGAATCCCAGCATAAACGCCCTAAAACGAGCCTGAGAAGGAGAAGGAGGAGGAACACAGGACACGGCTGAGTTCTGAAACTCAGGGGAAGAGGGTGGTCACGTGCTGACCTGATACCTGAAGCAGGAACTTCAGGGGTTTTCTGGTTGATGGGTGGGTGGATGGGCTGGTTGATTGGTTGGTTGTGACTGGGAGCATCTTTGAGTCTTGATAGGAAATTATTGTAAAGATGAAGATACAGAAAAAGAATCAAGGATGCAAGGAGTTTCCTCAGAAGGTGGGAGAGAATGGCTAACCTCTTGCATTCATTGTATCCTAAGAACAATAGAGGAGAGGAGGTGTCAGTGCTTCTGGGGTGACTGAGAGCAGAGGGGCAGGATGTTGAAGGACTTCCTTCCTTTTCATTCAGTCAACATGATTTCAGGTAGCCTTGGCCCTCAGCAGCTTGAAGTGGGGTTTCAGCTCCCGGTCACTGACTGAGGTTGGGCAGCAGTGGTGAAAGCACCAATCACCGAACCAGTGGTCAGGGACAAGGCCCTGGCCCTACGGCTTTGCAGAAAAGAATTCCCACAGAGACAGCAAGTAGTGAAACAAGTAAAGTATTTATTAGGGGGAGAAAAAGGAGCAGAATACATGTGGATAGACACACAGGCGGGCTCAGAGAGAGTAGTGCCCATGTGGCAGTTTAACTCACTTATATGGGGCATTTCTTCTGTGTTTCCTTTGACCCATCATTTCGATTTGCCTGGTTCAAAGTCCATGTTTGGTGTATCTCAGGATTTTCCCACGTGTGTGTGCCCATCTCTCAGCCAAGATGGATTCCACCGAAGAGGCCTATGGGTAGGTTTGGCCAATTGTCATCACTCCCCTTTTGACGTCCAAGGAGGCTTTCTATGCATGTATGGTCGGGGGAGGTCTGCTGACTTTGAGAATGAGGAATATGTGGTCTCTTAACTTCTATCTGGGCAGGGCCCAGCCTCCTCTCCCAATTGTCCTGTTATTCCTCTCTCTGAGTATCATTCCACAGGGAAGGAACTCAGACTGCTTGCCTCCGGGGCCCATCTGTCTCCTGCCTCAAACATAGGCCCATCGAATGTTCACTATTTGGTGGACACAAGACAGGTGTGGATACTGGCTTCCTGGAGCTCACAGACTTGGTGGGAGGGCTGGGCACACAAAAGTCTAGTAACCCAATGAAAAAAATAAAAGTTAAAAATTGTGGTAAATGCTAAGAAGGAAACAACAAAGAGCTAAACTAGAAAATAACATGAGAAACTACCCTTTAGATGCTTTCTGCACTCAGGTTGTCAGCTTACGTGTTTGGTAATGAAAACAGTGGTGTGGTGCTCCTACATGTAAGTTAGGACAAGTGGCATCATATATTAAAAAGGGATAAGAGCAATATTCTTGTTAATCAGATTCAAGAAGCAACTTTGATACAAAAACTACAAATTTAAGACCATATAAATAAATCACACAAGAGATGACAAACTGAGATGTTGGAGATGAGAAAAGATTGATATTTAATTTCCTTTCTGATGGCTTCCATTTTCTCTGTTAGCTTGGCGGGAGAGTTTTTCTATTCAGAGGAAGCCAGATGGTATGAGATTGTAGTTTAGAAGAAGTTACTGTAATAATGGCTACTCTGTACACCGAGGCCTAACAGAAATCAGAGACAGAGATTTTGGAGGAAGAGAGAGATGGCTTTATTTTTCTTTGCCAGGCAAAGGGAAGACACAGCAGGCTAGTGCCTCAAGAATTGTGCCCCGCATCCTTGGGAGTCGGGGACGATTTTATATGTGGGGGCTCACAGTATGGGGTATGTGATAAGGATCAAGTTGGGGAAGGGCTTGCATTCTTTTTCTTTTGCATTATTCTTCTTTTTCCTTTGCAGTATTTCAAAACAGTCATAGCTGGCGTCAGGCCACCTGGTGACTGGGGTCTGGCAGTTTGTTGATTGTCTGTTTGTCTGTGGTTTGTTGGCTGGGGACCTCCTCTTACAGATTAGTGACAGCTAAAGTAAAACAAGAAATGATTAACTCTTTTAGGGCTGGTTATCTTTCTCCTCTAGCCTGTTCCACCTTCTCTTTGTTTTCCTTGCTCTCAAGAGGAAAAAGAACAATCACTTCTATTTGCATTGCAACAATTTCCCCCACTGCTAGTTTACTCCCTCCATATCAATGGAGAAACTCTCTTTTATTTGTATTGCAACAGAAGGAGAAAGTTTAAAGTTTCAAGAAACTGAGACTGAAAGAAAAAGGGACCAGTGAAATATGGAGGATCTAGTTGAAGTTGGTAACTCTTCACTTTATAAAGTTTAATTTATTAATTAATTTTAAATTAAAAAGTGATTAATGATTACACTCTCTTTTCTAAAAATTAGCATGTTGCAGGTTAAGCTAAAGTCCCTTTTTACCACCACCTTAAATCGCAACCTTCCACCATCTCTAAAATTGAATTTCCTTCCAGATCTTTTTTGATGTTTTCACGTACATATGCATGTTCCCTTAGAGAATATGTCATTCTAGTTGGTGTGGGGGTTTTTTTTTCTTTTTTTTTTAACTTAATTGACAGCATATTTATGTTTTATTTTGCTACTTCCTTTTTACTCGTTTCTTTTTTCAATTCTATGTGTGTTGCTTTATATAGATCCAGTTCATTTCCTTTTAATAGCTGTTCTATCATATGATATAGGTGGCATATAGTTTGTTTCCTTCTTTTGTTGTTGTTCTTATGACCAATGTTTCCATGAATATTCTTGTACACTTAAGAGCAAAAATTTTATTGGCACCAATCTATTTCTGTGTAATTTTTCTTCAAAATCATTGGCTAGGTTGGGATTAGCAGAAGAGAAAGTTGATAGTTGGATTCAACATAGGATTGTTTTTCCAGGTCATGGAATGGATGTCATCAACACAAAGAAGTTGATAATATTGTCAAGAAAAATGTTCAGGGACTTCCCTGGCAGTCCAGTGGTTACGACTTGGCATTTTAACTGCCAGGGGCTCGGATTCAATCCCTGGTCAGGGAACTCAGATCCTGCAAGCCATGTGGAGCAGCCAAAAAAAAAAAAAAAAGGTTCAAGTGACAGGACAGAAAATGTGTATACTGAAGGATATAAAGAAAGGAGGAGGCTGTTAGGAAAGAAGAGGAGGCAAATGAGTAAAAGAAAATGTAATGAGGGACTTCCCTGGTGGCCCAGTGGGTAAGACTCTGTTTTCACAATGCAGAGACCCCAGGTTCAATCCCTCCTTGGGAAACTAGATCCTGCATGCCACAACTAAGAAGCCCCCATGCTTCAACAAAGAGCCCACATGCCGCAATGAAGGTCCTGTGTGCCACAACTAAGACCCAGCACAACCAAAGTAAATTAAAAAAAGAAAGAAAATGTAATGAGAAAAACTGGATAAAAGACAAGAAATTGTGATCAGACAGAGTTTTTCAGTTTAAGGTTTTAAGGATAGAATGTTCTAATGATGACAACGTGCAGGGGGTAACTATAGAAGAAAGCGGCTAAAGTGAAGTAGAGGTGAAAATCGCTGGAGTGGAGGCCTTCAAAGAATTCAGAGCCCATAATTTAGGATGGGTCATCTACACAGACACTTAGGGTATCTAGAATGATGGCTGGATTTGGAATAAGAGATATATTCTATATCTGATGCCAAAGTCTACAATAAACAGAGGGTGTCCCTGAGTTTGGTAGTAGCCTGAACATACAGCATGAGCCTTAAAGGAGCAACAGGTAGAGTGTTAATGGCTTGAAAATGATACTAGAAAGCAAGTGGATAAAGACTCTAACTGCCCGTCTACACACAGGGTAGAGAATAATGACAAGCAACATCCCGGAGGAGGAAGACTACAGGGCAAGTAATATTCAAAGAGAAAGGCCAGGTTTCAGTTAAGACAGAAAGCAAAATGAACTTTCTGGGAACAAGCTGAGGGTATAAACAAGTTTCTCAATTGCGGGACCCATGGGGATGCAGGTTCCTTAAGACCCCTCACACTCCTCCTCCTCCTCCTCCTCCTCGGCCTCGGCTCCCCAGTACTGCTTAGCTCTTCTCAACATCAGGGCTCCTCAGCAACTTGTCCCGTAAACACTCAGCCTGAAGCCCCAGCCATCTCCATGTTCTCCCAAAGCTCCCTCTCCCTCTGTTTCATCTTTCTCTTTTCACTGCCTCTACCTCTCAGAATTCCCATACTTTTTTATAAGCCCCACGTTGAAATTTAATCATACATTACAAATATATATGTGCTGATCATTTACTGTGATCTAGGCTCAGATCTAGTTTATGAAGATACAGTAATAAAGGTCTCACCCTCATGAAGTTTATATTCGAGTGGAGGGAGAAAATAAGCAAATAAATATAATCTAGTATATGTAAATGTTTTTATGTAAATGCCAAGTGGGGTAAGAACAAAAAGTGATAGAGGAGGTGCTGTTTTAGATAGGATGATCAGGTAAGGCCTCACTGAATTTGATCAGAAATGTGAAAGAAATGAGAGACTGACCCATGTAAATATCTCAGAAAAGAGCATGCTGGGCACAGAGAATACAAGTACAAAGGTCCCAACATGAGAGAATGCTTAGTGTTTCCAAGGAAAAGAAAGGAGATTATCATTGGCTGGAGCCAAACGAATAAGGAAGGGTATGGTAAGAGATGAGGTGGACGAGGTGGTCCTAGAGGCCAGATCATGGGCCACCTTGTTGGCCGTGGTAAAGACTTTGAATTCTATTCTGTGTGTGTGCTAGTGTAGCTGTAGAAAATCACTGGAAAGATACACAGAAACTGGTAATGGTGGTTATCATGGTTGATTCTGAGGAAGAGGGTTGGGGGACTAGGAGATTAGGTTTAAAAAGTAGGCATATTTTTTTCACTATATATCCTTTTGTCCTGTTTGGAATGTGTACCTGATCTATATAATTACCTTTAAATATAAAAGAAAAACATCCATATCACTCTCAAAACCTTACTCTGCAAAAAAAATAAATAAATTTACTCATTGGTCTTATGGAAAAAACAAAGAAGTAGAACTTAACCCTTGCCTTTAAGCATATTACAGTTGTGGTTAATAATACATACTCACAAAATTTTATTTTACTTTTTATTCATGCAATATTTTATTTTATTTTTTATTGTTTTGTTGCAAAGATTTATTTAGTAACTAATTTTTTTTTAATTGGGGTATAGTTGTTTTACAATGTTGTGCTAGTTTCTACTGTACAGCGAAGTGAAATTCCCTGTGCTGTACAACAGGTTCTCATTAATTATCTATTTTATACATATTAGTGTATATATGTCAATCCCAATCTCCCAATTCATCCCACCCCTCTTTTTCCCCCTTGGTGTTCATACATTTGTTCTCTACATTTGTGTCTCTATTTCTGCCTTGCAAACCGGTTCATCTGTACCATTTTTCTAGATTCCACATATATGTGTTAATACACGATATTTGTTTTTCTGACTTCACTTTGTATGACAATCTCTAGGTCCGTCCACGTCTCTACAAATGACCCAATTTCATTCCTTTTTATGGCTGTGTAATACTCCATTGTATATATGTACCACATCTTTATCCATTCTTCTGTCAATGGGCATTTAGGTTGCTTCCATGACCTGGCTATTGTAAACAGTGCTGCAATGAACATTGGGGTGCATACTCACAAAATTTTAAAAGACAACACAAAAAAATGAAGTTGGACTCTTATCTCACATCATGTGGAAAATTAACTCAAAATGGATCATAGATCCAAATGTAAGAGCTAAACTATAAAAAACTCTAAGAAGAAAACATAAGAGTAAATCTTTATGACCTTGTGTTAGGCAAAGCCTTCTTTGATGCAACTTCAAAAGTACAAATAACAAAAGAAAAAAGCAGATAAATTGAACTACATGAAAATTTAAAATTTCGTGTAGCAAAAGATACCATCAAGGAAGTGGGGGGAAAAGGCGGGGGACTTCCCTGGCAGGCCAATGATTAAGACTCCACACTT
The DNA here is from genome assembly GCF_030028045.1 of Hippopotamus amphibius kiboko. Classification (NCBI taxonomy): domain Eukaryota; kingdom Metazoa; phylum Chordata; class Mammalia; order Artiodactyla; family Hippopotamidae; genus Hippopotamus; species Hippopotamus amphibius. Next base: position 24,539,710 of record NC_080197.1, on the reverse strand, counting down.
CACACTTCCACTGTAAGGCACATGGGTTCAATCCGCGGTTGGTGGGGGGACTAAGATCCCGCATGCTGTGTGGTGTGGCCCAAAAAAAAAAAAAAGTGAAAAGGAAAGTGAAACAAAGTGAAAAGTTACAGATTGGGGGAAATTATTTGCAAATCTCATATCTGATAAGGGACTTGTATTGGTATATAGAAAGAGCTCCACAACTCAGTAATAAAAAAAAAACACCCAGTCAAAAATGAGCAAAGGATTTGAATAGACATTTCTCTAAAGAAGATATACAAATGGTCAATAAGCTAATGAAACGATGATCAACATCATTAGTCATTAGAGAAACACACAAACACACACACACACACACAATGGGATACCACTTCATATGCTCGCTAGTTGGCTATAATCAAGCAGACACATGGTACAAAGTGCTGGCGAGGATATAGAAAAACTGGATCCCTCCTACATGGGAATGTAAAATTATACAGCTGCTCTGGAAAACAGTCTGGCTGTTCCTCAAAATGATAATAAACAGAGAGTTACCATATGACCCAGTGATTCCATTCCTAGATATATATATTTAAGAAGAATTTAAACATACGCCCACAAAAAATCTTGTATGTGTATATTCATCATAGCATTATGCATAATAGTCAAAAACAACATGAATATCTTCAACTGATGAAATGGGTAAATAAAATGTGGTATGTCCATAAAATGGATTATTACTCAGCAATAACAAGGAACGAACTACTGATACACCGCAATATGGATGACTCTTGAAAACATTATGCTAAGTGAAAGAAGTCAATTGCAAAAGGCTACATATTGTATGAGTATGATTCCATTTCTATGAAGTGTCTACCTGCCCACTCTCATGGCCAATTCCTAAACCTCATCACCAGAATTGTTTTAATTATGAAATTTTAAATTTATGCCATTCTGGGTTCATACCATCCTATTCTTTAAGCATCCATTCATTCCTAGTACACTTGTTATTCTACCCCATTGAGACCTCCAGGCTTTTTGTCTCTTCTCTTTACACAGTAGTCTGTCAACCCTCTCCTCTCTCTCCTTCTATCTAGCTCAAATCATACAGTCTGTCACTTTAATTGCTTGTCTCTTGCCAGTATAACTCCTTTGCTCAAACATCTTTCTATTCCCCCCCCCACCACCTAGAGAGACCCCATGCCTGTAATTGTCCATTTGTTCCACACCTGCATCTAGATTATTGAGTATTGTTGGAGAAAATCATGCAAGGAGCATATTGGTACCACCAAATATGGATACCAACTTTTATTATGCTCATCTCTGCCCCCCTTCTCTAAAACTACTGTTTATAACTGTATTAGGTTCCTAGGACTGCCATAACAAAAAGCCACAAACCAGGTGGCGTAAAACAATGGAAATGTATTGTCTCACATTTCTGGAGGCTAGAAGTCCAAAATCAAGGTGGTGGCAGGACCATGCTCTATCTGAAGGCTCTAGGGGAGGAGTATCTTTCCTTGCCTCTTCCTAGCTTCTGGTCATTGCCAGCAATCCTTGGTGTTTCTTGGTTTACAGCTTGCATGACTCCAGTCTCTGCCTCTGTCATCACATGGACTTCTTCTGCGCCTGTCTCTGTGTCTCTTCTCATCTTATAAGGACTCCAGTCATACTGGATTAGGGCCCACCCTAATGACCTTAACATAATTACATCTGTGAAAATCCTTCTTGCAGATAAGGTTATATTCACAGATTAGCAGCAGGGGCGGGGGAGGGGGCTGGTGTACTTTTACATATATACTTTTTTAATTTATTAATTTCCTTTGGCTGCATTGGGTCTTCGTTGCTGCGCAGGCTTTCTGTAGTTGCAGAGAGCGGGAGCTACTCTTCCTTGCAGTGCATGGGCTTCTCATTATGGTGGCTTCTCTTGTTGCGGAGCATGGGCTCTAGGTGCCTGGGCTTCAGTAGTTGCAGGATGTGGGCTCAGTAGTTGTGGCTCGCGGGCTCTAGAGCACAAGCTCAGTAGTTGTGGCACACAGGCTTAGTTGCTCCACAGCATGTGGGATCTTCCCGGACCAGGAATTGAATCCGTGTCCTCTGCATTGGCAGGCAGATTCGTAACCACTGCACCACCAGGGAAGTCCCAACATATCTTTCTGAGGGACACAGTTCAACCCATAACAGGAACCTGTTGCACATTCCTTGACTCTGACCCCTTCTTACTGTCTCTGAACAGATAGCCTCCCCTCTTGTTTCACAGAGAAAACAGAAATTAGAAGCCATCACATGGAAATTCAACTTCCACCAGCAAACTAACAAACCTGCTTGTATCATGTGCATGTATCCTTTCTTCTTTATATCATTTCAATGGAAGAATTGCTGTTTTTCTTATTTAAAGCTAATCTTGTAAGAGTTCTTCAAACTTGATATGTCCAAAACTGACCTCATCATCTTCCTCTCAAAATATGTCCTCCTTCTGTGGTCTCTCTTCATTGTCGTTGAATAGCACATCATCTGCCCAGTTGCCCAAGCAAAAACCACAGGATTCACCCTTGACTCTGCTTCTCCCCTACTTTCTCCATCCCAACACTCCCCAAATCCTACTAATAGAGCAGAACCACACTTTCCTTGGGTTCATACAGTACACTTCATTAATAAAGCCCACACTTGTATTTGCACTTAGGCACCCACATTGTATTCAGTCGATTCTACTGAGTTCACAGCCACCTACAACACTATGTCCTTCCCATCTGAAGTTGTAAAATCACACTTCACATCTTGTACTTGTATGATTGGTTCTGTGCATTCTGATGCATAACTTGACTTTTCCCCCTGTTTTGTTTCATTTCCTCTGATTCAGTCTATTATCTTACCATCTTAGCATCCTTTGGGATCTTTATTTTCTCTTTCATTCATGCATGGAACTTGGGACATGATCATTGCAAGGTAAGACTTCCCTTAAAGTGCTAAGCACAGTACCTGGCATATAATAAGCCTTCAAAAGACATTGTAGTTTTTATTATTACCCCAATACTCAGCACAGTGTTTGGGCCATAGCAGACCCTCAATAAATATTTATTGGTTAGTAAATGAATAGATGGATCAAAGATGGATGGAAAAAAAAAAAAAAAAAGATGGATGGAATGAATGAATATCCCCTTTCCTGTATCCCAGGTCCATTAAATTTGATATTATTGTCCCTCTTTTACAGTTAGAGAAACTAGAGCGATTAAGTAACTTGCTCAAAGTCACCAAGCTGGAAAGCGGTAGCACCAGAACTGCAACCCAGATCTGCCTGACTCCCAAGCATGTATGACTATTCTGCTCTACTCTGCTTCCTCATATCTGTATTCAGATCAAAAGAACTAATTGTAAAGTCAGAGTGAAGTCTAAGAGGCTTCCCAAGGTTGTGTATTCCAAGCTCTAGAAAAGCTGATTCTCCAGCTTGTGGCCCTGGGACACAGGGCTATAGAAGAGGCCAAGAGATGGCATCAGAGCACTGGGAGCCTCATTTCTTTCCTCCCCTTTGGGCCTCCTCCCATTTCCCCTGCCCCAAGCTATATGCTTAGCTATTTCTCCCTAAGAACGGGTAATATTCTGTGTCCCCAAGGAGACACTCTTAAAACCAACGAGTCAAGCCCCAGGAAGATAATTAGACTACTTGCCAAGACTTGGGTCAGTGGAATTGGGGGTCCAGAGAAGTAGCAAGAATGGTACAAAGAATACTGAGGCCTGCAGGAGATCTGCAGCTACACCTCTGGATTGTCAGCTTCTCATCTGTAAAAATGGGAGAGCAGGGGTAATGTGCTTTGCCCTGCCTGCTTCTCAAGACTGTTTGAGGCACAATAATGATAACAGCTGACATTTGTTGAGTGCCACCTCTGTGCCAGCTACAGTGTTGAGTGTCTTTCGTATCCTCACAGTTAGGCCCCCCCCTTTTTCACAAATAAGGAAATCAAGGTTTGTGGAATTAGGCGATTTGCCCAAGGCCTCTAAATCTAAGTGACAAATCTTGACATTTGAAACTGGGCTGCCTTTTGAGCCCATCAGAGCTGTGGGACCACGGCTGAGAGTGTGTCTGTGAACTCTAAAGAATGATATAAGCCTGTATCCTTTGGTACGAGAATGTCCTGTACAAGTATGCAGCCTGTTATGATTGGAACTGGAGGTGGGTGCCTGGTGGGGATAATTTTCCAAGGGGGTAGTTGAATAGATCAGATGGTTAGGATGGAAGGGCTATTTCCACCCACAGTGATCTGATTGGTTCCCCATAGTCTGGGTGGGAAAGGGGGGCAAGTATACACACACACCCTAGGACAGGTGGAGGTGGGAGAGGAAGCTCCTAGGGTATCAAGTCGGAGCCAAAAGGGCCTCCAGCAGGAAGCGCAACGTGGCTGAGATGCCTTGAAGCTCTCTGATAAGGATAAGGCAGGGAGAGCGCCAATCTGTCAGACTTTCCAAGAAACCAGGGACGTACAGCCCAGGAAATCAGTACACGTAGGAGCCTGCCCCACCCGTGATCCCTTGGTCCCCTGCCTCTCTGCCCTCAGGTCTCCAGCCACCCTGTTTCTACACTGCTCTCCCTGTGTCCACAGCCCACTGCTTGGCCCCCTGGGCACCTCCCTTCCAGGCTCACTCTCCTCTCACATACACCAGAACTCTGTCTGCCGTGGCAGTTCCTTTGTTTACTTCCAGAGCTCGCAGGCCTGCCCCCAGCCAAACACAACGAAACCCGGCCAGGGAGGGCTAGGCTCCAGGCTCAGGCTGGCCCCTCAGGGACAGGGAATGGCCTCCAAGCCAGGGAGGCAGCTCAAAGGTACGCTTCCACCCACCCTGGGCTCTTGCTTCAGGTCCTGACAACCCAGGTTTCAGGCCTAGAGGGAAGGGACACAGGATCTGCCCAGAGCTGGGCAAGAATCCTCACTGTTGAAACAGCTTTGGCTAGGAGCCCCAGGAATCAAAGACCCAGCTGGAGAGAGGTGGGGAAAATTTTGAGGCCCCCTGGATGGGAAGCAGAGGCCTAGGCTCTCTTCTCCTGGTCCTCCCTCTCTTCAGCGGGGCAGAACCTGGTCCCGAGCCATTAGAACGAGGACTCAAGTACCCAAATTTCCCTACCACGGGCTATATTCCCCTCCCAATAGTTCACGCCTCGCTCTTCCCCAGAGGTTCTAGTGGAGAAGGGAAGTAGGCATTTACTCTGGGCCAAGCCCCAAGCGGGAAACACTGTCAGGATGTGTCTGGCATTGGTCTGTATAAGGTCAGTAAGGTCAGTGGGGAGGTTACTTATCTAATGTATAATTATGTATTGATATACTGTATAATATAAAGGGGAGGGGCTCCAGTTGTTTCTAGAAATGGGGTGAAGGGGTGGAAGTTGTGCCGAGCTGGAGGGTAGCAGGGCCGCAGGTAAGATCATGTGAAGAAGAGTGGAGGATGCCCCAACAGAAAGGAGATGCCCCAATAGGGGAATAGGAGATCGTGGCGGCCCATGTTTCCCAGGGGGAGGTGGAGGGCCCTTTAAATGGTGACCAGTTGATTCTGTGAGTATGAGGTGGGGGTGAGGGGACAGAGCAGATACTGGTGAATGAAGTGGGGGTGATTTTAGAAGAAATGAAATCCCCAATTTCCTTCCCATTTATGGATCCATTTTGGAGACAACAAGCTTGACTAAGGAATGTTAAAAGGAAATCTGACTCTATTGCTAGGCCCCAGTGGAATAGATGGAGCTCTAGAAGAAAACCGGGATTGGGGTTAGAGGTAGCACTGGCTCTGCTCAGCCTGTACTCTCTGTCCCCTTCTGCTCCAGGCAGGCCACTTCCCCGCTCTGGGTCAGTCATTCTTTGAAGGGTCACTGGGTCTCCTGGGGTAAACAAGAAATCTGCCACCGTTTTAGGCACAGTTTTGCTTTTCATCTCATCAATGTACATTTTAATCTAACAGTCTAACAGCCTCACACTCCTCACCCCTGCCCAAGCCCACTCCCCCTCTTTCCCACCCCTGCCCAATCAGCATCCATCTGCCCCAGGGGCGGAAATGCACCAGGCACAAGGGTGATTCACGGAGGAGGTGGCTCCCGTGGCTCTCCCGAGGAGCGCCCTCCCTGGAGAGTCTGGCCCAGGTGAGGAGAGGTCGTGGGCTGAGTCTCATTGGAAAACAAGACCTCCTGGGTCTCAGTCCCATTCAGAGTCTGTCTCCCTGGGTCTGTCCCTGCCAGTCAGAGCAACAGAAGGGCAGAAATCCTCAGACAGGGGGACTTGTGGATAGAAAGTGACCTTCAGCCCAAGTCCCACCCCGAGAGTGAACAAGGCTGCTGAAATCCTTTCATGCGGGCTGTGTAGATGCTCCTGGCTGTAGCTTCCCGACCCGTCTATGATTCAGGGGTGCGGGGAGGGGCTCCTGGGGATGTGCCGCCCAGGAAGACAGAGGCCAGTGCTGCTACCTGCAGCCACAAGATTCCACGACCATGTCCTCATACTGCTTATAGACCACGTTGTTGGCGGAGTCGATGAAGAGGATGCTAATGGGACTCAGCCGTGTGGGCACACAGCAGGTGGGTGGCGTGGACTCAGGGTCCATGGAGTTCATCAGGGTCTGGATGACCGCATGGTTCGTGGGCTCCAGGTGGGAGCGCAGGGGGAACTCGCATAGCCCCTCGCAATGGAAGGCCTCATACTCCAGGGGCGCGATAATCCAGTCGTCCCAGCCCATGTCCTTGAAGTTGACATGCAGCGCCTTCCGACTGCAGCGGGCCTTGGGGTTCTTGCTGGGCCGCTTGCCCTGGCGCGTGGCCAGTGGGGCCCGCCGTTTTCGCCTCTGGCTGAACAGGTACTCATACACGGTCTTATCATCTTGGCCAGAGCGGGCCTTAATCTCATTAAAGAACAGGTCCCGTTTTTTGGTGCGGCCAAACACCAGGAACAGGGCCTTCTCGTGGACCTGCCGGGCAGCGCGGTCAAAGCCCAGGCCACGGAGGTCCACGGCCCGGCCCCGTTCCCAGGCCTCCAGCTCCAGGCACAGCTGGGCCGAGTTCTTAAAGTTTCGGAAGAGCTTCCAGATGTCGAACACCTCCCAGCCAGATCCGTCCAGGCCTGGCACGGAGCGCACATCCAGCAAGGCTGCCGGCTGTCGGCCGCTGGGGCAGCTGGACAGCTTCAGCTGGGCAGCCCGCCCGCTGCCGGGGGCCACCAGCTTGGCCGTGTCCGAGGGCTTCTTCCGCAAGATCCGCAGCTCGGCCCCTAGTAGCCCATCCTTCTCCAGGGCACTAATGTCAAACACGTACCTCTGCTTCCTGACCGCAGGACCTCGGTCATCTAGAGAGAACACCCAGAAGTCATTCCTTGCAACCTCACCAAGGGAGCCAGTCACCTCAAGGCCTCAGGGGAGGACCACAGTTCTTCTCCCCTCGAGACAGCTTTCTTTAACCTCTTCCCCACTCTGACAGAGGCCAAGACCCAAATCACTGAGAGCCTTTTTCAAAATAAGGGAGCTTCCTACACAGTCAACCAAGTAGGGTTGTTGATCTGTAGATGTGGCTGTTGGTGACTGGAGTGATTCTGGGTGTTTGTGTCAATGAGATGCATAGCAGAGGTCCATCAGCCTTAGAACTGCCTTCTACCTGTCCCTCTCCTGTCTGCTATCCAACATGACATCTCTTATCCAATATGTTATCCAATACTATATCTCCAATATAATGACCCCTGTGTTTCCAGAGGAGGAAACTGAGGCTCAGAGAAGTCAGTAACTTGCTCAAGGTCATGCAGCTGGGAAAAATCAGAGCTGGAATTCCAGCCTAGAACTTTTTACACTCCATTCTGAGCTGCTTCTACTACACTATGCCTTAAAGAAGATCTTAGTGTTATTGTTTTACAGATAAGGCACAGAGATGGGGAGTGACTTGCCTAAAGTCACACAGCAAGTTAATGACAAAGCTGATCTATAATCCAATTTGCTGGCTTCCCTGTCTAATGATTTTTGTTTGTTTCTTACCCTGCTGGGTGTGTGAGAGTGTGTGTGTGTGTGAATGACAGTTTGTGTGTGTAAGTATGATTGGGTTCATATGTGAGTTTGAAAAGTAATGCATATTTGAGTGACATGTTTTATGCATGTACAATTGGGCTTGTGTGAATATTTGCAGGGTATATATGTATAGGTGTCTGTCTATATGTAAGAAGATTCCACGTATATATGTAAAGTGTGTGTACATGTGTATAATTCAGCATGTATGTACAAATACAAGGCTGTGTACAGGAAGCTCAGTAGTATGCCCGAATCAGCATGCCCTCCTTCCTAAATACCAATTTGCCATTGGGAAACATTCATAATATTGCTCTAGAAGGTGACTAATTAGGCCTTTAAACTCCCCATCTTCCCCCCTCCAAGCTCCCTTAGAGCTGGGGGGCACAAGGACTGACTTTATGATTCCCGGAGGGGTCACAGCTTTCTCCGGCTGGGCAGGCAGCCAGGCCACCTCCCCCACCTCAGCCAGACCTGCTGCTTCTGTGCCTCACCCGCCCTCTGTCCTTCCCCCACCGGCCAGCTCTAATGAGGAGACGCTTCTCCTCTCTGACCCCTCCCCCACCCTGCCAGCCCAAATCCCAGAACCAGAACATAGGAGCTGCAGTCAGGTCCACCTCCCTCTTCACACTTATGGAGAAACTGAGGTCCTGAGAGGGGAGGGACTTGCTGAGATCACACAGCAAGCTGAGAGGAAAAGCCAAGAAGTGATGCGAGGTGGGCAGAGGGAGCCGTGAGGGGAGCAGATTGTCTCTTGGGTTCATGATAAAAATGATCCGTGTTTAGGACAGGACATAGAGTTTTCATGTTTGAAGGGCTCTCAGAAATCTCCCAGTCCAACCTCCATAGAGCTGTACTGATGGGGAAACTGAGACCCCAAAGGCAGAAGGGGTCTTCCCAAGCTCACACGGTAAGTTAGACCTTAGGTCTGTTGTCCACCCCACCCCCCATATATCTCAAGGTCATTCCACGACTCCAAGATGCCTCATGTACTGTCTTCACCTATCCTGTCTCCTCTGCCCCCTTAGCCTGAAGGCAAAGTGGCAGAACCATGGGTATCTGAGGTTAATGTCTCTCTCTGCCATCTGAGAAAACCTACAACCCCCTGCAGCCTGGAAAGTCTGGCCAACTCACGTAAGAACAGAGCATGGCCCGGTAATCAAGAGTCTTAAAGGCTGGTCCCCAACTCTGCCACCAACAGGCAGGTCTTGTCTCCTTCCCAGGCTTCAGTAACCCCCTCTGCACCTTGTGGGAATGATACTTGGTGATCCCCAGGTGCCCTCCAGCTCTGACATGCCAGTAGCCTGGGACCGGGTGTGTGTGAGGTAAGTCCCAGATACCACCCCAGGCCAGATGCACACGCTGGGTCCCACCAGTGCGGTGTCCGGGCTCTAAGAGCCCCCTCCGTGCATGCAGATGTCCCTCCCTCTGAGCCGTGCCCCAGCCACCCCGCCCCCTCACCTTGCCCTTTGTCAATAAAGCTGGTGATGGTGTTGGCCAGGCCAGCCTCCAACTTCACGCTGCTGTTGCCTCCCTTTCTGTCAGCATCGGACAGCGTCCTGTACAGCGAGAGCATGTACTCGTGGGGCGTGATGGGGGGTGGGCGGAACGGCTCCTTGGGCTCACGAGGGGACCCAGGCTCCCTGGCCTTCTTCAGCAGGAAGGGGCTGGGGACAGATCCTGCTTTGGGGGGTGCCTTACCCCCAGGAAGCTGTCCTTTTGGGGTCACAGTCCGCGCTGCAGCCTGCCTTGTCTGGGGAGGGTGTCGTGGCTTGGGTTCAGGGCCACCCGATCTGGGGGGCAGCTTTTTGGGTTCATCCTTCTTGGGCTGTGTCAGGCCTCCTGTCTGCCCGGTGCCCCCCTTTGCCCTGGCATTGGTGGCCCCCCCACCATAGCTGTGACCCCCCGGCCTGAAGGTGTTCTGGGCCAGAGGGGGCCTTTCCTTGGCTTCTGCTTTGGCCAATCCTGGCCTGGACCCCTGGGGTCTCTGGCCCAAGTCAGGGGCTCCCAACACAGTGCAGATGAATCCCAGGTCCAGCCAAGCCAGGTGCCAAAGCAAGAAAGCGAGGAGTTTGGGGGGTCTCATCCTCTGGCCAGCTGCTGAATGACACCAAAGAGAACAGCGGCAGCAGCGAAGGTGGCTCTGGTTTGGCAGGAAAAACCATGAAAGGAGCGGACCCTCAAAAGCAGCGGCGGCAGCAGTAGCAGCAGAAGCAAAGGCTTTCTCCTCGGTCTGAGACTCTTGAAGTCTGCCGGGTGTGTGTTTGTATCCAGTCCCATAGTGGAAGTGCTCTCGTATCCAGACGTGCACCGTCTCCAGTCAGCAGCTGAAAATAACTCGTTCTTGAAAGGAGAAAGCCGACCGCCCCCTTTCTCCTGCACAACTGACTGAGGGCTTGAAGGAGGCTTGTATGAGGCTGAGGGATTTTTCCAAGAAGGAAGAATGGCGTAATGCTGCCTGTGTGCTCCAGTTTTTTGTTTTTTTTTTTTTAAGTTTTGAATCCTTTCCAGTGAAAATACTTACACACACACACACACACACACACACACACACACACACACGCCTGCAGGTGCTCAGAAAAAATCTTTTACAAACCTGAACTCAGGAATTGGAAACGGAATTCCAACCCAAACCAATTTAATTACTCTCTGATGTCATGCTGTCTAAACTCATTTAAGTGCGATATATTTATGTGAAAAAAATCACCGCTGCCCTCTGAGGCCATGGCTCACGGGGGCTCTTGGCACAGAGCCCGTGGGGGGATTCTAGGTTTGGGGGGGAGCTCTCAGTCCCATGGAGCAGACTCAGGGGTCTTCACCTCCGTGTCATGGGGCAGCCCACCCCACCTTCCTGAAGAGAGATGCTGAGGAATGAACTCAAGGATCTTCAGCCCCAGAAGCACGAGGAGTGTGGGTTTCCAGTTAAGTCCTTGGGGTGTTTTTAAAGCAACCTCTGCGTCTAGTCTGGGACTTGATTTGTTGTTGGGGGGGCAGCACAGATGGCAGCATTTACCCACAGCTTCTTTTATTTTAATAAACTTGTGGTGACCCAGAGACAGAAAAATATCAGAACCCACTACACCCCTCCCCCCAAATGCCACTGACTGAGCTCAGATCTTTAGGCTTTGGGGGCGCTGCTGCCCTGAGCCCACTCCTTGAATGGAGGCAGGTTCAGAGTGTACCTCACTGCCACCCCAGCAAAGACAGACTCAGTTTTGTTCGGAGGGACTGGCTGAGTCCAGAGGTGGCAGCCCCAGCCTGGGGCAGCAGCGGCCCCTGCAGGAGGCTGGAAAAATGATTTCCCACACGATGCTTTTCTGGTAGTTCTGTAAGAAGTCTGAATTCCAGCTGGGCTCATGGGGGGAAAACTGTTCCCTTTACCTGGAATGGCCTCCTTTCACTCCCACAACGGGAAGAAGTCCTCCTCATCCTGAGAGCTTCAGCTGAAAATTCACCTCCTCCAGGAAGCCTTCCCTGATCCCCAGACAGAGCCAATTACCCCTTCTTGAACATTTTGCTGCAACACATCACACTGTGAGAGATATAGCAGCGGTAGAAGCCATGGTCAGGTAGGCTTCCTTCTTTTCTTTTTCTTTTCCTTTTTCTTTTCTCTTTTTTTCTTTTTTCTTTTTGGCCACACCACGCAGCATGCGGGATCTTAGTTTCCCAATCAGGGATTGAAACTGTGCCCCCAGCAGTGGAAGCGTGGAGTCTTAACCACTGGATTGCCAGAGAAGTCCCTTTTATTTACTTATTTTTAGGCTTCCTTCTTAATGCAAGAGTCTTCGAGCCTGACTGATAGAGATCTGTTCGTACTCTAAGGTCACCAGATTGGTTTCCCAGCACAACCTGGCACAGAGGAGAAGCTCAGTAAGTACTTGATGAATGAGAGAAGATGAAACTCACAGCCAGGGTGTCCAGATGCCCAACCAGCCTTTTCATAGTGATAACGTCCAGATCCTCGCTGATCTTCAGAGCACAGCTGCATAACTTGGCTATTTCATCTGGTGCTCCTAGGTCAGAAACCCCAAGAGAGCTCCACCTGCCCATCTCAGAGGATCAGTACACCACCAGACACTCTTTGGGGGGAGCTTTAAGGAAGAGGGGAATTCCTTAATATCTCTCCGGTTGCCCAGATTCACAACACTTGGCTTCCCTTTTGACTTGTCCACTTAAGCGGTCATCTCTGGGGTTCCTTCCTCTCCATGCCCCCCACCTCGCTGTCTCAGTCCTTCTCACGGCCTGTCCTAATATAATTCCCTTATAACCGGCTTCTAGGCCTCCTGGATCTCTCTGTTCCAATCCTCCCTCTCTCTAAAACCTGCCCGTTGAAAAGTGCCAACTCATGTGCCCTTTCCTCCATGAAGCCTTCCCTCATTCATCAGAAAATCCACACTCCTGATTTGCCATCGCACATTTTCTGTGCGCCTTTCCATTTTGGCAGCTGAAAGATTATCCAGTTCTGCCTCTGCTGCCCTGTCTCAGACACAGTTCATGTCTTCTACTTTGTGTACTTTTTTTCATTTTTAAAAATCATAACGTAATTCCTTATAGCAGTAATAATTTATTTATATACCTGTCTCCCCTGTTAGATTATGACTAGACTGCGCCATATTTATCTTCCAATTATTCGCAGGGCTGGGCACAGGGCCCAGCACATAGCGGGTTCTCAGTGTGCCGTATGGATGAATGAATCTCTGACCAGCCCTTATATACAAAAGCCATCATTTTCTACTTTAAGGTACAGTTGCTTGTAGACATATCCTGCCTTCCCTGCTGGACTCTGGGTTCCTTAAAAGGAGGGATTCTTGTCTTGCCACTTATTAGGTACTTTGTAAGTTTGAGTGAGTGAATAAATAAAGGGACGAATAAACCAAACAATCGGGAATTCCCTGGAGGTCCAGTGGTTAGTACTCCACATTCTCACTGCCGAGGGCCCAGGTTCAATCCCTGGTCAGGGGAACTAAAATCCCACAAGCCACGTGGCCAAACTACACAAACAAATGAACAAAAATAAATCAAACGATCAAGATGTCCCGGAACATGGCTTGATAAAGAATTAAGGGCTCTGGAGACAAACAGGCCTGGTTTTGAATTCTAGTTCCGCTATATGCTTTAGTATATTGTATGATCTTTGAAAGCCTCTAAAACTCTCTGAAACTCTGAACAAGAATCATGACAGTACCTGCCTCACAGGGTGTTTGTGGGGGATTCAATTGAATAAATTACAAAAAGTGATTAGCCTGGTACCTGGCAAATAATAATAGCTACTGTTTATTGAGCAAGTACTGGAGTAAACTAGACTCAGGCTTTTGTATCCCACTTCATTTTTATCGTATCTTCACAATAACTCTATGATGAAGGTACTCTCAGTACCCTGATTTTGCAGATGAAGAAACTAAAGCTTAGAAAGGTTAAATTACTTTTTAAGCCTAATTCCTTCTCTGACACATTTTATACCAAAGAACCCTAACCTGACTTCTAAAAACATAAGAAGTGAAAGAGTGGTAGGGGGCAATTATGGTATTCTTGGCTTTTAGTCAAGGGCTCATCCGATCGGCTGGGACTTTGGGGACAATGGAGGATTCAGAGCAGGGCTGTTATCTGGGGACCAGGGAACTCCAGAAATGGGGTGGGAGTTGGGAAGGGGGACTCTGAGCTTGCTTAGAAGACCCTCTCCAGGGAGGAGCTCAGGGGACTGGCCTGGCTCTCACTAGAAAGGTGACTAATCACTTCGGTCCCCTCTGGTAATTGCAACCAGATGCTGCCGCTGGCAGCGCTTCAGTCTCAACATGTTTAATTACTGGGACACAGAGTCCCTCGCCTCCCCCATGTCCCCCTATCTCCCCCTCTCCTGTCAGCAATATTAATTTCAAACTCGAGGTAGAGGATTGGAGTCTTGGGAAGCCACTGGCATGGAAACAAGCTTTACAGTCCCTTCTACCAGGTAGAGTTTTTAACTTCTATACATGATTCCCCATCCATCTCACTGGCATGCCACAAAACATACTCTTAAAGTCAGCAGACCAGAGTATCATTCATACCCATTTCACAGATGAGAAAACAGTGAATGGAATCATCACCATCATCCTTTGCTTTTTTCAAGCACTTAGCAGTTTTCAAAGTGGCTTCACGTTCTTTATGCTATCTGAACCTCCTATTTCTCAGAGTCAGTTCAGCATGGGATAGAGCTGGCTAAGAGGCAGCTTCCAGGATCAGACAACTTGGTTTGTGCCCTGTCTCTGCCACTAACCAATTGGGTATTTATTCATTTATGTACTTAATTATCCATCAACTATACGCTGGGTGTCTACCACGTGTTACATCCTGGGCCTGAGCACAGGGTATCTAACAGTGGACAAGACTGCCAAGTCTGTGCTCATGTTCTGGTGGAAGAGACAGACAAACAAGCAAACAAATGTATAATTTCGGAGAATTCTAAGTGCTGTGAAGAAAAATTAAGCAGGGGCAAAGAGATGTCTATTTTAGATAGGAAAGTCTCTTTAAGGGGGTGATGTTTGAGCAGAGATCCAGGTGTAGTGAGGGAATGAGCCATACAAAGGTCTGGGAGAAGATCATTCTTGGTAGAGGGAATAGCAAATGCAAAGGCCCTGTGGCATGAATGTGCTTGGCATATCTGCAGAACCAGGAGAAGCTGATACGGCTGAAGCAGAGTGAATGCAGGGGGAGTGATAGGAGATGAGGTCAGATTATGCCAGGACCACAATGAGTACGGCCTCACAAGCCAGAGAAAGGAAGTTGGATTTTATGTTTCGTGCAGCGTGAATTTTAGTGCAGAGTTTTAAGCAGAAGATTTGTCTAACATGATGATGAAGAGCTGGACTACCTGCCTTCAAGTCCTGGCTCCCTAATTTACCAGCTGTGTAATCTCAGGCCAATTATTTAATCTTTCTGTGCCTCAGTTTCCTCATATACAAGAGTGGGTCAAAAATGATCTGCACTCCGGTTATATTAAAACTTCTGTAAATTCTACAGCCAGAGTGCGGATAATTTTTGACTCACCCTCGTATAAAGTGAGGCTAATAATAATATACCTGCCTCAGAGTTGTTACAAATTTTCGTTGTATGTTCTTAGAACAATGTCTTATGCAAAGTAAGCTCTACATAAATGTTACCTATTATTCCTATCTTTAAAACAATTTTCCCTGAACCGGTTGCTTTACCTGTAAAATTGGAATAAAAATATCTGCTTCACAGACTGCTTATAAGAACTAAATGTATTTACATATGTAGAGCACCTTTCTTTCAGTAACCAGCGTATAGTAGGTGCTCCATAAATTATGGTTAAAAGAAAAAAAAAAGAGTCCATTGCTAAAATTGTCCTTGTTCACAAATGAGGAAATTGAGTCTCAGAGGAGTTAAGTGATTGACACAAGGTCACATAACCAGAAATGATCAACGTAGGACTCAACCCAAACACATGACTCTGAATCCAGTGCTCTTCCCCACAGCAAGGAAGGATTCATCTTTCCTGGCATCACCCTATATGAAAGGGATTGGCTGTGAGGAGGGCCCAGAGCCCCCGGCCATCCATCTGTGCTTCTTATAATCTGTGGGGCCTGGGCCATCCCCATCCAGGGCGCCCAGAGAGCCCCAGCAGGAGCAGAGCCACCTGATCCTCCTCTCAATCATCATTCTGGTTTGTGTTGTTTAAATTTCCCAGGAGCTGCCACTCTGGTGGGCGCTCCTCCACTGAGCTCTCAATGGCTCCCCCAGCTGAGCTCCTCAGGAACTGCACCTTGTCAGAGCCTGTGGGTCCTCAAGAGAGGTCAGTCCATCCCACTCCCCGCAGATTATTATATATTATAATCTGGAAACTGCGTGTGGGTGTATGTGTCTTTTTGCCTTTTGCGGGGGTGGTGCACAAAGTAACCATACATTTTTCACTTTTATTCTTTATTTAAAATATGTATTTTAAAATTTTTTTATATTTTAAAAATATTTTACAAATAAAGTAATGCATTGGGACTTCCCTGGTGGCGCAGTGATTAAGAATCTTCCTGCCAATGCAGGTCGATCCCTGGTCTGGGAAGATCCCACATGCTGCGGTGCAACTAAGCCCATGTGCCACAACTACTGAGCTCACGCACTGCAACTACTAAAACTGGAGCGCTCAAGGGCCCGTGCTCTGCAACAAGGGAAGCCACCACAACAAGAAGCCCGCACACCACACCAAAGAGTAGCCCCCGCTCGCTGCAACTAGAGAAAGCCCAGGTACAGCAACAAAGATCCAACAGAGCCACCCCCCCCAAAAGAAAAGTATTTTTTAAAAGAGTAATGTATATTAGAAAGAAAGGCAATACAAATTCATGATGAAAAACAGTTCAAACAGTACAAGAGAATACACAGGAAGTCCCACTCCCACCCAGAGCCCCAGTTTCCAATGCTTCTCAGAAACAATCACTTTTATCAGTCTCCTGGATGACTGTCTATGCAATGTAAGCTTTGAAAAAAACTTTTAATTGAAGTATGATATCTGTACTGAATATATTTTAATTGTAAATTTAAATCATGTTCATTGTAAAAAAAAATAAAATGGAAACAATATCAAAATGTATTAAATTAAAAGAGGCCACTCCCAAATCTCTCTCCCTAGAGGGAATCACTGTCAATAGGTAGGGACCTGGAAACCTTACTGTCATTCTTGAGCTCAGAAACCTCAGATTCTTGCAGGACTCCTTCCATTCCTCCCTCCCTTCATCTGCTTTTATCTCCCACTTTGCACATAAAAACTCTAATAGGTAAGTATTATTAGCCCCATTTGCAGTAGAGGAATTTGAGGCTCAGAGAGGGTTGGTGGGTTACTCAAGACACAGGCAGAGTCGGGAGTTCAAACCCGGGTGAGTGTGTCGGCCTCCAAGCCCAGGGTTCTTCCCACCAATGTTCCTCCACCTGATTCCTGTCCAGGTTCTTAGAGTTTAGCTGCTGTGTCACCTGAGGCAGCAGATAGAGTATCAGGTTGGAATATAATTAAGGGCTCTTTTTTTTTAACCCCCTTTTTTTTTTGGCTGTACCACATGGCATGCTGGATCTTAGCTCCCTGACTAAGGATCGAACTCGCGCCCCCTGCAGTGGAAGCCCGAGGTCTTAACCACTGGACCACCAGGGGAATCTAAGGGCTCATTTTTTGAGGGAAGAGAGGACCCGGTTCTATGGGAGCTGTCCCTGTACATCCTTCTACTGCCCAAACCCCGAACGGTATTGAGCAGATGGTGCCCACTTCAAGAAATGTCAAGCTTGGGGGAGTGGGTATTTAGAGCTTGACTTGGTCAGTGGGAAGGGGCAAGAATTGGAATGAGACCTGGCCACTGAGACAGGATCAGGTCCCGGGGTGGGGGGGGGGGAATACCCAGCTGATGGAGGGGATTGTATTATTATCTAATTATAAATCCAAGGAGATTCATACGATCCAACCAAGTGGCAGAATCAGCCGGAGGAATGCCCAGGGGGAATCCCCAGCACTGCCCAAACATCCATGCTCCGGCATGTCCCTGTTCCAGGCACACGGCTTGGAATGCCCTTCCTGCCTTTGTCTGCTTAGCTGATTCATCCTTCACAATCAGGTTATCATGTCACCACCTCCATGAAGTCAGCCACTCCCTCTTTATAGAATTTACCACCCTGTAGGTGTGTGAAATATACATTTACCCACCTGCCTCCACTTGAGTCTGTGGACTGAGGCTCTAGGCAGGGTCCATGTGTTATTGTTCTTTGGGTCTCTCCCAGTGTCTAGCACAGGATTTGACACATAGTAGGTGCTCAATCAATATTTGTTTAATGGTAAGTGAGTAGACTCTGATGGAAAGCAGCAAGTTGTTCACAAGCCAGTACAAGATGCTATATTCTTTTGGTGCCCAGAGCTCTGCTTCCGGCAGTTAGCTTGCAGTGAGAAAGAGGGGAATGATTGAGGTTTTTTTTTTCTTCTTCTCAATTTTTCCCCTGTCATCCTCAGCTCACCTTAGTCACTCAGGGTATTGACATGGAGAGGAAGATGGAGAAAGGGGTGTGAAAAGTCTTCTTTGAATTAGTATGGTAGCTGGCTTTGTGATTTCTGGGTTTGGCAAATGCTTATAGCTGTTCCTGTCCGTCAACAAACAAAGCATCATGGAGGGCTTTTATGGGTTCTTCAGGGGTTCCCTGCTGGGCTCTTCTCTTGCACTCCTCTTAGCAAAGGCACCTCTATTGCCAATGGTCATTTGTCTTCTTACTTCTGGAGTCCCTTTACCCCTCTAGGAGGCCCTACTGAACAGGACACAGGAGAGGCCTATGCAGCTCTGTTTCTTTTACTTAGTCCACATTTGGCCTACAGAAAACATTCTCTGACAAATTCTGGGAGAGCAGGACAACCCCAACATAGCAGCACTCTCCTGGGTCTGCTGCCAAAGCAGTTAGCAGGCTTGTCTCTTATTGATAGATTTCCTGGGCAGGAGGTAGATCCAGTCATTACGCTCCCCAACTGCAATGAGATTGAATGTGGTACCTCAAACCCTCCCGGAACTCCCCTCTTCCAATTGCTTGGCTTGAGTGGTTACATCTTCCCTAAGAAGGGTGGGGACTCAACAGAAATATCTCCACACAAATTCTCTATCCTCCATTCTCTTGACACCACAGATGAAGGATTTAAGAACTTTAAAACAGATTTATAAAATCTGTTTAAAAAAAAAAATATATATGTATACACACACGGTTTTTTTTAGCCCATCATTTCAAAATTTCACTATATAATTTTAAAAAGAAAGAGAATCGGTCACTCCACGCAGCCTCTTGGCGTGGGGCTGGGGGAATATCTATAAATAATGAGCAAGCCTGGGGTGCAGGATCCACATTACACTCCTGGAAAAGGGTTAGGATAGAAAGTGTGTTCCCAGAGAGGGAATTTAGGGCATAAAGGAAGAACCCCAGTTCATTTGGAGGGCACCTGGGTTGGTTTTCTTTCAACTGATTCGTTGTCTCTCCCTCCAATCCAGCTTCCTTTCAGGCCTTCTCCCCACTGTAGATCATCAGACAGGTATGAACATGGCCAGACTCTAATTGTGGCTAGATTGAGTCTTTCCCTACAGGGCTCTTGGGTCCCAAGCAATTCAAGTGTTGTATATGAACAACACCTGAACACCATTTTTTTTTTCTTTTGGTTCCAAACATTTCCGGCACTTCATAGGATGTTTGAAGGCTGATGTACCCTCGAAGCCTATAGAATCTCTAGAGGGGATGTTACCACTCTTACACATCAGCTAACTCCACTTTCTGCTCTGGCCCAGACAAAATGCACAGTTGTACTACTTTATCATGTTTTAATACAATTGCCAACTTGCTGTTAATACACTATATTATTATCCAATACTAGTACATAACAACTATTCAATAAATGTTTGTTGGGTGAATGAATAAATGAATAAGGGGACGAACTAATGAATTCTCTTTTACAAAAATCAAAGATTACAGTTTGTTTTAATCCTCTTCTACTCCATTTGCCTTTTAATGCTATGTCTTGATAGTCTGAAACCTACATTTATTCTTTGCGGTCTTAAAATGTATTGTGTAGTTTGCTGATGGATTTTATGTCATTAACCTTTTGTAACACTGAGGCTGACTTCATTCAATTCACGATGCTTATTTAGCACCTACCCTGTGTCAGGCTCTGTGTTAAATGCTAGGAATGTCAGACATAGTCCCCTATTCTCATGAAGCTTAAATTTTCAAGGGGGAGAAAGATAATAGGTAAACCAAAATAGGTAAGTAAAAGTGCTATGAAAAGAGTACTGTGACAGAAAATGTTAGGGTATTACTTTACGTAGCATGACCAGGGAAGACCTAGCTGAGGAAGGATCATTGGAGACCTGAAGGAGAGCAAGTTGTCAGCTAATCCAAGAGTTTGGGGTAAACTGGGCTAGGCGTTGGCAAAGTATGTGCAAAGGCCCTGAGGTGTGTATGACATTCCAAATACTGTAGTGAACATTCTTGCACACAACCTGTCGGGGGAATATTTCCCTGGGGGAGATTCCCACACAACTGAGTCTTTGCATCCTTTTCTCTGTCCAATGTTCCTTCTTCCTTCTCAACATAGTTTGCCTTTAAGAATCACTGTCCTCCCTTCCATCCCTCCCCGCCCCTTACTTTCTCTTTTTCTCAAGATAACTATTAAAAACTTGTTTTGTTCTTATAGGAGAAAAAACACAAAGATACTCTTATCAAAGTGTTCCCTTCTCAGGTTCCCTTTGGCTGTGAATTGCCCTGTTCACTTCTGCTATTCATTCATCCATCCATGTATTCACTCAGCACTTACTGAACTCCTATTTTGTACCAAGCCTTGTGCTGGGTGCTAGAGATACGCAATCTTATACAGCACTTCTCAAAATATGTTCCCAACGCATGGGGACTCACCCAGGGTATTTGCTGGAATGCAGATTCCTGGGCTCCACGCCTGGTTTACTGACTTTCCAGTGGTGGAATCCTAGAGACTGCATTTTAGTAAGTTCCCCAGTTGTTGTTGCTTTTAAAATCTCAATTAAAACTTTAGAACCACTGAGTGGAGAAGAAAGGCAGGTAAATGGAATTTACAACGCTAAGAAAACGCACTGATAATTTATGCAGAAAACGCTACGGGAATAACGGCTCAGAGTCCCCCAGCGTGTCAGGCTTACGCAGGAAATCAGACAAACTGCAGATCTCCGGACGGATGCAGGACGGTAAGGCAAAGAAAACACCCTGTGCAACGCCATGTGTGTTCAAATGATACTGCGTAACTAGGCTGCGAGTGCTGTATTGCCTGAAGCGTCTTGGAGCTTCGGGCTCTGAAAGTAAGCTTTATCACAACGCAGCGCACTTGTTAACTGCGCTCAGGTTCTTGGGTGGAGCAGTGCGCAGGCGCGCCCAGAACCAGGTGACCGTACACATGCGCAATATGTAACCCCGAAGCCAAAAGGGGTATGATTGAGGGCAAGTTTTTTGGTTGCCAAAACTTCCCTTGCTCAAATCCAGCAACCCCGGATGTCCCCGTTTCTGGCAAGGGACTCTTCACATCTCTTAACATAATCCACTTTTTCCTTCTGGGCCACCCTCCGTAAATCGGCTGCCAGTACCCAACATGGCGGAGGCCCCCAAGCGGCGCCGTCCGCCCGTAGGCGCGCTATCCGGCGGGGCGGGGCCCTCCGAAAGGGCGGGAGTTTGGGGGGGGCGGGGCCTGCGCGCCTGCCCCGCGGTGGGCCCGCGCCCCCGGCCGGGCCTTGGCTGCAGCTTTAGCGGCTCCGACGCTGAGGAGCGCCCGGGGAGTCTGCGGGAGCCGAGCGTGGTGAGGTGGGGCCTCAAGGGCTGGCGGGAGGTGCCCGGGTTAACGGTCCGAGGCCCAGAGACCGGCCCTCCTAGAGCGTCTTAGGGAATTCCGCTCGGGAAGCGGCCTCCAGTTTCCCGGGAGGCACCCGGGGCCCAGAGAGGGGCTGGGACCTGTCCCAGGCGGGTGCGTCCGCGTCCTGCTGCCGCCACCGCTCTGGGCTCCAGCCCGCGTAACAAGGGGTCTTCCCGAGCCTGGGGCTGTCAGATACGGCGCTGCGCTCTCCTGCTCGTCCAGCTCCTGGCTCCCGGAATTTGGCGGCTCCCTCTGCCCTTGGGGCTTTGCACGTGATCTGTCCGAAAGATCCGCCCTACCCGCCGGCTCCACTCAGGAACTCTCATTCTTCGGGATCCAGCTTAAATATCACTTACTCGGAAACCTTTCCCCACCGCTTTCTGCAGGCGCAGTAAGCTTGCTGCTGGGTTTTTGCACGCGCTGCACCGAGTTACGTTTCCTGCTCCTCTTTTACAGCCGTGCACTTGTTGGAGCGTTATGCCTTGCCTTTTTCATCTGTATCCCAGGGTCTAGCACGTGATGATCATAATAATAGCTAATATTTACCGAATAGTCACAAAGGTGCTACTAAATGCATTACCCATTTAATCCTCAGAGCAATTCCGTAAGGTGGGTTCTATTTCCTCACATTTTATGCGTGAAGAAACTAAGGCACTCTTAGATCAAATTGCCTAGAGCCCCACAACTAATAAGTGGGTGGAGCTGGGATACGAATCCTAGGCTGTCGGTCACCAGAGCGTGTGATAATTCTCCTAGATTGCCTTTGGGTTTGGTAAATATCTGTTGCATTGGTGTTTACATGAGGCCCCCGCGTTGTGGAGGCCAGGATTGTGATGCACGTGAGAAAGCTTAGAAAGGAGAATTGATGTTCCCAAATATACAGAGTGAGTTCAGGAGGAAACCGAGGCTGGGACCTGCTGCTAGCCCTCTGTTCCTTCAGCTGCACTCTTACCTTTCTTTGGTCCTTTTCCATCAGAGAGCTCAAGACCTAGACCTAGGTTTCACACCGTTTAGAAAGTGTGCCCTCCCACAGCTGTGATTTCATATTTCATGATTTAGGGGGCAGCATAATGTAATGGAAGGGCACAGAATTTGGAAGAAGATTGGGGTTCAGTATTTGCTCTGCCACTGACCAGTTATTGCCCTTCTGTGTTTTGAGCCTCAGTGTTCTTGTCCGTAAAATGAAGGCAGTAATTTCTTCTCAAAGGGTTTTTTATGAAGATTACAATTGTTGTGGGAGAGTAAAGTGCTATACAAACTACATGATCTGTTTCTTTGTTGTTCATTTTTACCTTTTAGAAGGTTATAGAACTGTCAGCATTTTGCAAGACCTTTGATATGGATCATGCTGCCTAAGGTTCTTATTTCATTCATTCATTTCGTCAAATATCTAATGAGTACCTGCTATATACCAGGCACTGTTTTAGGAGCTGAGAATACAGCAGTCAATCAAACAATATTCTTGCACTTGGGAAATTTACATTGTGCTAGATATATTACACGTAATATTCAGATAGGGCCAGATAGAGCATGGTAAGGTAAGTAGAAAAATACCAGTGCGTGTGGAGGGGTGGTGGTATTTTATACTGGGTGGTTAGGGAACAACTTACTGAGAAAGTGGCATTTGAACAGAGAACTGAAGGTGGCAAAGGAGCCAGTCATGAGAATAACTGGAAGAGGAGGCCCTGGATGCGTGTGTGGCTTGGTGTGTTCCAAGCACGTACAGCAAGGAGAGCTGTGTGGCTGGAGGGATGTGAGAAAAGGGGAGAGGAGTAAGAAATGGGATTAAAACAATTGGAGGCTAGAATCAAATCATTAGGATCCGGTAAGCCAGTAGAATGATTGTGGTTTTTACTCTTGGTTAGCCACTGGAGGGTTCTGAGTGGCCTAATCTGTCACTATTTTAAAAGGATTACTGACTGTTCTGCTGAGAAAAAGCAAATTTGGGAAGCAAGGGTGGAAGCATTGCTACCACCTAGGAAGCTTTTGCAGTCATCCAGGTGTGTTAGTTATCTATTGCTATGCAAGGAATTATCCCAAAATTTAGCAACTTGAAACAAGAGTCATTTATTATCTCATATTGTTGTGGGTCAGAAATCTGGGAGCAGCTCCGCTGGCTATTTCTGGTTTAGGATCTCTCAGGAGATTGCACTCAAATTGATGGCTAGTCTGCTCCCAAGATGGTTCCTTACCACTGGGCCTCTTCACAAGGTTGCCTGGGTGTCCTCAGGACACCGCAGAGAGAGTGGGGAGAGAGCAAGAGCTGGAGAGAGGGGAGGCCTTTTGTGACCTTATTTTGGAAGTTGTTTCTACTTTATTCATTAACTTTGTTCCAGGAGAGAGCTAGGCTCCACCTCTTGAAGGGAGGAGTATCCAAGACTTTGTGGGTGTACCTTAAAGCCACCACACCAGGCAAGAGTGGCTTGGCTCAGGGTGATGGTGGGGGTGGGTCAGAAGTGATAGGAACTGGTAGAGCCAACAGGATTTGCTGATGGATCAGTTATAGGGTGTGGGAGAATGGAGTAAGTATAACTGTAAGGCTTTGGGGCTTGAGCAACCAGAAGGATGGAAGTACCATTTACTAAAATGGGGAAGATTGGAGGAATAGGAGTTCACTTTTGGATGAGTTAACTTTGAGGTGCCTGTTAGACATCTGTGTGGAGAAGTTAAATAAATGTTTGGATTTAGTATAGGAGTGTGACATGCCAGAGGGAAGTGTGAGCTGGAGATGCAACACTGGGAGTCATGGGTGTATAGGTGCAGTTTTAAGTCATGAAACTGGATGACATTATCTAGGAAATGAATGTAGATGGGGAAGAGGTCTGAAGCCTGAGCCCTGGGACCTCCAACCTTTAGATGGTGGGGAGACATGGAGGAACCAGCACAGGAGACTAAAGGGAGAGGCCTTGGAGGGGGGAGGAGGACAGAGAGGGGCCCCACGGATGAGATTATATAAGGAGCTATATGCTAATTTCTTTTTTTTCTGGAATAAGGAATAAATTGTCTCTGCAGACAAATATCTATAGTTTCTTTGCTCAGGAAATAAAATGTCTGTGCCCTCAAGTGTTTTTCCTTTTTTGTTGTCAGTGACAAAATTCTGTTTAATAATACCAGTCCTTGTCCTAGTCCTTGTAACATTACACCTCTACTCCAAGTTTAGGTGGTGTTGCTGCTATTTTAAATTTGTTTAAATACTCCTTTTGGAAGAATTTGGATGAGAAGAGACAAAATATATAATTTATGTCACTCTTCTGTCATTCTCCACCCTAAGTTCAGAGGTCACTGCCCTTCCCATTCTGCTTCCTAGCAAAAGTAGGAAGTCAGCTTTATTCATTTGTGTATCACTGTGGCCAATTATGTGATTGTAAGCTGGAATTCATGAGTGTTTACAGGAGAAATTAATGTATAAAAGAAGTGAATCTTTTTCCTTTACCTGTGCTAATGATAACATCTATTCAGTGGTTTACAGTTTATAAAGCACACTGACATCCATTATCTCATTGAATGCAATTCAGTCTGTTACCATTTGCCAACTACTGACCTTTTCCTTTCCTGAGGGGCATTGAAACCTACCTTTCTTTTGGAGCTCTGCTAGTTTATTTATTCTCTGGCTGATCTGACAGTGTGTTAATAAAAGGTGCTGAACTGTGTCTTGAGGAAGCTCAAAACTAAATCTCAATTTCGGAAAAATTCCTGATGTAGTTTTTCTGTGTTCTGTCCATCTTTTTATTCCTATTTTAGTGATTTTGGGGGGGGGGGGCATTAATCATAAAACAATTCAAAACATTTTTAAAATAAACTATTTTTCAGAACAATTTTAGATTTACAGAAAAATTGTATAGCACAGCAAGTTCCTATATACCCTGCACCCAGTTTCCTCTGTTAGTAACATCTTACATTAGTATGGTACATCTGCTACAGTTTCACATCATTTTTAAGGTAAATGGGGCATACAAATAAAATACGAACTAAATGAAGTAAGCCTCAGTTTCCTTATCTGTAAAATGAGAGGGTTGGACTAAATTTTTAAATAGTTCTAAAATGTTTAAATTATTCTGCTAAAGTAAAATGATCGTGTAATTCTAATATAATTCCACTTCTTTACTGAAATGTTACTATCATTTTCTAAAATAATGTATACACGTTAATAACAGCCTATTCTAAAAGAGGAGTTAGGGACTTCCCAGGCGGTCCAGTGGTCAGGACTCCGCACTTCCACTGCAGGGGGCACGCGTTCCATCCCTGGTTGGGGAACAAAGACCCTGGAAGCCACATGGCCATAAATAAATAGATAGATAGATAGATAGATTTAATAGGAGAATTCCAGGAACTATGGGAGGGCTGCGTATATATTAGGTTTGTATAATATATATAAATACATGATTATAAATATATATAATATTATATTAGGTTGAGTTACATGAAATTATCATTTTATTAGGTTAAAAAAAGGGCAGATGTTGGCAATTTCTATGGTTCAACCTATTGCTTTGGGGGTTAGGGAGCCTTTGGGGGCCTCTGAGACTCTGTAAAAGCCTGGCCCAACCCTCACAGAGTTAGGAGAGAAAAGGCTCTTCAAGTCCCTTGAAGCAACTCCAGTTAGTCGTGTTGGCAGTGAGAGCTATTTCCCAGCAGGTCTGTGCCTCCAACCAGAAGAGAGAGGTTGAGCCAGTACTTCACAGCCATGGTGGAAAGGAAGGGCAGAAAGGGAGGCCTTTGGAAGTACTGACCCAGCTGATCAGCTAGGATGAGGCAGCCTGGGGTGTTGGGGCCTCTAAGCCTTTATGGGCGCCACTCTCCTCTTCCTACTTTATGCCCTTTCCTTACTGTCTAGTACAAGCTCTGCAAACCCGTGTATCTGCAGTTGCCCAGGAGTGTGAGGGAGGGGCTAAGCCAGGGCGGGGGCCAGAGACTGAAGTGAAATGGAGAGCATATGTCTTATCTGAAGGGGGCAGATGCTGTTTCACTGCAGCCAGTTGTTGCCTTGTAGGATTGTGGGTCAAGGGTCGCTAGATATTCTGATTATCCAAAGGAGCCAGAGATATGAATTTTTATATGTGTTTTCCCAATGGTAAATGTTGGCACCTAACTTAAACTCTTAAAAACCATTGTATAGGCCACACAGTGATTGAAAAGAACCCACAGTCCACATTTGTAACCTCTGGCCAAGGGTTTAGATCTGCCGGGAGTGAGGTCCGCATGCATTTCCTCATTATGCATTGTTGACAACCTACTCGTGACCAAAATGAACTAGCTCCTGCCTTTGAGGAGCTCACAGATTAGTGGAGAAGATAGACAAATAGTAATGATGAGATGTATCATAGACATTCTCTCTGTATATTGCATGTAAATACATATATGGCTTATAATACGTAATATAGATATGCCTATATATGCAGCTATAGAAGTGATTAATTATTCCTGGGTGCATCTGGGAGGACCTGATAGGAAGTGGCATTTGGGCCAGGATGTAGGAGATCAGCAGTTTGGAGCATTAAAGGGACTTGATCCCCCCAGATCCCCCCAAACCCACACTGTATGTGCAAATGTTACATTTGCTGTATGTGCCATTTTCTTCAGATTATGAAACTGATACTGCCAAGAAGGTAGCTCTAATAGACCATTTTCCTGATAGGTAGTTGGAAATACCGGTATTCCTCAACCCTGCTGGTGAGTGTCTCAGGGCCGATAAAATGAGAGAACTCTAACCTCCTCCGCCCCCACCCGAGGTTATCGTGTGTTTTAGAGGCCTAAGAAACTCAGAGGTCATGGAGCTGGGTGCCCTCATTTATGGATGAGGAGCCTGAGGGAGTCGCGTGCTCGAAGTCGCAGAGCCCACTGGAGACAGAGTTTGCATTAGCGCCCCGGACTCTTCTGGACCATCTTGCCTCCCTGTCTCCTGGGTGTCTCCGAAGTCACTGGTTAGGCTGGCCTCCCCCACCTGCTCCCATTGCCCTGTTCTGGCCCAGCTCCTGGTGAGTGAGGAGGGTTTACCATTCTGCTGAAGCTGGCTCCTCCTTCCCTGTCTCTTTTGGTCCCCCTGCCTGAAATGCATGCTACTTGCTCAGAGAGATTCCGTGTATTCAAATCCTAATCAACCAAATGCCAACTGTATGAACTAGGACAAATTGTTTAACCTTTCTGATTTCTCAACTAAGGCTTGGCCTTTGTAAGCCTCCGTTTCCTCATCCACATGTAGAGTTAAATTAGTACCAATGCTGAAGTGTGATAGGAAAGCATTGGAAGGTTTCGAGATTCTTGTGATGCCAAAATGGCATAAAGCACTTAACAAAGTGACTGATGGCTAGAAGCACTTCACAAGTATTCACTGTGATGATGATTCCCTGTTCGCAGCCCCTCAGGTTGGATTAAATGTCCTTTTGTTGTCTTCCCATACTATCCTATGATGTCTCTATCATCACTGCGCAGACTGCATCGTACTGTAATTGTGTCCATCTCCCCTGCTAGCCTAAAAGCACCTTCCGTGATTCATTCAGCAAATGTTTATTAGGTACTGTACCAGGCACTAGGGATGCAGTGGTAAACTAGGAGCTCTTGGGTTGAGTGCAGAGTTCCAAAAGGCATGCCAGGAAACACTAGTCCTGTGAGCTTTCCCAACACATTGGGGAAACGATGCTCATCATGGCCCCCCTTTAGAGATTAGGTCCATCTTAGTTTGTTGTTTTTTTTTTAAATTTATTTATTTTTGGCTGCACAGGCTTTCTCTGGTTGTGGAGAGTGGGGTCTACTCTTCATTGTAGTGCGCGGGCTTCTCATTGCTGTGGCTTCTCTTGTTGCGGAGCAGGGCTCTAGGCACACGGGTTTTAGTAGCTGTGGCGCCCGGGCTTAGATGTTCGCGGCGTATGGGCTCTTCTCCGACCAGGGATTGAACCCACGTCCCCTGCATTGGCAGGTGGATTCTTAACCACTGTGCCACCAGGGAAGTCCCCATCTTAGTATTTTAAAAGCTCCGAAGAGTACTGTGGTAAAGGAAGCTATTTACTTTGTCCAACCCAGTTTTACCAGACTAAATGAGAATTTGCTGAATAAATTTGTCATCTAGACAGTTCTTTCAACTCCACTGTGTGCTCTGGTCCCCAGCTCAAGAGGAGGTCCAAGTGACACAGCAATGATTGGAGAGCCTGCTGGGAGCGCACAGCTGGCTGCATAGGGGCCTGTGGGCTTACTGTCCGGTGCCCCCATGGAGACAGGGGGCCCTGGGTTGAACAATATGAAGCCCCGGTCACTGCAGCTGGTGCTGGAGGAGCAAGTGCTGGCGCTACAGCAGCAGATGGCAGAGAACCAAGCAGCCTCCTGGAGGAAGCTGAAGAGCTCCCAGGAGGCCCAGCAGAGGCAAGCAGCCCTCGTGAGGAAGCTGCAGGCCAAGGTGAGGCAGCTGCCCTTTCAGGAGGGGGAGAGAGAATGCTTGGGGCTGGGGACTGAGGTGGGATGAGGTCTGCAGGAGATGGAGCCACGTGGTAGGAATGTCCTAAACAGCTCTCCTTTGATGCACACAACCTCTCCACCAGCTGTCCACGGTGCCCCTTTCAAAGGTGACCTTCAGGAGGGTTAAGTTAGTTGTGTAGGTCTGCTCTCCTAGTCTAGAGTAGGACCTGACCCTACTAGGGGAAGACCCTAGGTCTTCCGGTTTCAAAGCCCATGAATTTACTTCTCCAATACAGGAGCTGTAGAGAATGTATTATTAAATGACCAAACGGAAACTGTAAGATGTTATGGCCTCACCTCACTGCCATCACCCAGTGCCTTATTGGTCACAGGTTTGCACTCAACCCTCGGGAACCTTTGGTTTGGGCCATTGGTACCCGCCATGCCCATTGCTGTGTCCTGCTCTGTTTGCCTCAGGTGTTGCAGTACCGGAGCTGGTGCCAAGAGCTGGAGAAGCGGCTGGAAGCCACTGGGGTGAGTGAGGCTGTTCTGTGCTCCTCCTGAGCCCTCAGGGAGTATAGCTAGGCCTCTAGGCCTCGCTTGCTGACTGAGGGAAGCTGGGGTGTGATAAGGCGGTGTTTGGAAGAAGCCTCTCTTTTGTCAGCCCCTAAGAGCTTTATCAGATACCTTCATGGGACCTAGCTATTCCTGCCCCATTAGACTCCAACCCTTGGCTCTCTAAGGACAAAATGCAGCTTCAGGAGACTTAATATTACCAGATTGGAAGGGGTGTGGAATCCCAGGGAAGAGATGCATTTTTCCTCCAGAAGGTGTCAGTGTTTATCTGTCTTGGAGAGATGTGTGCCTTTGCAAGCCTGAAAACAACGTGTTTGTGGCAGAGAGATTTCTTTGTGCTGTGGGCTGGGTGGAACTGGCTTTCAAAGACCCCGCTGCCTTTGTTCCAGCTCCCTCTCAGCACCTTCTCACATTATTCTCGGAAGAGTTCTTTCAGAGGAAGGAAAGGACCAAGACTCACGATGTACCGATGTACTGTTCTACCATAGGCCAGGCACCCTTAGGCATTCTCATAGAATTATGTCATTTAACCTGCAAAGCAACTTTCTCAGGGGAATGATATCACCTTCATTTTGGAGCTGAAGACTTTGTAGCTCAGAGAAGTTATAACTTCCCAAGGTCCAAAAATTAGTGTAGTAGAGGCCAAGTGAAAGGCCATTAGTGAAAGCTGTATTTCATGCTTCTTAGGTCGAAAGTTCTTTTCACTACCAAATGTCATCTTTCGGGAGAAGTCACTGGTTCACTTTTGAAGAGAGGGATAAAACAGTGGGTTTACTTGCAGGATGCAGTGATTGAGAAAAGAGGCATGTTGCTAACAAAGGGGAGAAAGAAGAAAAGGAAAGCAGGGGAATTCCTTGGCAGTCCAGTGGTTAGGACTCTGCACTTTCTCTGGGGGGGGAAGGGGGGCGAGGGGCAGGTTTTATCCCTAATCAGGCAACTAAGATCCCACAAGCTGCTCCACATGGCCAAAAATAAAAATAATAAAGTTAAATAAAGGATGAACTTTAAAAAAAAAAAAAGTGGGCTGCTGTAGAAGGGGGCATCAGGGAATTGGTCTGCAGGATGTTCTCTTTGGAGGTAAATAAAGCTTGCTTTTGTCTGGCTAAGGGACCGATCCCTCAGAGGTGGGAAAGTGTGGAGGAGCCAAACCTGGAACAGCTGCTAATCCGATTGGAGGAGGAGCAACAGAGGTGATGGGCCCCAACTTTCTGGCCTGGGTGGTTGGCCGGCGGGTAGAGAAGGCTGATGGAAAACCTCTGTCTCGAGGGCTAACATGGATTAGAACCAAGGACTTCAGCCTTAGCCCTCCAGTTCCTGGCAATGGAAAGTTCCAGTGGTTGTCATCTTACTCCAAGAGGTCCAAGCGTTGGCTCAGACCTTTGTTTAGTACTTGGTCCTACCCCTCCCCAGTGCAGGTGTGAGAGTCTAGCGGAGGTGAACACCCAGCTTCGGCTGCACATGGAAAAAGCTGACGTGGTGAATAAAGCGCTTCGGGAAGATGTGGAAAAATTGACAGTAGACTGGAGCAGGGCCCGGGATGAGCTAATGAGGAAGGAGAGCCAGTGGCAGATGGAGCAGGAGGTAAGAGAAACAGGAGGCGGGAACAGTGAGAAGAGGGCTTGCAGTCTGGGCACTGCCTGGTCAGTGCTGGAAGGGGTTAACGTCAGGACCTGGGTGGAAACTGAGTTGTTGTTGAAGTCTCTGGCTGTCCTTACTGCTCATGCTGGCAGCTCTGCCCTGCTTGGGCCACCAGCTTAGTTCTATCCTTACCTGCCCAGTTGAGGTTTTGCTGGCAGGTAGCATGACACTCAAAGCAACTCTGTTCCTACATAAGTGACTAGCTTAGGTTTTAGATGGATCTTAAAGTTTACTGACTTTCCTTGTCTGAAGTCTGCAATCTAGATGCTAAAGAGGTAGCTATTGAAATTGAACGGGGAAGAAATGTTCAGATCCCAGTTAAAGGAAACTAATGTTTCCTGAGCCGTCGCTCTGTGCCAGGCATTATGTTAGGTGATTTACATATGGGATATCATTTAATCCTCATTATAAGTCTGTGGTGATGATGGCAACAGCTCCCAATTGTTGAGCAGCTACTGTTTATCCTTTTCTAATGTAGCTCAAGGAAGGCCATATACCATCCCAGGCCCTTTGACTTCTTGAATCCCACCGCTAACTTTATTAAACACTTCAGCATTGCCTGAACATAGACACCCTTTCATAAGCTATCTGCTGTAAGTCCCTCCCTCACTTCGCCCCAATAGTCAGGAGGAATCCAAGACTCCCTTGTTGGCAAAAGATGTCCTCTGCCCTTTGATGTGACCTGGGTTTCCGAACACACAGTTTTTCAAGGGCTACCTGAAAGGGGAGCACGGTCGCCTTCTCAGTCTATGGCGGGAGGTGGTGACCTTCCGACGCCACTTTCTGGAAATGAAGTCAGCCACTGACAGGTCAGTGTGGGGGTAAGACAGGAGGAGGTTTGCCCCTACCGACTCTATTCTTATGACAGTGGGCTGCTGCAGAAGGGGAATCAGGTTGTGGGGGGAAGTCAAGGTTAGAAGAGTTGGTGGGGAGGGGTGATGCTTTTTCCCAGACCTGCTCCTCAGGTTTCCCTGGGCCTGACCTCCACGCTCCCTTTCCCGTGCCCAGTCCCTGGTGGGATCTGCTTTTTCCTTGCTTGTACTCAGAGACCTGACGGAGCTCAAGGCTGAGCATGTGAGGCTTTCAGGGTCCCTGTTGACCTGTTGTCTGCGCCTGACTGTGGGAGCACCGCAGTCTCGGGATTCTGACGGATCTGGGAGACTGAATGGGAGTGAGCCATCCCAGTTGTTGCTGCTATTAGCCAAGACCCAGGAGCTGGAGAGGGAAGCCCATGAGAGGAGCCAAGAGTTAATACAGCTGAAGAGTCAAGGGGATCTGGAGAAGGCCGAGCTTCAGGATCGGTAAGATGGGCTGGGTCCTAGGAAGGGTTTGCTAGGGGAACGTGGACTCCCTTAGGGAGTGGAGATAGGCACGGGAGATGTGAAGAGCATTCCCTCCAAAAGAGGGGAAGGAGGTGGGCCAGAGGAAGTCTAGTTTGAAACTCAAAGCTACAGTTGGGGCCGTGTCACTGCCCTCTCTCTGCCCTCAGACTATGTTGCAGCTCAGTTTCTCTCCTGTTGACTCACAGAGCTGGCTGTGACTCTCCTCTGTGACTCTCCTCCATTCCCAGAACGGCCAAGTTCTTCCATGTTCCCTGCCTTTGTAGATGCTGACCTTAGCCTGGAGTGCCTCCCTCCCTTCTCTCTCTGCCTATCCTTTAAGGCATAGTTCAAATGTCACCTCTTCTATGACCTTGATAGCCTGTTACATTACTGGGGCCCCCGTATGGTCTTTTGATGTGCTTGTTACAGCATTGATCTCGATTATTTCGTTTCTTTTCTTTTCTCTCTCTCTCTTTTTTTTTTTTGGTTAGGCTCTTTTATTTTTTGGCTTATAATAAAATAGATCTTTTAAAAATGAGAAGAAGGGCAGGGACATAAGCAAAGAGCTCCATTTGATTTGAATCTCCGGGCAAAGTTCAGTTTGTACCCCATGGCTAAGGTTGTGTCACCACCTGTTGGTGGTGTATGTAAATTGCAGTTTGTTTTGTTTGGGTTGTGAAGGCACTGGGAAGCACAAGGACAGAGACCATGTCTTGGTAAGTTTTGTGTCCTGATGCTTTACACTTCACCTGCCATATAGTAGACACTTAGTAGATGTCTGTTGAATGATACAGTAACTAAATGAGTGACCATACAGTGAGTCAAGGCTCTTAAAGATGATACAGAATAACATTATGAAGGCTTTGAAACAAAAAATTAAGCTCCTGGATCCTTCAAGAAATATTTACTTAGCTACCCATATAATACCAGGTACTGAGCTCCAGGATATGATGTTAGGGGATAAAGGTGCTTGGTGATTTCCCTGAACTTTGAGGTTCGTATCAGGGAGGTTGACCGTAATCTCTCCCAAATTGCCCCTCCTTTTTCTCTGTCAGAGTTAGAACCTTGGGCTGGAGGGACCTTGGGAGTATCCCAGGTGGCAATTCTGATGTTCTTATTGGCTTCAGGGTGCTTGACTTCAAGATCAAGCGGGGCCTGGAAGGGCCTGGGCCAGGGCTTTCCTTCAGCTCTCGGGCCCCCAAACACGTGTTCCAGCCTTGAGATGTGGTAAATCCCTGCATGTGTCTGAGTGGCTTTTGGCTCCCCCTCCCCGAGTTCAGGGCTATAGCATCATGTATGCAGGGAGTACAGGGGCTGGGGGCACCCAAGGGACTCTGGGGAGGCTTCAGTGGGAGTGTCTGGGTTGGGTTGGGGTGTGCTGCACAGCTCTGTCCACGTCAGTGGGTGCCCAGGTGACTGTAATGTGCTCTTCGCTTCAGGGTGACCGAGCTCTCTGCTCTACTGACCCAGTCTCAGAAGCAAAATGAAGATTATGAAAAGATGATAAAGGCTCTGAGGGAGACAATGGAGATCCTGGTACATGATCCTTTGTTCTGGGAAGGAGTTGGGAGTGGGCCTGTCCTTTGTGGACAGAGAGTGCAGGATACCAGTTAAATGTTCCTTGATGAAATCCCCTGAAGCTAAAAAATTCATTTTAGTTGAATCTGAAAATTAATTAACTCATTCATTCATTTATCCATTTAATAAAACATTAGCTGTCTGCTATCCCCACTGTATTCCTAGGGAAACCACAGCAGTGCATGCGTGCAGTATGTCCTCCTCCGAGAGAGTGGGACCCACGTGAAGAGGCAACCTGGCCACGTAGGAGGGGAGGATGTGTGGAGAGATTCCAAACCTAGTCATATGGGAAACACCTGAGGAGCATGGCGGTGGTTAGCCTGGAGAAGAAGGGCTTGAGGAAGACACGATGACTGTCTTCACATAACTGAAGACTGACACCGGGGAAGAGAGTTGGCTTGTTTAAATGTTTGCCAGGGTGCACAAGCACTGCCAGTGACTAGAAGTTACAGGGTGGTAGAGCTCGGCTGCAGCCAGAGCTGCTTGGGAGTTGAACAGTCCGTCTTATGAAGGAGTGAGGTTTGTGTCGCCAGCTTAACATCTGCTAGGGATGTTATCAAAGGGATTCTCTAAGGTTGGATGTTAGAACCTCTGGCTTGACGCCACGCTTCCTTTCATGTCTAGGAATTTTCAGATCTCAGGTTTTAGGCAAATCCTACACCCCTATCCACAGACATATCCCTAGCCTTCTCATCCAGGCTGGGATCAGCTGGGAGCCAGACGTGCTTATGCCTTTTGGTTCTTTTTGGTTCAGGAATTTGCAAATTCAAATTTCTGCAAGGCCCAAGTAGTATAAATGAGTGAAGTGGGTTCAGCTGTAAGGATTCTGATTTTCCAGTGCTGTCATATTTAGTTTTCAGTATAACAGGGGACACTTGATCCCAAAAATAAGGAAACACAGAGGAGCAGTGGGGACTGCAGGACCCTGAAGAATATATGTCGCATCTGGAGGAGGCATCCACTGTTCAACTTCAGTAAATTATTGCCATGTAGGGATGGGGGCTGGTGTGGCCCACTTGTTAACTTTTTGAGAAAAGTCAGAAATTCAGATTTTTATGAATTTCTGAGCTCAAAAAAATCTCTCAATTTACAAATGTTGGTTCAAGTTTTGTACAGGCCAAAAAAGACCATAGCTGGAAATCTGTATCTTTAGGCCTTCATTAGCACAGTAAGGTAGGAAGGAGGAGGGCAATTTTGAGAGTTCAAATTTATCGCTGGCCTTGGGGCTGGAGGTTCCTCTGGCCTTAGGGCTCAAGCATCAGTTTGCCTTTCAGAGACAGCAGCCATCCTTCATCCACTGATAGCTCACGTTTAATGAGCATTTGCTTTGTGACAGGCAGTGGGTTGAGTAATTTACGGGCGGTTTTTTCATTCAAGCCTCAAAACAAATCTGTGAAGTAGTTACTGTTAATTATTCCTATTTTAAAGAGAAGGAAGCTCAAAGAAGGAGTTGGCTAAGGTTACCAAGCTAGTAAGTGATAGAGCAAGAACTCTTATCTAGGCAGTCTAATTTGGAGCCCTTAATCCTTTAATCTGAACTCTTAATCACCACATCACATTGTCTTCAGCGTCCAAGGACAGAGTTAGCATTCACATGTGGTCAGGGCAAAAGGGGGGTTGACAGAAAGAGACTCTGGTTAATTTGGAGCCTGAAAGGATAAATTCTCTTCTGAGAGTTTGGCTCACAGGCTCTGTTTTTTCCCCTGTGCAGGAGGCAAATCATGCAGAATTAATGGAACATGAGGCATCTCTTAGTAGGAATGCCCTAGAGGAGAAGCTGTCTTTACAGCAAGTGATCAAGTCTATAACCCAGGTACTGGTAAACCTCTGGTCCAGCCTCACCCTCCCCAGACTGCCCTGTCCTCTCAGGTGCGCCTAGAGGAGTTTGGACTTAGGGTCTCGTGGGGACACGTTCTCTGAGTATATCTGAAGACTGGAACCCTAAGCGGTAGCCAAGCTTTTGTGTGTTGGCACTGCCTGCTGGAACAGGCCCTCTTTCTTACTGCCAGCTGCAGTTCAGGCAGCGGCTGGATTCTGGGCTTTGCTACCTCGGCAGCTTCTTCTTCCTTCATTTGTTCGTGGAGTGTTCGAGGGGTGCTAGCCTTGTGGCTCATCCTAGCTTTGGGTGACTGAAGGTGAAGAGTTGGTCTGAGGAGCTGAAGGAATCAACCTTTTTTGCTCTTAGATACCCTCCTCCCACACCCCAGGGAGAGAACCTGAGAGAGAAAACATCAGGTCTGTCCAGGCTGGCGTGTTAGTCCTCTGCATGGATTTTAGGCGTTGGTCCGTAGGATGGTGACCCTGCTGTGTTGGATTTCAGGCCATGGTAGAAGAAGGGGACAATACGGCCCAAGGCTCTGGTCCTGAGAGCTCCTTGGAGCTGGACCCTCGCGGCCTCTCCTCCCAGTTCGATTCCCAGCAGCCAGACGAGGCTCTTTCTCTGGTGCGTTCAGTGCTGACTCAGAGACGCCAGGCTGTGCAGGTGAGGACCCCAGCCACAGGGAAGGGTGTCTAAACCGACTTGGGCCCCAGGGACCCTCCCAGCCCAGACTGCCCCCTTTGCTGTGTTGACCCGTCACGAGGTGTTTTGTCCACACCCCGAAGTGCCCATTAGAATCTCTGTGTCTGCCCAGCTGTGCTCGTGGGGAGCAGGCACACTCTGCGTGCCACGGGCACGCTCCACTTTGATGAACTCTTTGCACAGCACCGTGCAAGGTGGCGCTCCAGGGGAGTGTGGGCACGTGTTCCCCGATTCTAAGGGTCCCAGCCACACGTGCCGCACACCCCACCCACCACTGTACATTTGAAGAGGATGGACTCTGAGACCCTGGGAGCCACAGGACCCAGGCGTCTTTGCCGCTCTGTCTCCTCGACGGCTCTCATCTCTCTTCGTAGCTTACCTTTGTTGCGCCGGCCCCTAGACCGCTTGCCCAGGCCTACGCTCAGGCTTCTGGCATCCCTCCTTCGCCCCGTGCTCTTGTTCACCACCCCACGTCTGTTGCTCTCCTTCCGCAGGACCTGAGGCAGCAGCTGTCAGGCTGCCAGGAAGCCGTGAGCTCCCTGCAGCAGTGTCATCATCAGTGGGAGGAGGAGGGTGAGGCCCTGAGACAGCGGCTGCAGCAGCTCACCGGGGAGCGCGACTCCCTGGCGGGGCAGGCTGTGGACCTGCAGGGGGAGGTGGACTCTCTCAGCAGGTGAGCGGGGGCTGCTCGTCCCCCCCTTCCTCCCGGGCTCGGTCCTCACCCGGCCTTTACCCGCTCCCACTGTGTATTTGTTGGCTGACACTGTGCTTCCCTAGACCCAGGACTGCTCAGGGCCGCCTTGCTTTGTGTTCTGCTGGTTCCTGCTCCCTCAGTTTTGCGTCTTCGTGATGATTAAAAAAAAAAACAGTTTCCTGCTCATATTTAGAGATATTTAAAGGAAACATGAACTTCTCTCCTTTGACCCTGTGCTGTCTGCTTCCAGGAGGGCTTTTAGGTTCCAGGGTCTCCGCTCATGTCTGGGCTCCTTCTTCCAGGGAGCGAGAGCTGCTGCAGAAGACCAGAGAGGAGCTGCAGCAGCAGCTGGAGGTGCTGGAGCAGGAGGCGTGGCGACTGCGGAGGACAAACGTGGAGCTTCAGCTGCAGGGCGACTCTGCTCAGGGCGAGAAGGAGGAGCAGCAGGAGGAGCTGCACCTGGCCGTCCGCGAACGGGAGCGCCTGTGTGTGCTTGTGACAGTCCCCTCTGTGCAGCCCCCCGCGCCATTAGAAAGTGGAGTAAATTGAAGCCTGGCAGGCAGTGGGTCCAGATTAGCTTACTGCTCCATCATTTGCAGAAGGATGGAAACAGAAAGTCCATCCAAGCATTGCTGAGCACCCAGAAGGGCCAGGGTCCCATGGGGGATACAGAAGTACATGAGACACAGGCCCTGATCGCAAGCAGTTTGCAGTGTAATGGGGAAGTCGGACAAGTAAACCATGGCCAGATGAAGTATGAGCTAAAAAGGGCTTCAAGCTAGGTCCTCTGGGAGAATAGGAGTAACAATTATTGAAAGCTTCATGGAGAAGAGGGTAGCCCTTGGGCTGGCCTTGACATGTTTTGATTGGTAGAGACTGGGACAAGGGCTAAAGGAACAGATTAGCAAAGAAAAGGAGGCAGGAATGTTCATGGCATATTCAGA
This sequence comes from Hippopotamus amphibius kiboko, assembly GCF_030028045.1. Classification (NCBI taxonomy): domain Eukaryota; kingdom Metazoa; phylum Chordata; class Mammalia; order Artiodactyla; family Hippopotamidae; genus Hippopotamus; species Hippopotamus amphibius. The sequence goes on along the minus strand of NC_080197.1, from coordinate 24,501,699 downwards.
GGAGGCCGGACTGGCCAAAGGGTAGGACTGATCCTGGGAAGTAATGGAAAATGAGCTGGTCAAGGAAGGGAATTGCAGAGTAAAGGGACCCAGCTTATCTGTAAATTCCCCAATATGATGTCATAGAAAAAGCAAGGACTTTAGAGCTGGGCAGAAGCTTGGTTTAAATTATGGCTCTGCCACTTGGACAGATGTTTATTTCTAAAATGGGGATGAGGGCTTCCTAGGTGGCACAGTGGTTGAGAATCCGCCTGCCAATGCAGGGGACATGGGTTGAATCCCTGCTCCAGGAAGATCCTACATGCCACGGAGCAACTAAGCCCGTGCACCACAACTATTGAGGCTGCGCTTTAGAGCCCGTGAGCCACAACTATTGAGCCCATGTGCTTCAACTACTGAAGCCCACGTGCCTAGAGCCCATGCTCCGCAACAAGAAAAGCCACGGCAATGAAGAGCCCACGCACCACAACAGAGTAGCCCCCACTCACTGCAACTAAAGAAAGCCCGCACACAGCAAAAAAGACCCAACACAGCCAATAAAATAAATAAATTTTTAAAAATAAATAAATAAATAAAATAAAATAAAATGGGGGTGATAATATTTCCCTTGAAGGGTCATTGGGGAGATTAAAGCAGTGTTTTGCAAAATGCCAGCACAGAGCCTGGCATATGGTAGGTCTTCAGTCCCTGGTAGCAGGGGCTGTATCTTCATCTTTGGTACATACCCTCATCTCCTGTTCCCTAGCTCCTTGCACCTAATAGGCAGGAATAATGGAATCTTGAAGGACTGCTCTAAGGATCATGACTTGTGCAAGGAAAAGAGCAAACAATCCACAAAGATAATTTTATGTTTTTAAATTTAATTTGTTTGACTTGGTAATACATTTATTAATATTTATATGATTCAAATGTCAAAACATTTAAAAGATATGAACAATGTACTACTTCTCTGCTTCATCCATCCCATATCCCTTCCTTCTGTCTGTAACCATTTTTTTTTAAAATTTATTTACTGTATTCATTTATTGGCTGCGTTGGGTCTTCGTTGCTGCACATGGGCTTTCTCTGGTTGTGGTGAGTGGGGGCTGCTTTTCATTGTGCATGGGCTCCTCATTGCCGTGGCTTCTCTTGTTGCGGCACACAGGCTCAATAGTTGTGGCTCATGGGCTCTAGAGCGCAGGCTCAATAGTTGTGGCACACGGGCTTAGTTGCTGTGCAGCACATGGGATCTTCCTGGAGCAGGGATCGAACCCATGTCCCCTGCATTGGCAGGCAGATTCTTAACCACTACGCTGCTTAGGAAGTTGTGTGTAACCATTTAAATTAATTTCTTATTAATACTTCTAGTGCTGCTTTATGCAAATATGTGCATATGTCCTTATTTCCCCCAATTTCCTGCATAAAAGATAGTGCACCACATACACTGTTCTGTACCTTGCTTTTCTCACCTTAAATGTCTTGGAGACCTCTCCTTATCAGCTTTTAGAGACCACCTTCATCCTTTTGCATCGCAAAGGCAATTACATTCCTATTATCTTTTGGGGTGTAGCTACTCCTTAAGGTTTCCTCTAGTGCCTTTCTCTTTCCTATCTTAGTCAGGAGACACTGGCGGGCCTAGAAGCCAAACAGTCGGAGTCACTGAGTGAATTGATCACCCTTCGGGAAGCCCTGGAGTCCAGTCGCCTGGAAGGGGAGTTGCTGAGACAAGAGCAAACAGAAGTGACCGCCGCACTGGCCAGGGTGCGTGGGCCTCCCTGTGGCCAGCTGGGTGGGGTGGGTGACTTGGAAAGTTGTGTCTCTAGGAAAAGGGCGTGCAGCCTGCTTCATTCTTCACCCTGCTGGCCATGGCCCTTCCTATTTCTTGCCTCAGTTCCTAGTTTCTGCTTTTGGGTTCTGTCCCTCCCAACAGACTCTCTGTATTGGAATTAGAATCGTTTTGTAAAGTATAAATCTGGTCATGTCAGTCTCCTTCCTAAAACCATTTGGTGGCTTTCCAGCTCCTTGGTGCCGCATTCAAAGCCCCCTGCCCCAAACTGTTTCTGGCCTCCTCTTCACTCCAGATCCCTGTCCTAACCCCTCATACACCTTCACTCCTGCCACCTAGCACTAACTGAATTCTCAGCTTTACCTGTTCTTTTGTTATTTTGATACTTTGCATGTACTCTTCCCTTTGCCTGGTCTGCTTCTTTCCTCCCCTTTGAACCACAAACTGTCCCTCGTCTCTTAGTACCCAACTTAACCGTCGACTCTTCTACCAAGCATTTTTGATTCTCTCAAACTGAATTCGTGCTTTCTGTGAGTTCCCAGATTACTTTGTGCTTACACTGGCTATGGTGTCATCACAGTTGTGGTTGTGTATACATCCTGATGTCTGAGCCTCTGTAATTGGGAGTTCCTGTTTTACTCTTCAATGAATGAATGGGTGAGTGAATGACTGAATGAAGGGAAAAGTTGCTTAGAATGTAAGAGAAGGAACAGAGTGTTAACTGATCTCTGCACAAGGAAAACAGCAGATGTTGGGGATGTGAGGAGGAAAACTGGAAAATGAAACTCTTTAACTCTGTCTTTAGGCAGAACAGTCTATTGTGGAGCTGTCGAGTTCTGAGAACAGCCTGAAGGCTGAGGTAGCTGATCTTCGGGCTGCAGCTGTCAAGCTCAGTGCCTTAAATGAGGCTTTGGCCTTAGATAAAGTTGGGCTGAACCAGCAGCTTCTCCAGGTGAGCAAAGATTTCTCTGATCCACAGCACAGGGCTGGGCCCCGACCGAGGGCAAGCCAGAGACAGACAAAGCTGATGCCTGTGACAGGGAACAGTGCTTAGATGGATCAGCCCAAGACAGATCAGCTCCCAAATGTAGTCCTGGAATGAGCAGAAGGAACATTTAGAATGCAGAGGAGAGCAAAGATTATAAGATCTGGGCTCAGCCATTAAAAATAGACCTCTCCCTATTGTTCTCTGTATTGGTTTGAAGATTTTAATGATAGTGAAAAAATTGCAAAAGAGAAGGAAAAATCAGGTTGTACAACAATATGTATGATTTTTTTTTCTGTTTAATAAAACAGCAAAAGAAAAAAAAATAAAGTAAAATTTGTATGGTAGAAATAAAGGACCTAGAATAGATAGAACCATTTTGAAAAAGCGGAATAAAGTTGTAGGACTCCCTACCTGAAAAAGAAAAAATAGACCCCTTCCACGCCTACAGCACAACCACCTTTGGGCTTTAGGGTAAAATCATCAGGGCTAGGAAGGAGGCCCATGTCCTCTGGAAGGAAGACTGGGTGTTAATCCTGTTGTGTGAGATAACAGCAGTCACAGAAAAGGGCCTGCTCAAGAGCCCAAGTCTCAGAATCGTCTCTAGAGGTTGCAAATATGATGTGTCTCTTCACTACCCTGTTCCCTTGAGCCCCAGAAGTGTTCTGTGTTCCCTTATTCTGAATTCTTTGAGAGCAGGATTTTGCCTTTTTTTTTCTCCAGTCTTTGTCCCCAGCATCAACCCATCTAGTACCTGGAGTAAAGGCCCTAGACCAAATGAGCGCATAGCCCTCCTCTCTTGTAAGCACTCCTGTGTTCATCTGTGGAGAACAGGTTCATATCTCACTTGGGTTTCTGTCTCAGCACTTCATCTCTAAACTGTAACCCTTTGTCTTTGATATCCTTCCCTTTTTGGCCAGTAGTTAGAACAGGAGAACCAGTCCGTGTGCAGGAGGATGGAGGCAGCAGAGCAGGCGAGAAACACTTTGCAGGTGGGCCTGGCAGAGGCCGAGAAGAGCAGGGAAGCCCTGTGGGAAAAGAACACCCACCTGGAGTCTCAGCTGCAGAAAGTGGAGGAGACCAGGGCTGAGCTGCAGGCGGACTTCAGGGACATCCAAGACAAGAAAGAAGAAATTCAAGAGAAACTAAGCGAGGTGAGAGGACAAAACTGCTGCCATTCTATTAAGGTATAATACATGTTCACTGTAAACAGTGAAAACACGACAGAAATGGTTGCGGAAGGGAAATCTTACTTCCTAGAGGTGACCAGTGTTACTAGTTTGGGGTATATCTTCCAGTTTTTTAAAATAATTCCTAGAGAAATCCTTCACTGATTCTCCATTGCTTCACATCCTTCACTTTGAATTAGACGCCTCTCCTGTGTTCTCAGATAATACACCCTTCTTACTATAATTATGTGTTTACTTGTCTCACCATTAGACCAAAAGCTCCTTGAAGGCAAAGCTATGTCTTACTTGTTTTGATTCCTCCAGCTTTTAGCACAGTGTCTAACACATAGCAGGGGCCTCGGAGAGTTTTTTCTGAACTAATGCACCAGCTCAAAGGTCATCTTTCTTCTCTACCAAACTTCTCATTGCCCTGATAATTATACACAATCTCCTTTCCCAGGGCACTGATCACTTTCTTCCTGGTATTATGTGTGTGGCTTACTTCTCCTTAGGACTAAAAGCTCCTTAGAGATAGATCTCTTGCAGCCCTAGCACAGGGTCTTGCTCCAAGGCGAGCATGTTTCCTGGGCTGCGGGCTCTGTAGGTTGATCAGGGGAATAGGTAAGTGGCACTTGGTGTGAGTGGGCAGTGCTCAGGGCTCACAGAGCTCCGTCCAGAATCTCTGAAGAACCGGTGGCCCTCCTCTGACGATAGCAGCCCTGGGGGCACCCTGCCTCTACTCCCGTATCTCATCAGTTCTTCCCCTCAGGCACATCACCAGCAGGAGGCAGCCTCAGCTCAGGTGGAGCAGCTGCATCAGGAGGCACAGCGGCAGGCTGAGGCGCTGGCCCGGGAAGTCCAGGAGAAGGAGGCTCTGGCGCGGGAAAAGGCAGTTCTCGAGGTGCGGCTGCAGGCTGTGGAGCGGGACCGGCAGGACCTCTCTGAACAACTGCTGGGGCTCAGGTAGGGCCTAGCCCCGGTTCCGCCCAGGGCAGAGAGAGCTTTGCAGGGCAAGGGGTAGCCAAGCTAAGTTCCTTGCCCAAAGTACACGGGGTCTAAATGAGTTAAAAGTGTATAATTGCCCCCCCGCCCCCAACTTCTCTAGGTGGCCAGTAGTTAGAACCCAACTCCTCTTAAGGAAAGGTAAGGGGCTTCATGGGTAAGAACTCTCCTGATTCCTGAACCTGACAGCTCAGCCAAGGAGTTACTGGAGAGCAGTCTGTTTGAGGCCCAGCAACAAAATTCTCTGATAGAGGTCACCAAGGGGCAGCTGGAAGTCCAGATTCAAACTGTCACTCAAGCCAAGGAAGTAATCCAAGGTGAGAACCCAACTGGGATGGGCACACCTGATTCCATGGGATATTGAAAGCCAGGAAGACAGTGGGAAGCTATCAGGGACAGGCCCAGGGCCTCTGAGATGGGAGTTCCTCATGAGGTCTGGGGAGAGGGGTGAAAGATGGAGGGCAGAGTCTCAGAGACCAGATCCTGTCCCTGGCATCTTAGGGGAAGTGAGGTGCCTGCAGCTGGAACTGGACACTGAACGGAGCCGGGCAGAGCAGGCACAGGATACAGCAGCCAGACAGCTGGCCCAGGCTGAGCAAGAGGGGCAGGCTGCCCTGCTGCAGCTGAAGTCAGCCCACGCGGAGGAGGTGAACCAGCTCCAGGAGAAATGGGTAGGTGGTGGATGTGGCTCGGTGATGGGAGAGACAGACAGATATTGCTCCTTTTTTTAAAAAATAAACTTATTTATTTATTTATTGGCTGCGTTGGGTCTTCCTTGCTGCACATGGGCTTTCTCTAGTTGCAGGGAGCAGGGGCTACTCTTCATTGTGGTGCGTGGGCTTCTCATTGTGGTGGCTTCTCTTGCTTCAGAGCATAGGCTGTAGGCACTCTGGCTTCATTAGTTGTGATACATGGGCTCAACAGTTGTGGCTCTTGGGCTCTAGAGCACAGGCTCAGTAGTTGTGGCACATGGGCTTAGTTGCTCCACGGCACATGGGATCTTCCCAGACCAGGGACTGAACCCGTGTCCCCTGCATTGGCAAGTGGATTCTTAACCACTGCGCCACCAGGGAAGCCCAGATATTGCTGCTTATAAGAGTGAAATCTGCACAGGACTAGTCTGGTCGATCACCATGGTACAAAATCTAGCTTCTAGCTATTAAATGAGTTAATAGATGCAAAACACTAACAATAGTTCTTGGTATATAGTAAGCTCTCTGTGTTAGCTATTAGTATTGTTGTTGTGATTTCTGTAAGTACAGAGACTTAAGAGTGGATCCTGGAATTTAGGATTGATAAAGTGGCCCCAGGTGTAAAGGCAGCAGTGGAATGCCTTGGACCTATTCTTGCCCAATTCAGAACTGTGTTTCTCTTGTCTTTTGATTATATAATTTAGCCCATTTGCTTTTATTGTCATTGTAGATATAGTGTATTTGGATTTCTACCATCTTATACTATTTGTCACACCTTCTTAGATCTTCTGGGGAGGAGAGATCACCTTTTTTAACTTCTTTTAGAGCGTTATATCAGATGATTAAGTTGTATTCTTTTCTCACCTCTTTTTTTTCTCTCTGCTACTTTGGATGATATGTACTCTATTTTTTATTCTTTTAGTTGTTCTTTAATATTTTAAAATACATACTCAGTGAAAATCTCAGGTTAATTGGTATATTTACCCTTTTCCTGAATGACACAAGGACCACAGAACATTGTACCTGCTTTCACTCCTCCCCACCTATTAACTGTATTAATCAGTATGTTTAGTTATTATTAGTTTGTTAAAACCATACATTATGCATTTTGATTATTTTATACAGTCAATAATTGTTTAGATACACTGAAAAATTTATAAGGTTTTTTTTGCTTGCCATTCCTTCTTACGTGTCAGGCTTTCTGTTTGGATTTATTTTCTTTCTTAAAGCAGAATTTCCTTTGGTGAGGGTATGTTGGTATTTAATGAATTTCAACATCTGAAAATGTCTGTTTTACTTTTATTCTGTTTTATCGTTTTTTTCTTTTTTTAATTTTATTTTTTTATTGAAGTATATTGATTTACAATGTTGTGTTAGTTTCAGGTGTACAGTTATACATCTATATCTATATGTATATACATCTATTTTTTTTAGATTCTTTTCCCTTATAGGTTAGTACAAAATATTGACTATAATTTCCTGCACGATATATAGTCCTTGTTTTTTATCTATTTTATATAGTAGTGTGTATATGTTAATCCCAAACTCCTGATTTATCCCTCCCACTTTTATTCTTGAAAGATAGTTTTACTGGAGGTATAGATTCTAAGGTAGCAGTTATTTTCTGTGAGCATACTGATTATTCCATTGCTGGTACTGAGAAGACTCTGATTAGTTGTGTCAGAACTCAGCATAACCTCCATGTATCTTAACTTTCTCTTACATCTTTCATATGTAGTTTTCTCTTTCTACAGTGTACTCTGGTGATTTTTTTTCAGATCCCTCTATGCACTAATTTCCCTTTTCAGCTGTGTCTAATCTGCAATATAGTCTATTCACCAAGTTTTAAATTTTATTTATTAAATATATTATTTCTCAACACTCTTCAGCTATTTTTTCAAATCTTCTTGGTCATTTTCTAGTCTCTTTTCCCTAATTTGTATTTTTAGTCACCTCTTTTATTCTTTAAATACAGGAGGCATACTTTTACACTGTCTAATAATTCCAACAACTAAAATCTTTTTGGGTCTGACTCTGTTATATGTTTCCCTTGGCTCTCACTCATGGCCTTCATCCTTATTTGTTTTGTGATTCTTGACTCTGAACTCATGTTCTCTGGAAATTTTTCTGTGGGAATCCTTTTAGGCCTGAGGCAAAGGAGATTTTCCTCAGAGATTTGCTTTTGCTTCTCTGAGGAAGCTGAAGGACTAACATCCCAGGAACACATTAGAGTTTCTGTTGAAAGCTTTTTGGGGCCGCATTCAGGTCCTGAACCCACATGAAGACCAGATTATGGTTATGAATTCTTAAGGGATAAGTACATACATAAAACCCTTCACAAAGGGTTAAAACAAACACATTTTCTTGCTATTCCCTTCTGCAGGGTGTTTTGTTTTCTCTCTCCCCCACTTTTTCTCTCTCCCTTTTTCTTCCCCTTTTCTCCCTTTCTCAGATTTATCTTTTTACTGAGGACTATAGCCCAGGGATGGGCGGGTGTTTTTGTGAAGAGTCGCATTGGGCCTTGCAGACCATACAGTCTCTGTCACAATGACTCTTTTCTACTGCTCTAGTGCAGAAGCAGCTGTAGATGACATGTACGTAAATGAGCATGGCTGTGTTCCAATAAAACTTTATGTATTAACACTGAAGCTTGAATTTCATATAATTTTCATGTTACAAAATCTTCTTTTTTTGTCTTCTTATCAACCATTAAAAATGTAAAAACCACTCTTAGCTCACGAGGCCAGGTTTGGCCCACATGCCATAGTTTCCTGACCCCAGGCATAGCCCTTTGGAGGTTCAGCCTTATGTGGGAATCTCCTGTCGGACTCCCCACCCTTTGTCTTCTTTTTTTTTCCCCACATAGCCAGAAAATGAATTTCGAGGTTATTAGGTATAGCAGATGCTTCTGATGGAAAGCCTATTCTGTGCTCATTTACCTCTTTAGGTCACAAGTCTTGCTTTGATTTTGGCTCCAATGAAATTTTCATTATTTTCCTGCTGGCTCAGTGATACATTCAAATATATACTTAATAGTTTAACTGGCCTTGTTTGTTTGTTTGTTTTGCTGTTTTGCTGGTGGAGGGTTCAGAGATCTTGTTTGTCAGATTTCTGCAAATGGAAGTTGACTTCTGCTTTGTGTGTACTTGTGATTTGATTGTTATTATAAGGCAGATCTGTTGGCAAGGTGGTAGCCAGAAGTTTGCCTCTTTTTAGAATTATGTGCCTAGATTATAGTAGGTACGTGAAAATGTTTATTGAATGACCAGTGTCCAGAGGCAGTTCAGTTTCCCAGCAAGAATCAGGCATACCATCAAATAATCCCCCTGACTTCTGATTGTCTGACTTTATGATCTCCCTATTGATTGAAAGGGTTGACCATGCTCATAACTCTTGAGAGTCCATTAGTTTTTTTGGGTATTTTTGTCTTTTGGTTTTCTTGGCCACACCACACAGCATGTGGAATCCTGGTTCCCTGACCAGGGATCAAACCTGGGCCCTTGGCAGTGAGAGCATGGAGTCCTAACCACTGGACTGCCAGGGAATTCCCAGAGAGTCTGTTAGTTTTAACAGTGCCTGCGTTCACCTGGAATCCTACCAATTAGAAAAACTCTTAGGGGTTATAGTCTCCATTCTTCCATCTAGTGCCTGAATCCCCTTTAATAGCAGTGATAGTGGATACTTACTTACTGAGCACTTTCTCATGCCAGGTACTGTGCCAAGGGCTAGTCACGTTATTTCAGATAGCTGACACAACCGCCTCGTGAGGAAACTGACTTAGAGAAGTCACTCAGGGTTACCTCGCTAAAAAGCGGTGGAACAGGGATGAACCATGTCTCAGCATCTATGCTATGTCCACTTTTTTTTTTTTGTCTTTATTGAATTTGTTACAATACTCCTTCTGTTTTATGTTTTGGTTTTTTGGGCGCAAGGTATGTGGGATCATAGCTCCCTGACCAGGGATCAAACCCACACCCCCTGCATTGGAAGATGAAGTCTTAACCACTGGACTGCCAGGGAATTCCCTATCCCCATCTTTATGGATGAGGAAACTGAGGCACAGAGACGTGATAGAAGTTAACTGAGGTCACGCTAGTCGTGCTGGGGTAAAGACTGTGACCCAGGCAGCCAGGCTCCAGTGCCCTGCATCACCATCCTGAGATCCTAATAGAGGGGCTGGATTCATCTAGGAGATCAGGGAAGGCGTCAGCCACTGATGGACCTCTGGGAGGACCGGGATGCCCCGTCCTAAGGCTCTTGTATCCTACAGGAGACCTCCTAGTTAGGCTCGGCCTGGCTTTTCAGGAGGCTGGCCCTGCCACCCTGAGCAGAGGAGAGGGGGCGGCAGAGGGCAAGTCCACCGCCTCCGTTCACTGTTGCAACCACCAACCATGATGTGGTTGCATTAAAATAACAGATATTTGTAGCTTATATGAAGGACAGTTGCACTTTAGAAAACACTTTTACATGTATCATATCATTTGATGTTTTTTTTTATAAATCCCATTTGATTCTCATAAAATTGGCGAGCTAGGCAAGGCAGGATAGTTAGCCTCACCTCGCAGATGAGGAAACAGGCTTGGCAAGCGAGGCACTGAGGTCACACAGCTGGTGAGCAGTAGTTTTCTTACCCTAACCGGGTCCTCCTTCTGCCTCCTCTCTTCACCCCCTCACTTCTAACGTATTTCCTTCACACGGCCAGGAGAAAGAGCGCTCCTGGCACCAGCAGGAACTGGATAAGGCTCTGGAGAGCTTGGAGAGGGAGAAAACGGAGCTGGAAACGAGGCTGAGGGAACAGCGGGCAGAAACAGAGGCCCTGCGGACGCAGAGAGAAGAAGAACGGGCCGAGGCCGAGAGCGCCCTGTGCCAGGTGGGCAGCTGGGAGGACCGGGCTGGGCGTGCAGCCTGTGATCCCCTCCCTTGGACCACTTCCTTTCCCACTCCCGAGAGTGGTGCTGCGGGGGCTTCCAGCAGAGAATGGAGCCCGTAAGCAGGTGATCGGCACCGTAAGCTGCACGGCCGGCAGCGTGTCCTACTTCCTGAGGGAGGGCTGTCGTTTACCACATCCTGTCAGCTTGCAAACCAGCGGCAATCTTCGCACTTCCTGGTTCGCAGTCCGTGGGTCCAGACCTTCCTTTGCCCCCGGCCCCCACCCCATTTGCCAGAAGAGCCCTAGAGCAGCTGGCGTGTGCTCCTGGCCGGGTGGGTGAGCATGGTGACCCCTGACCCAACAAGCCCTTGCCCTCCTGCCCCTCAACAGATGCAGCTCGAAACAGAGAAGGAGAGGGTGTCCCTCCTGGAGACACTGCTGCAGACCCAGAAGGAGCTGGCAGATGCCGGCCAACAACTGGAGCGGCTGAGGCAGGACATGAAGGTTCAGAAGTTAAAGGAGCAGGTATGGAGGGTGGTTCTGGGCAGGGAAGAAAAGGGAGCGTTGATTTATTGGCATGGACCTGCTCTTTGGCACTTCTTTGCACCAGCCCCTGGGCTAGGTGCTGACACTTGACCAACAGAAAGATGTGGCACAGTGGTGGGCATGACAGTCATGGTGTTTTAGTGGCATAGCAGACACAACATAAGTGAGATAATTACAGGTTGTGATAAGGGCTGTAAAGGAAAGAAAAAGGGCGATGTAATTGAGAGTGATGAGAGGAGGCCTCCTTGGACAAGGTGGTCATGGAGGGCCTCACCGAGAAAGTGGCATTTGAGCTGAGCCATGAAAGTTGAAAAGAGCCAGGCCCATAGGACAATAAGAATGAACCTTGACAGCATTATGCTAAGTGGAAGAAGCCAGTTACAAGAGGCCACACAGTATACGATTCCACTTGTAGGAAATATCCAAAATAGGCAAACCTATAAAGACAGAAAGTAGATGAGTGGTCGAGATTGAGGACGGGGGATGGGGAGGGTACAGGGTTTCTTTCTGAAGGTGATGAAAATGATCATGGTCACGGTTGCACAACTCTGAATATACTAAAACCATTGAATTGTATGCTTTAAATGGGTAAAATATGGGGTATGTGAACTGAATCTCACTAAAACCATTAAAAAGAAAAGAAAAGAAGCCCACTATTTGAAGAACAGTTTAGGCAAAGGAAATAGCTGTCATAAGGGCCTGGGACAGGCAGAAAGGGCCTGAGACAGTTCAGGACAGACGGGAGGCAGCATGACAAGCTTGGGGACAGGATCCCTTTGTCAGCCCTGGTAGGAGTTTGGACTTTGTACTAAAGGCAATGGGAACGTGTTGGATGGTATTTAAAAAACAGAGTGGGATGTGAGTTATTATATATATATTTAAAAAATACTTTGGCTGCTGAGGGGAGAAGTGTGTGTGTGTGTGTGTGTGTGTGTGTGTTCATGCATGCGTGTGGGCATGGTAGCATGAAGTGGAAGTAGGGACACCCAGCAGGAGGCTGCAGCAGTGGTCTGAGTAAGGGACCCTGGCCGAGAAAGCCTGGGTGAGCAGTGCCCTTGGTGAGGGAGGAGAGGGAGTAGGAGGTGAGGACTTGAGGTGACAGGGTATCGTGGAAACAACGTGGATAGCTGGGCCCTGCCTCAGCTTTTGGCAACCGAACCAAAAAACCAGTATTTATACAACACGATTTCTGCAACACGGATTTCAAGACCAAGGAGGCTTTCCTCTACTCCCTGCTGTCTTCTCCCTTTGCAGGAGACCACTGGGATGCTGCAGACCCAGCTCCGGGAGGCTCAGCAGGCGCTGGAGCAGGCAGCCCGGCAGCACAGAGACAGTCTCGCTGCCCTCCAGGAAGAGGGCCGCACCCTGCTGCAGGATAAGATCGACCTGCAGAAGCAGGTCCCTGCTGCTCTCTCCCAGACCGGTAGCCCTTCCCCAGCACAGCCAGGCTCTCCCACTCCCTCCAGCAGGACATGGGGAACCTTGGCCCTGCTGCCTGAGCTTGGGAGGGGAGGCCCAGTACTGAGTGGAAAAGTGAAGGGTGCTCAGAGCTGAGCACGTGCCTCCCAGATCCCTGGGGTAGTTCGTAACCTCTCTCGGTGGGGACCACAGACCTCACATTTTCTTGGCAGCCCCATAGATCCAGCCTCACCATAGATCCAGTATTTTTATACCAGATTGCTTTTCCGTTTCAGAATCCTGTATCTGATGATGTTCGGATTGTTTATTTAAAAAAATATAGTCACTTGCCCATCACTTGGCCTTTGGACAGAGTTGCATTCAGCTAAGGTTTTTCTTTGTGCCTGCCTTTATACAGCATATGTGAGGCCGGGGAGACAGGTGACTAGGCTGGATGGTATTGGCGGAGGGAGGTGGTTAAGAACCGGGTTGGCAGCACCTCCAGAGCTTTGGAAATGGGCTGGTGACGATGGTAAACCGTGAAGGACCCTAAAGCCCTGGGTGAGAAGCATCCTCCCACCGACCTTCCTGCCCTTGGTCCTCACGCCCTTGATTTTCCAGGTGGAGGACCTGAAGTCTCAGCTGGTTTCTAAGGAAGACTCCCAGAGGCTGGTGGACCAGGAGGTTCAGGAGAAGCTGAGAGAGGCTCAGGAGTGTAGCCGAATTCAGAAGGAGCTGGAGAGAGAGAAAGCCAGGTAGGCTAGATAGGCCATTGAGTTGGCTTTTGCCTTTGTGGATCCAGGGGTCACTGTGAGGTTGACAGTTCTTTGTGTGTGGGGAGGGGGCCTGCGTTGGGTTGTTGTTGCTGCACACAGACTTCAATAGTTGTGGATCGCAGGCTCTAGAGCTCAAGCTCCGTAGTTGTGGCTCACGGGCTTAGTTGCTTCGCGGCATGTGGGATCTTCCCAGACCAGGGATCGAACCCATGTCCCCTGCATTGGCAAGTACATTCTTAACCACAGCGCCACACGGGAAGTCCCGGGTTGACAATACTTCGTTCAGGTCACCTAACCTCTCACATCTCCAGCACTGGGCTGTACAGATAGCTGTGTGGAGAGGGCGTGGTCCCTGTCTCCAAAGCTCACACTTCATTCACTTAGCAAATATTTAAAGAACACGTATCACACGCCAGACACTGTGCCACGGGTTGGGGATATATTAAGACAATATAGTCTCTGCCTCAAGAGAATTTATAGTTTTGTGGGGAAGACGTTAATCACATAACCCCCAAAAGAGAGTGTTGCAGATTATGTTACCTGGAGTCTGAGGAGGGAGAGATCCTTTTGTTGATGAAACTAGAGGCAGGAAGACAAGGTAGCAGGCTGGTACAGTTGTCCGGATAAGAGATACCAAGGCTGAACCGCGGTAGGGCCGTAGGGAGGGGGAGGAGGGCAGGGGTTTAGGGACATTGGGGAGTTGAAATCAGTTATTTATAGTCTTAGAGTGGACATGGGTGGGATGAGGGGAGAACGCTGTGATGTGGTCAAGACTTCTAAGGGTGGGTGGAGGTGCCCTTCACCGAGCTGGGGAACATAGTGGGGTCACTGGGGGGAGAGGAGGTGCAGAGGGGATGGAAGAATTGGACATGTGGAATTTGAGGTATTGCGTAGATATTTCTGGCATTTGCCAAAGAAGAATAAACGGTAAAGTTGAAATATCATATGTGTGAAGAACCTCAGTGCACTCAGTAGGTACTCAATAAATGGAGGCTTTATTGTTACACTGGAGTCATTGTCATTACTGTTTCTATTTTAACTATAAAGGCTGTGTTAGAGCAGTCAGATGAGAAGGTAGTTCTTCATTCACTGAGAGAGTGGCGCAGCCCTCTGACCCCTCTCTTTTTAGCCTGACCCTGTCGCTGGTGGAAAAGGAACAGAGACTCCTTGTTCTACAAGAGGCTGACTCTGTTCGACAGCAAGAGCTGAGCTCCCTGCGCCAGGACATGCAGGAGGCCCAGGCAGGACAGAAAGAGCTCAGCGCCCAGGTATTTCCCACCCCACTAAGAGCCCTCTTCCTCGGTGGAAGCCTGCTCCTGGAGTTGGCGGGTGATTGCTGTCATGCTGGGACCTCAGCAGCCCGGCAGGAGGGGGACGCCAGGACTGGGTGGGGTGGGGCTTGGGAACCCGACCCAGAGTTGAGAACGGCCCCTGTGGGGAACCTGATGGCCCAGAACACAGTGCGCAGAAGGGCAGAGCTCACGCGGGCCTGGTTCAAGCCTGTCCACTGCCAAGTGTGCCTGGTCTGCCTGGGAAGACAGCAGGGGGAACAGGTATTACTCCAGAACGAGTCAGCAGCAGCTTCTTGCTTCCAGGGACTCGGTCTGCTCACAGCACCCCAGACCTTGTGCACAGAGGAAAGATGGAACCGGGAGGAGAATAATGAGGGAGTAGGAGCTAGATGTAGACTGCAGCAGATGACGACCCAGGTCTGCTTGTTAGACGGTCCTGGGTGTGACTCCCAGCTCTACTGCTTCCTGGTTCACACAAAGTTGTGTGAACATCACTTTGTTCCTCCAAAAACAAGGATGATAATTCTTAATCATTACAGGAATGTATAAAGTGTCAGGAACACAGTAAGCATGCAGCCAACGGTAGCATCGTGACTGGCCTCTTTAGGCTCAGTGTCAGGGTTTCAGGCAGATTTCTGATCATAGCAGGGAGCTGGCATGGTTGCCAGGGAGACCAGGGCCAAAACCCTCTCGCATTGCCCGGGCCCATGTGTCAGGAGTCCGTAGGTAGGCGTGCAGGTCAGATCCAGGGTTACACTCATTCCAGAGCCCTCCCTTCCTGCTGGAGAACCGAGCCTACTGAAATCCGCCCAGCGCCAGTCAAGGTTTGCACAGGGATTGAATGGGGTCAGGCCCAGGAGGGTCCAGGG
The DNA here is from genome assembly GCF_030028045.1 of Hippopotamus amphibius kiboko. Classification (NCBI taxonomy): domain Eukaryota; kingdom Metazoa; phylum Chordata; class Mammalia; order Artiodactyla; family Hippopotamidae; genus Hippopotamus; species Hippopotamus amphibius. Next base: position 24,486,335 of record NC_080197.1, on the reverse strand, counting down.
AGAGGGTATCCACTCCCTGTTCAGAGTGACCGTACTTCCTCTCTGGCAGGTGGAATTACTGACGCAGGAGGTGAAGGAAAAGGAGGCTGACTTTCTGGCCCAGGAGGCACAGCTGCTGGAGGAGCTAGAGGCATCTCGAGTAACAGAGCAGCAGCTACGAGCTTCCTTGTGGGCCCAGGAAGCCAAGGCGGCCCAACTGCAGCTGCGTCTGCGCAGCACGGAGAGCCGGCTGGAGGCGCTGGCGGCCGAGCAGCAGCCTGGGCACCAGGCGCAGGTGCAGCTGGCCAGCCTCTGTTCTGTCCTGCAGCAGGCCCTGGGGTCTGCGTGTGAGAGCAGGCTTGAGCTGTGTGGCGGGGGAGACGCCGCTCCCTCCCTCTGGGGCCCTGAGCCAGGTGAGGCAGCCAGGAACTCAGTCGTTTGGTCAAAGCCAGGCCTAGCTCCCGGGGGAGAAGGAAAGGGAATGCAGTTCCTTAGACAATACCGCATCAAGGCCAAGGTCACGGACTCTGGGATTAATTCAATCAGAGTTTGAACCCCAGCTGGGCCATTTGCTAGATGTGTGTCCTTGGGCAAGTCAGTCACCTCTCCTCTTTGAGCTTGAATCTCTCAACTATAAAATGAGGGTGTTAAAAGCACTTACCTCTCGGGATTTTTAAGGAGTTCATGAGATGGCAGGAATAAAATCGTTCACACAGTCTAACGAATGATAGCTAGCATTTTCTAGTGCCCGTCACAGCTGCGTGCAGACAGGGCATGATGAGCGAACTGCTGAGAAGGGGCTCTTTGAGGAGAGGAGGGATGGGTGGGAAGGCCACGGCCATGTCTGGGAGGTACGGCTGTTTCTTTTCATAGAGCAGCCAGGCAGGTCAGGAGGTGTTTCCTCATTTTTTCAGACCAGAATGGGGCTAGGATCCTCTTTAAGAAAGGGCCCCTCCTGACGGCTCTCTCAGCTGAGGCGGTAGCGTCTGCCCTCCACAGACTTCACCAAGACCTGTGGAAGACTCAGCAGTCCCGGGTATGTGTCTCTGTTCTCCTTCCTCAACTCTCCACCTCCCCCAAAAAGACTCGTGAAACACTTTGACCTACTTTATTTCTGACATCAAGTTGGGATGAGTTCCACCTCTATCACGTACTACCTGGCAACTGTGAATAAGGCGTTTCTTTGGCTGCCTGGGCCTTGGTTTCCCTAGTAAAGCAGGGCAAGTCGTGCCTGCCTCACAGGGCTGTGAGGGTTAAATGAGTGAGGGGCTCGAGTGAGCCCTGTAAGCCGTGACACTCTGTACAGATCTGTGATACTGTTTTGCATCATTTTCCCTTCAGCCACAAATTATTCTTGATGCCAAGACCTCCAAGAGAAAACCCAACAAATTGAAAATCACTGAGATTTGAGGTTGCCATTTATAGGAACATTCTAGGCAAGACTGAACTAAGTGTCCCTCAAATTGCACCTCACAGTGAACCTATCAGTCTGTAAAAATTGAGTGTAAACAAGCCAGCCGCTCTGAGCTGGGGATACAAAAAGGAGAAAGACCTGCTCTCTGCCCTCAAGAAGGCTTTTGACAGAGCTGAGCAACCAGACTGTATCCTAAGATAAAGCAGAACGGATAGAATTAATTGGATCAGTAACAGAGGCCCATGATGATAATAGGACGAAGGGACAATGCGTTCTGAGTTGGGAGGGTCAGAAGGAAGGAAGCAGTGACCTTTGAGCCAAGCTTTGAAGTAGGATTTCAGGGAGAGGGGAGGCGACCCCTCTCAGACTTCAGCAGGAGTTCTGTCTCAAAGACAGATGGGTCAGAACGGAACCCAGGCTCCAGCCCGTTGGCGCATCCCTTCGGGGAGCCGAATACACATGAGTTCAGGTAAATAACCCAGCAATCTGAGAGTAGGTCCATGATGGCAGAGCCCGACAGAGGCTGAGGGAAGAAGGGGCTTGGGCCCTGGACTGCGGCGGCTTTGTGGAAGGTGAGGAACTTGAGCTCCACGCCCTTTCTTTCCCAGGATGATCTGAGGGATCAGGCCCGGAAGCTGGAACAGCGTCTCACTGATACAGAGGCTGAGAAGAGCCAGGTCCACACAGAGTTGCAGGCTCTGCAGAGGCAGCTCTCCCAGAACCAGGAAGGTGAGACGCTCAAGGCAGGAGGGGAGTTTGGGGGGAAGTGAGAGGAAAGGCAGGAAGCCCAGAGGGGCGGGATCAGGCCTAGGAGCCGCTCTTTACTGCTTACCGACAACTGTGAGATTTACCTAAAGGCACCTCCAAAGGGGTAATGACCCCTGTGAACTATTTTCTGTGCTTTGCTTGGCCTTTGAGGGCCGTCCCTGAAGAAGGGACTTGGAGGAACAGATTTGGTGAACTGAGGAAAGTCGCTGGCTAGGCTTCCATTTTTTCTGTCTGCAGATTTAAAAACTGGCAACCTAAAGCTCGGTCTATAAGAACACTGTGAAATTCTGTGTCTTTTATCATTTATCAGCGTCACTTATTTTGTCATGTCCAACTATGTTCTCAGAATGATTAACCTTTGACAGCAGAAGGATCCTGAGCTTGTTTAGAAGACAGGAAGTGGGTGGAATCTGGGGAGAACGTATCTGTGCCACAGCCAAGGGCTGGGAAGGGTGGTGACTGCTAGGAAAGGAAAGGAGAGGGGAGGGTCTTGCGACTTAAGGCTCAACTATAGAAGAGAAGAAGACAACGTGGGGAGTGGGTCTGGGTCTTAAAAGTGTCCCAAAGGGCTCCCTGAGAGCCACACTCATAGAGCTGGGTTCTGGTGCATTTTGCAGAAATGGAGGGCACCCAGCAGAGCAACCCTGCTCTCTAGGAACCTCTGCAAAATCATAGAATTAGGGGCTGGAAAGGACCTCCACCGTCATCTAGCTCAACCCCGGCTGGAATCCAGGGTTGAGAATCTGTGTGATCGGGATGAGAAGTGTTGGGATGGTTGTCAGGCATTGCTGGCGCTGGGCAGCAGGTGCAGACACGAGTCTGGAAGCAGCAGGGAGCCCAGACAAACAGCAGCTGGCAGATGGGTGATGTCTCTATGAAACTGGATGCAGTTCTCTCCTTCTTGGCCTTTTCCTCCTTTGATTCTGTTCCCCATCTTCCATCTGCCTCTACACCCCTCTTTTCTTGTACCCCCAATCATGATTCTTCTTCCACTACCTCTCTTCCCAAAGAGAAATCCAAGTGGGAAGGAAAACAGAACTCCCTAGAATCTGAGCTGATAGAACTGCATGAAACTGTGGCATCCTTACAGAGTCGGCTACGGCAAGCAGAGCTGCAGGGAATAGAAGCCCAGGTATGGTGGTTCTGGTTTGGGGGAGGATGTTGCTTCAGGAGTAGTCCCTCGGGGCCCAGGCTCAAGCTCCTGGGCCCATCCTGGCCCGTGGTCATACCCCATCCGTATGTAGTGCCCAGCTTCATTCATCAGTGTCTCCGTTTCTCTGGCTGTCCCCACATCCCTGAGGGCCGTGATTAAGGACCCAGTGACTCCTCCTTTAATTACTTTTTCTGAATTGAGGTTTAGATTTTTGTCCCTTGCCCTGAAGGACCAGAGTCTAGGATGGCTCGTTTGCACCCGGCTTTCCCCTCTGAGCATAGCAGAGCCCAGGGATGTGGTAGGGATGTTCTTTTACAGTATCAGCCTAAGTGGAACTCTCAATTCCTTTTGCCCAAATCCTTGACAATGCTGGTGCCACAGAGGAAGGAAGGAAGGAGCTGTGTTGGAGTGACAGTTCAGGGAAGTATAGTTTAAGGTGGTTTTGCATCTTGTTTTCCAGAATGAGCGAGAGTTACTGCAGGCAGCCAAGGAGAACCTGACCGCCCAGGTGGAATGTCTACAGGCATCTGTTGCAGAAGCCAGGGCTCAGGCAAGCGCTGCTGGGGTCCTGGAGGAAGACCTGAGAACAGCGCATTCAGCCCTGAAACTGAAACATGAGGAGGTGGAGAGTGAGCGTGAGCGAGCCCAGGCCCTGCAGGAGCAGGGTGAGCTGAAGGTGGCCCAGGGGAGGGCTTTGCAGGAGAATCTGGCTCGCCTGGCCCAGACGCTGTCCGAAAGAGAAAAGGAGGTGGAGACTCTGCAGGGGAAAATCCAGGAACTGCAGAAGCAACGGGAAATGCAAAAGGCTGCTTTGGAAGTGCTATCTCTGGACCTGAAGAAGAGGAACCAAGAGGTGGATCTGCAGCAAGAACAGATTCAGGAGCTGGAGGAGTGTAGGTCTGTTTTAGAGCATCTCCCCATGGCTGTCCAGGAGCGAGAGCAGAAGCTGACTCTGCAGAGGGAGCAGATCAAGGAGCTCGAGAAGGACCGGGAGACGCAGAGGAACATCTTGGAGCATCAGCTTCTGGAACTTGAGAAGAAGACCCAAGTAATTGAGTCCCAGAACGGACAGATTCAGGACCTGAAGAAGCAGCTGGTCACAATGGAATGCCTGGCCCTGGAACTAGAGGAAAACCATCACAAAATGGAGTGCCAGCAAAAGGCGATCGAGGAGCTGGAGGGCCAGAGGGAGATGCAGAGGGTGGCTCTGACCCACCTAACACTGGACCTGGAGGAAAGGAGCCAGGAGCTGCAGGTGCAGGGCAGCCAGATCCAGGAGCTGGAGAGCCACAGCGCCCTCCTGGCAAGAGAGCTCCAGGACAAGGACCAGGAGGTGACGTCCCAGCGAGACCAGATCGGGGAGCTGCAGAGGCAGAAGGAGCATCTGACTCAGGACCTGGAGAGGAGGGAGCAGGATATGGTGCTGCTGAAGGAGAGGATTCAGGTCCTGGAAGATCAGAGGACCCTGCAGACCAAGATCCTGGAGGAGGACCTGGAGCAGATCAAGCTGTCCTTGAGAGAGCGAGGCCGGGAGCTGGCCTCTCAGAGGCAGCTGATGCAGGAGCGCGCAGAGGAAGGGAAGGGCCAGGGTAAAGCTCAGCGCGGCAGCCTGGAGCACCTGAAGCTGATCCTGCGTGATAAGGAGAAGGAGGTGGAATGCCAGCAGGAGCGAATCCAGGAGCTTCAGGAGCACGAGGACCAGCTGGAACAGGAGCTCCAGGGCCTGCACAGGAAGGTGGGTGAGATCAGCCTGCTCCTGACCCAGCGGGAGCAGGAGATAGTGGTCCTTCAGCGGCACCTTCAGGAAGCCGGGGAACAGGGGCAGCTGAAACAGCAAGCACTTCAGGGCCAGCTGGACGAGGCCCAGAGGGCCCTGGACCAGAGGACCCAGGAGCTCGAGGCCCTGCGGCACCAGCAGGAGCAGGCCCAGGGCCAGGAGGAGAACGTGAAGGAACAGGCGGGCTCACTGCAGAGAGCCCTGGAGCAGGCCCACGGCACACTGAAGGAGCGGCAGGCCGAGCTTGAGGACCACCAGGAGCACACACGGAGGCTCCAGGAAGAGCTGGCAGTGGAGGGGCAGCGGGTCCAGGCCCTAGAGGAGGTGTTGGGGGACCTAAGGGCTGAGTCTCGGGAGCAGGAGAAGGCTCTGCTGGCCCTCCAGCAGCAATGCGCCGAGCGGGCCCAGGAGCACGAGGCAGAGGCCCAGGCCCTGCGGGACAGCTGGCTGCAGGCAGAGGCGATGCTCCAGCAACGGGACCGGGAGCTGGAGGCCCTGCGGGAAGATGGCCAGTCCTCCCAGCGACGGGAGGAGGCCGCCCGGGGCCAGGCTGAGGCTCTGCAGGAGGCCCTCAGCAAGGCTCAGGCCGCCCTGCAGGAGAAAGAGCAGCATCTCCTTGGGCAGGCGGAACTGAGCCGCAGCCTAGAGGCCAGCACGGCCACCTTGCAGGCTGCCCTGGACTCCTGCCAGGCACAAGCCCGGCAGCTGGAGGGCGCCCTGAGGAAGCGGGAAGGTGAGATCCAGGACCGGGACCTCCGACACCAGGAGGCCGTGCGGCAGCTCCAGCAGGCACTTGCCCGGAGGGATGAAGAGCTGACACACCAGAGGAGGCAGGGGCAGCTGCTGGAGAAGTCTCTGGCCCAAAGGAGCCAAGAGGATGCGACCCAAGACAAGCTGGAGCCAAGGCATGAGAGAGAAGAGGAAGAGATGAGGGGCCTTCGTGAGAGCCTAACGGAGCTGCAGTGGACTCTAGCTCAAAAGGAAGAGGAGATCCTGGAGCTGAGGGAGGCCCAGCAAAGGAAGGGTCCGGAGGACTCACTGCACAGCTGCAAAGCCTCCCTGGGGGAGATGCCGTCCACCTCGCTCGATTCCTCAGGGCCCAGGCTGCAGCGGGAGCTGGAGCGACTGCAGGTGGCCCTGAGGCAGACGGAGGCCAGGGAGATCGAGTGGAGGGAGAAGGCCCAGGGCCTGGCGCTGTCCCTGGCCCAGAGCAAGGCCAGCGTCAGCAGTCTGCAGGAGGTAGCCCTGTTCCTGCAAGCCTCCGTCCGGGAGCGGGACTTGGACCAGCAGAGGCTGCGGGTGAGTCACTCCGTGGGTAGTAAGAGCGGGGGCAGAGCCGGGTCTGCCTGGGCCCCGGGGCTGTCTGCACCTCAGGGTGAGAGAAAGCTGAGGGCGTGAACACCTCAACACTGTGGAATTCAGCTTACAGTGCTGGGGGGCTGGGGTGGGGCAGGCGGAGATACGATACCCACAGTCTCTGCCCTCCTAGAGCTGACAGTCTAGTGGAAAAGCAATTATAACGCAGTGCCTAATTAGGATCAGTGCCTAATACGTGAAGTTTAGTGTGCTCTGAGCATCCTAGAGGGACGCCCCACCTCTCCTGGGGGTGCATCCCAAAAGGCTTCCTGGTAAAAGTGGTGTTCCGATTAAGTCTGAACGGACCAGTAAGGAGGGAGCCAAGCACAGGTTGGGGAGGGAGAGGAAAGAGGAGGAGAAGGAGCGTGGAGTATCTGTGAAGGAGTTCAGGCTGCCTAGGACGTAGAGAGGGGGCGATGGCAAGAGAAAGAGGACAGCAAGGGGCCCCTCATTTAGGGCTTGTCAGCATGTTAAGGACCTGGGTGACCAGTGGGAAGTGGATGAAGGGTTTGGGGCAGTGGAGTGGCGTGATCAGATATATAGTTCAGAAAGATGGCTCAGGCTGCCGGGGGAGCAACTGTAGATCTGGGGACACCACCGAGGAGGCTGTAATGGGAGTCAGTGGGGAGATGGTGACCTCAGGTAGGAAGTGTGGATGGAGACACGTGGGTGGTCCTAGAGGTTCACAGGATTTCTGGCAGGTGATCACCCAAGAGATGAAGGGTGTAAAGATGAAAGAAATCAAAGACAGCACCCAGGTTTTTGCTCACTGGGATAAAGGTAGGTTTGGGGAAGAGGAGAAGATAGTGAGCTCAGTTTGGAAATGGAGTGAGGTACCTGTGGGACATGCAAGGGGACATGTCCAGTGGGCGGCTCTATAAAGTAATCTGAAGTTAAAGGATGAGATTGAGGCTAGAGGTAGAGACTTTGGAGTTGTCAGCAGTTAGGAAAAGTGAGCTCCTTTAGGAGGGATGTTGAGTGACAGAGGAAGTGACCTTCGGGTATAACCTTCAGCCTCAAGTCAGGGCCATGTCTTAGCCATCTTTGCACCTTGCACTGAGCACAAGACCTGCACAGAGTGAGCAAGAGGAACCCAGCCCATTTCTCCTGGAAAGTTGCCCCTATATCCTGGTCCCTTGACCTGAGGTGAGCCCTTAGAGAACCCCTGTCTCACCTCGGACACACAATCCTGCAGGGACTTGCCTTCCAGGAGCCCCAAAAACTCTACTCTGGTTAAAAGGCAATATGCAGGCAAGGGGTTACATTTATGAACTTTGGAGTCAAGTTCTTGAATTTGAAATATGGTTCTGCAGTTTATTAGCTCTGTCACCTGAGGTAAGTGCCTTCTCTGACTCTTGGCTTTTTCATTGATAAAATATGGAATATTAGTACCAGTCCCATAGAGCCATGTTGAGTCCAAAAAGCGATAATATGGATAAAGTGCACAGGAAAAAGGCATTCAATAAGTGAGACTCCTTTCCTATTTCCAGGCCTGTTCTTATGGGCACAGAAAAAGTCAGATACGTAGGTGGGCGGGATGCACTTTCTGTCCATACTTTTGAGTTACTGAGCAGTGTTTTCTCAATAATGGTGCTCAGGTCAGGGTCCCCTCATTCCCAAAACACTCAAGGACACCTTTCAGAATCAGCCCTTCATCATAGTAGCATCATTTTTAAAAATCGAAGTATAGTTGATTTACAATGTTTCCAGCATACAGCAAAGTGATTCAGTTATACATATAAAAATATATATATATGTATATATATATATTCTTTTTCAGACTCTTTTCCCTTATAGGTTATTACAAGATGTTGAATATAGTTCCCTGTGCTGTACAGTAGGTCCTTGTTGTTTATCTACTTTATGTATAATAGTGTGTATCTGTTAACTCCTCATTTATCCCTCCTTCCCCTTTGGTAACCATGTTTGTTTTCTATGTCCTTGAGTCTATTTCTGTTTTGTAAATAAATTCATTTGTGTCATTTTTTTTTAGAGTCCACATGTAAGTGATATCATGATATTTGTCTTTCTCTGTCTGGCTTACTTCACTTAGTATGATCATCTCTAGATCCATCCATGTTGCTGCAAATGGCATTATTTCATTCCTTTTATGGCTAAGTAACATTCCGTTGTTATTTACCACATCTTCTTCACCCATTCATCTGTCGACAGGCATTTATATAGTAGCATCATTTTTTATGTTAAGCTTTTTACATGCCAGGCACTGTTACCCTCACTTTCTTCTACAACAACCCTGAGAAGTAGGAATGGTTACTGTCTTCATTTTATAATTGAGGAACGTCAGATGAGAGAGATTAAGTAACCTGTCCGAGGTCATCCAGCTCGTAAAGGGCAGAACTAGGATTAGACCTAAGCAAGCTGGCCTCATGACACTGAACTCCTTTCCTCTCCCAGACAGCCTCCACCCCCACGGGAAACCTCCGTTCTTCTCTGTCCATCCTCTTGACCCTTACCGTTCACGAGCCCTGGGGTGCCTAGAAAATACCTAGCACTAGTCTTCCCATTTATCTAAAGGAGTTTAATCCCAGAGGCTTGATCTATGCTTCATGCGCTCATTTTGGGGGGAGCAGGGGGGGTGGGGCTGTGTGGCATGTGGGATGTTAGTTCCCCAACCACGGATCAAACCTGTGCCTCCTGCATTGGGAGTGTGGAGTCTCATGGTGGTCATTTTACAAACGAAGTAATTGGGGTTTGGAGAGAGCTCATATCATGACCCAAGTCATATAGCCAATAAGTGGTGACACAGTACCCGGCTCTATGTGATTCCCGAGTCCATGCTCTTTCCACAACACCTAGTGCTCCAGTTTATCGCTTAGCTTAGGGGAGCTCTAAAACAGGAGTTCCCTGGTTGCCTAGGGGTTAGGATTTCACTGCCGTGGCCCTGGTTCAATCCCTGGTCGAGGAACTAAGATCGCATGAGCCACACGGCGTGGCCAAAAAAATAAAAATAAATAAAATGAGACAGGTTTTAGTCCTAGCCTACCATGTATCCTTGGAAAGATCCCTCTCTGCTCCTTTGTTTTATCCATCTGTAAAATGAAGGTTTTGCACTAGGATAGCTCAGAGGTGCCAGGAAAAATGAGACTATAACCTGATGAGAAAATTGCTGAGGACAGAGGGTGGAGTGGGTCTGGATGTGAGGTCGTCATGGTGTGACTTTGCTCCACGCCTGATAACCCAGGATGAGCTGGAGCTCACCAGACAAGCTCTGGAGAAGGAGCGACCCCACAGCCCAGGCCCTGCCAGCAAAGCAGAACGGGGGCCCAGAGGAGAGCCCGGCGCCCAGCTGGGAGAGGTGAGCTGGGGGCCTGGCCAGGGGCTTGTCCCCTTCCCCTGGGAATTGTGTCCCTGAAGCCCAGACCCTGCCAGGTTAGTCCTTTGCCCTCTGTCTGTTCCCCACCTGTCTCAGGGGCTGCCCAGGTCAGACTGACAGGTCTCTCCCTCAGGTCTCGGGAGTGAAGACTGAGCCGAGTCCTGACCTGGAGGAGAAGCAGCTCTGGGAGCAGAGGCTTGAAAACCTGCAGCGAGCGGTGGCACAGCTAGAGGTTGACCGGAGCCGCCTGCAGCACCACAACGCCCAGCTGCGGACCACCCTGGAGCAGGTGGGTGACCCCCGTCCTCGGCTGCCTCCCCGGTCCGGTGGGCGTGCATCTCCACTTCTGCAGCCCCCAGAGCGGGGTTAGTAAACTATAGCCCAGGAGCCACGTTAGGCCTGCTGCCGTTTCTGAAAGTAAAGTTGTTTGGAGACACTGCAGTAGCTGTGACAGATCGAATGGCCCACAGCGCCTAAAATACTACAGGAGAGGTTTGCTGGCCCTGCTTCAGAGGCCCGGGAGGCTGGCCCCACCTCCTCCGCCGGCCGCAGCAGCACTTCGCACTCAGGGCTGCCTCAGCACACGCTCACCTCAGCCCAGGAGTTCAGCGTCTCACCACTGCTGGCCCCTTACACTCACATCCTCCTCCCGCCGGCCTCCTCTCAAAAAAGGCAGCTCTGCCCCCGCCCCAGAGCCAAGCCCAGCCCTGATTTCTCACTCACATTCTGGCAGGTGGAGAGAGAGCGGAGAAAACTGAAGAGGGATTCCATGCGCACGTCACGGGTCCTGGAGAGCCGTGAAGCCACAGCACCATCACCCACCCGGCAGGTTTATCTGTTTTCATTGTCTGCAGCCGCAGGGGAGCCCAAGCCCAGCCACCAGAAACAGCCCTTTGCAGTTCATATCCCAGGCTACCCTTGCAAGGGGAGAAGCCACTGCAGCCAGTCCAGAGGGCCCTTCCTGGCCGGCCCTGCCCCACCCAGCGCTGTCCCTGACCCAGGAAGGAGGCCCAGCCTCAGTGGGTGGGGCTGGAGTCAGCCCTGCCTTCTGAGGAACCCAGCCTTCACCGATGTCCAGTCCACCCACCCCCCAGACCAGGGCTTCAGGCTCCCAGGAGCAGGCCTCATGGGGCTTCTGGTCTCTCCCTGCGTGTACACACCTGAATGTGCCTAGGAGCTTGATAGCAGCTTTGTGGACCTCTTCAACTTCCTTGCCCTTTGCAGTACTGAATTCACAAGATAGGGGTCCAAGGTATTTCCTGGGGCCAGCAGGATTTGGGGGAAGACACCACAAACCAGCACTCTTAGCTGAGGTGTGCCCGTCCGTAGGCAGCCCTGGGGCCTGGCAGGCAGGGCTGTTCCTGGTGGCTGGGCACTTCCCAGCCCTCCATCCCCCTTCCTTTAAGGAAAGCTCCCCAAGGGGCAGGCCCCTTATCTTACTTCTGCCCTGCATCCCTAGCTCACGCCCGGGGCTAGCACGAAGCCTGTCTGTGGTGTACTTTAAATCAGGAGGTGCCTCAGAGGAGCCAGTCCTATCCACACCATAAGGACATTTGGTGTCAGGTCTCCATGGGCGTTGCCCATTCGGCTGGTTTGGGCCCTCTGGGGCCTCTTCTTGCCCCAGGGCCGTGCTGCCCCAGAAACTTCAGTCTGAGTTCAGGCGCTCTGGCCCGTAGCCCTTGCCCTGGTCCCCAGGCTTGTGAGGAGGCCTGCACAAACCCCGGTGGAAGGCCTGTCCCAACAGGAATGGCATGTGTCTTCCACAGGATGAAAGAGGAGGGCAGAAGGCCTCTTCAGATACCAAGCACATGGTTGAACTACAGAAAGAGGTACGTTCCAGAAGGATCCGTTTTCTAGGCCCCCTTCCCTCCCTTGCACTCAGGCAGCGAGGCTTTGGTGTCCTATGTGCTTGGCCCTTTGTGCACCTCCAGCAGGGAGAGGGGAGAATAGTTCCTGCCTCGGAGAACTTGAGTCTTCATGGGAGGCAAGCAGAGCCCTTTCCCAGCTCCACCTCCCACATTAAGTGGACTTAACCTCCCCTATGCTTAGGGTGGGACTGGGGAAGAAAGCACACTCCAGGCCCCAGACCTCCTACTTAGGGAGGAAAAGGAAAAGGCAGAGGGCTGAGGAGCAGACAGAAGATTCTAAGAGGACAGACGAAAGCAAGCAGAAGCTCCCTGGCCGCCTCTGCCCTCACGTGCGCCCTTGCAGGCAGGACTGTTGCCTGCATACCGGGTAGAGCAGCCTGGCACCAGCACCAGGATCCATACCCTAGAGCCCAGGTCAAGCTCAGGGAAACTGTATAAAGTGCCTTCTTGCCTCTTAGGCCTCACCTAAAAGGTTCACCCTGCCTTTCAAGTCCCAGGAGTAATTAGAACTGTGGACTTCTGATTTCCGAGCCTGTATCAGAAATCATTCGTCTCTACTGGCAGGGCCTGACTGTACAGCTAGACCTCAGCTATTACTGTGAATTCTGCTAAACTCATACAAAGCAGTTGTTGAGACAGGGCCCATACTAGGGTGAGGCAAGGCAGGCCTCACTGTTGACCTGGAGTCCCTCCTTAAATTTTGCTCCCTAGGAGCCTCTCTTGCCCCACCTTACTCCTGGATGTGCTGTGAGCTCCCAATAACTTCATCGCCTGGGGCCTCAGTATACCCATTTGAGAAATGGATCAATCAGTGATTCTCAGCCCTGGCTGCATGTTAGAACCACCTGGGGAGCTTTGAAAAAAATACTGATGCTCAGGCCTCACCCCTGTCTAATTAAGTCAGAAATTCCTTAAAACCTTCCAGAAGGGGCAGAGTGGAGCTTTCTGCATGGTTAAAGCATTCTTCATCTTGGTTGAGACGGTGATTATACATGGATATGTATGTTATGAAATTTGTGCAAATGTACTTAAAATCTGGGCATTTTATTACATGTAAACGATCCCTCAGTAAAGTCGGTGAATAGTTTTGTTTGTTTTTAAGCTCCCTCTTTTGAGTCTCTGGTACAGCCAGGGTTGACAATCACTGGATTCTCTGATTCCCAGCGGCCCTTCCCGCAAACACTGTAGAGCCTGAGCCTGAGATTCGTGGGTGTGGTGGAGATGATTCAAACGCAGGTCTGCCGAGAGCCGCAGGAGCGGAGCAGGAAGGGTTGGGGCAGCGTCAGGGTCCTCCACTGCTCTCACCCTCTTGGTTTTCCTGCCCCCCAGGTGGCCCTTCTTCGAGCCCAGCTGGCCTTGGAGAGGAAGCAGAAGCAGGACTACATCGCCCGCTCGGTGCAGACGAGCCGTGAGCTGGCGGGCCTGCACCACAGCCTCTCTCACTCCCTCCTCGCTGTGGCCCAGGCCCCCGAGGCCACTGTCCTGGAGGCTGAGACCCGCAAGCTGGATGAGTCCCTGACTCAAAGCCTGACGTCGTCCCCCGGGCCGGTCCTGCTCTGCCCCAGTCCCAGCACTGCTCAGAGCACCTCCAGGTAGCAGCCGCTGCCAGGGCGGGACACGGGCCAGCCTGGGAGCACACAGACAGACAGATGGCCCCTCCACACAGCTGCAGTTTGCCAAAGAAAGTTCTGGTTCTGTTTCCCAACCTGGGAGCGCCGGGTCAGCTGGCATTCTCAGGAGGAGGGAGGGAAAGCTGCAAGGCTGGGGGCAGGCCCCAACTCACGTGGGAATGAGGCTGTCACACTTGCTGGCAGCCTGCAGTGACCCAGAGAGCGCCTCGCCCCGGCCAAGGGGCATCTGCCGCCTCTCGCCTAGAACTCATCATCCAGCACGTCACCCTCTGTCACTTCCCCCTTCAGCAATAAACCCTGGGTCTTTGCGTTTGTTCTCTGCTGCTGTCTCCACTGTGTAGCTGGGCAACAGCAGTACATTCAAGGGCTTCTATTAAGGAAGAATTTGCTAAAGATGCCAGTCAGGGGGCACGCGTTTGTCCTCTGCCTGGATTCGGATAGAGAAGGGCTACAGAAGATCGTCAAGACGAGGCCCCTGTCCCCAGGAAGCTTGAGCCCAGTTGACAGGAACAGGCAGATGAGTCGGACAGTTCTGTGTGCCGCCTAGAAGTGCTGTAGAAATTCCAGGGGCTGAGGCAGGAAGGCACGAACTGGCCCTTGACGGCTGGAGAGGAGTTGGGAGGGTTGCTAGCCAGGACTGGTCTGCCTGGGCGGAGTGTGTTGGGGCTGAGGGATGGGTAAGGAGGGAGATGAGGGAGGGCCTTGGGATCTAGATTTGAACTCATGCATCATGAGGAACCATCATATGTTCTTGACTTAAAACATGTTCTGTGGCTTCAAAAACACTGAGTTGACCTTTGGCTAAACTCAGTCTTTTGAGTTCAGAAGTGTTCTCTGGCTTCATTGCCCTTCGGGGCTGAGTGAGTGCCCTTGGGGTGTCCCTTTCTGGGCCTGTGAGCTGCAGCTGACTCTAGTCCCTTGTAGTCCAGCCGTGGGTCAAGCCAGGAAGGAGGATGGACTGTGGCAGGACTCATCACTTATGGCCTGGCCCTGGTAAAGGTGGTGCACGGGCTTAAGACCTATTGTTGGCAACTTCCTCAAGCCTAAGAAAGAATAGTTTTCTTTAAAGAAGCAGGCATGGGACTTCCCTGGTGGTCTAGTGGGTAAGACTCCATGCTCCCAGTGCAGGGGGCCTGGGTCAATCCCTGGTCGGGGAACTAGATCCCACATGCATGCCACAACCGTGAGCCCACATGCTGCAACTAAAAAAATTTTAAAATCCCGCATGCAGCAACTAAGATGTAGCGCAGGCTAAATAAATAAATATTTAAAAAGATAAAGAACCAAGCATGACCTTCCTCTGGCCCTCCAACCATCATCTGGGATTCCTCTTACCTAAGCCTGGGGATGGAGCTAAGGCCAGCTAGGAATATGGGGGTGTAGGGGTTTACGAGCAGCGCCGTGGTCCCCCAGGCCTGCTTACCCAGGGTTCAGATCCCACTGTATCCCGTCACGCCACACGGAGTGGGAAGGGGGCTGCTCGCAGCTGCAAGAGCTTGGCTCCAAAGCCCACGCTTGGGACTCAGCACAGATGCTCAGTAAAAGGTTACAGCTTAAAACTCCCCAAAGCTAAATCTGGGGCCTCCAGGATGCTGGGTGGTCCCTACCTCTGGTCAGATTCCTGTGGCTCAGAATCCTTACCTGGCCTTTTATGTATGTATGTATGTATGTATGTATGTATGTATGTATGTATGTATGTATGTATTGGCTGCAATGGGTCTTCATTGCTGCACGTGGGCTTTCTCTAGTTGTGGTGAGCGGGGGCTATTCTTTGTTGCGGTGTGCAGGCTTCTCATTGCAGTGGCTTCTCGTTGTGGAACACAGGCTCTAGGCACATGGGCTTCAGCAGTTGCAGCATGCAGGCTCAGTAGTTGTAGCACATGGGCTCTATGGTGTGTGAGATTCAGTAGTTGTGGCTCACAGGCCCTAGAGCACAGGCTCAGTAGTTGTGGCACATGGGCTTAGTTGCTCTGATTTCTAAGTGAAATCCTCCCGGACCAGGGATTGAACTCATGTCCCCTGCACTGGCAGGTGGACTCTCAACCGCTGCGCCACCAGGGAAGTCCCCTTACCTGGCCTTTTCTATGCTAGGAGTTCTCAGGGACAAACAAGATTTCTCTGGGTTCCTTACCCTTTTTTGGTCCCCCAACTCTGGTTCTCTAGCTTAGAGGCTGACAAAGGGACCCTGGTTACCTTGGAGTCTCTTCTCAGTTCCATTATCTATAGGTCATAAGCCAAGGCCTTAAGCCCCACATACTTTCTGGGAGCAGGGAGAGAGCGTCCAGCAAATGAAAGGCATTTCAGAGGCAGCCACGCAAGGTCTTCATTCAGTAATAAACTAATCTACATCCGCTCCTCCCTCCCCACCCAACCCTCGGTAGCCCCTCACCCCCACTCTAGACCTCAGGCTAGGGTCTCCCCACCCCATAAGATACTTGGTCAGGGTTAGTCTTCAGTTCAAGTGTAGACTACGATCTTGCTCTCACGTTCTTAGCTCGTGGATGATTTTCTGCTCCAACTTCCTAACATATACTTTCTTTAACCAATAGTAGGATCATCTGTTTGGAGGGTCCCCCCAGTAACGGAGCCAATTGCTCTTATCAGCTCCAAACCCAAAGAGAGAGACCTGAATTGGAGAAGCATTGAAGGAAAGAATATGGGTCTTCCAGGCAGGACCCAACCTTGCCCCAGGGCATCAGGCCAGCGCTTCCTTTCCTTCTCTTTGTCACATGCAACAGGGCATAACCAGAGCAGTGAATCCGGTGGGTGGGAACTGTCTCTAACCAACCAGCCAGTTCTCACAGATGCACTTGAGGATGGTGTGATCGATCTCCAGAACCCTGGAGGGAGGGAGGTCAGAGCTGAGCACGCAGGTCTTCTCCATCCACAAATCCCCACCCTCCCTCCAGCCTTCTCCTTTTCGGCTTTGATAGAGGCTGCTACAGGCCCCAAAGTCCTGAGAGCAAAAGGGGACGAGAGCTGAGTCAGAGTCTGGGCAATGTTCTTGTTCCCAGGGAGCTCTGGGTCCGGTGGGTACGCCACCCCGTTCTCAACAGGCCTCCATGCTTCGCATGTTAGAGTGACAGTCACATCGCAGCCTGATTACCTTTGCTCACCTGCTTCCCCACGTGGGACCCGCAGGGCGGTCTCTCACTCCATCAGGGCCCATCAGGAGCGCTAGGCAAACCAGGCAGACCCCCTGCTGGTGAAGGCAGGCTATGCAGATGCTCTGGGGTCAGCAGCAGAACTTCCAGAAGTACCTGTGGAGGTAGGGAGACCTCACCCACAAAAGCAGCAAGGCAGCCCCCAGCCTGAGACTTTACATGAGGCCTCAGCCCATGGGACAGGTCCCTCGGGCAGCTTCAGTTTAGTTGTTTGATCTTAGAACAGATGACGCCTTTAGCTGCTCCCCCAGCAATACTTCACCTCCCACCTCCTGTCCCACGAACCGTCTACTCGCACTCATACCCCAGGGCTGAGGAAGGGAGTAGCTGAGCAGTATGGGAACGCTGAGCCCTGAGGAGCCGGGGGAAGGCTGAGCAGAGCAGGGTGGAGGGAGGCGCAGGGGCCATCAGTGCACTCCGAGCCATGCCATCCCTCCCCGAGACGCCGGCCACGCATCCCTCCCCGAGACGCCGGCCACGCATCCCTCCCCGAGACGCCGGCCATGCATCCCTCCCCGAGACGCCGGCCATGCATCCCTCCCCGAGACGCCGGCCATGCATCCCTCCCCGAGACGCCGGCCATGCATCCCTCCCCGAGACGCCGGCCATGCATCCCTCCCCGAGACGCCGGCCATGCATCCCTCCCCGAGACGCCGGCCATGCATCCCTCCCCGAGACGCCGGCCATGCATCCCTCCCCGAGACGCCGGCCATGCATCCCTCCCCGAGACGCCGGCCATGCATCCCTCCCCGAGATGCCGGCCATGCATCCCTCCCCGAGATCCCGGCCATGCATCCCTCCCCGAGATGCCGGCCATGCATCCCTCCCCGAGATGCCGGCCATGCATCCCTCCCCGAGATCCCGGCCATGCATCCCTCCCCGAGATGCCGGCCATGCATCCCTCCCCGAGACGCCGGCCGCAGCAGGGAGGGGCGCGGGCTTACCTCTGCTCACCACACTGAGAAAGTAGGCAAGGGAGGGGGAAGGACAAGAACAAGGGGTCTCAAGCCTCTGGGGCCCTGCAGTTGACTCCCCTACCCTGCTGAGACTGGGGTTGGCCCACACCCTGACGGAGGTGAAGGCGAGAAGCGAGGCTTCTCCAGCGAGGAAAGGACGGTGCTCCCGGCCCCTCTGTTCTCACATCAGAAGCCTGTCCTAGAGTGGACATTGTGACCTCTTTTCTCTCAGTCCTTTGTCATTAATGCCCCCAGCTCTTTTTATGGCTTCATGTGACCTGAAGCTTGGCACAGGTGGAAGGGCTTGGAGGCAAAAAGTTGAATGAGTCAGGGGTCAGAGGTCAGAGGAGAGACATGAGCAAAGGCTGTGAGCTGTCCACCCAAGAGTGGGTGCTCCCTGTTCCCAGCTCTCGGTCATTTGTATGGAGGCAGGAGGGGGTGAGAATTAGTATTCAAATTTAGTGCTTCCTTAATTACTACTACTTGTTGGGGTGAGGGAATCAGGGAGGCTTTTTTTTTTATTTTTTTGGGGGTACACCAAGTTCAATCATCTGTTTTTATACACATATCCCCGTATTCCCTCCCTTGACTCCCCCCCACCCTCCCTCGAGTCCACCCCACCCTCCCTGTCCCAGTCCTCTAAGGCATCTTCCATCCTCGAGTTGAACTCCCTTTGTTATACAACAGCTTCCCACTGACTATCTATTTTACAGCTCGTAGTATATATATGTCTGTGCTACTCTCTTGCTTCGTCTCAGCTTCCCCTTCACCCCCCCGCCCCCTCCCAAACCTAGAGTTCTCCAGTCCATTCTCTGCACCTGCGTCCTTGTTCTTGTCACTGAGTTCATCAGTACCATTTTTAGATTCCGTATATGTGAGTTAGCATACAATATTTGTCCTTCTCTATCAGGGAGGCTTTTATTCAGTGCCTGATAACCCACACAATGCTCCCGTGCCTCCCGTCTCAGTTTCCTGCCATTACCGCTCCTGCTCCCGAATCTGCATATCCCAACCCCACCAAGAGCCTGAGGCTCATTCCTGGCCACGAGTAGGTTCACATCCAAGCTGGTTGATTCCCTCTGCCCTCTACTGTTGCCTGATGCAAGTCGTGCTGGAGCCTTTGGCTATAACTCTCTCCCCTGTATACGGGGCCGTCTTCCGCTTGTACGCCCGACACCAAATAGACAAACCCTGTGGTTGAGATCGGTTGGGCTGGTTGCTGCCCCCTGCTCCTAATCCAGCTTTTCATTCATTGGGCAAACACTCATCAAACCTGTGTCACAAATCTTCACGAAGCGCGCTGAGAGGAGGAGCTCATCTCCAGGGAAGACAGAGCCTGGACATAGAGGAGCACACGCAGCATGACCTGGGAGCTGGGAAGAGACTCACTGGCCACTCATGATGAGGCCAGGGAAAGGGTCACAGAACATCTTGGAGGAAGAGAGGGCCTGAGGGCCCTTTCAAAGTGTTTGTCAAGCTGATTGGGTACACTGGGTGCATGGTGTCATGGGCTGCACCTGTGGGTCCCAGGAGCAATGGCAGCCCTCGGAGTTGTACCAGCCAGCCTGTTCAGGTGAGACCTTTCTGACCAAAGAGCGGCCACAGGCGAGCATCAAGGCAGCCCGCAACCCTCAAACCCACCATTAAGTCTTCATTCCTGTCCCATGGGACAATTCACAGGGCAAATGGCAGGCCGACTTGGACAGCAGGCACTGGAAAAAGTAGGAAGCTGTGGTCACCGACTCCACCAACATCCCACTGCCCTGGTGGCCTCCATGACTCCCTCAACCCTCCACATCACACCTTATAACACCGCACCTCTCACCTCCCCAGCCACCTGCTAAGCCCTACAGGGTGCTCTGCTGGAGGAGGAGGGGAGGGAGGAGAGAAGTACCTTTTGGTGTGTCCTGTGGCCTCCTTGGAGGAGAAAGGGATGATGCCCAATGGGGTCCTTCCTGCCAGCCCACTTGTATCAGGGACCCTGCTGCACAAATCACATTGTGAGTTCCTGCCTGTAGGCTTTGTGTGTAAGATTGCCCTCACCTTGGCATTCAGCCCAGGGTCCAGCTGGTGAGGGAGGGCTTAGAAACCAAGTATGATGGGGACAGGAATGAAAAGGACAAGAATACATGCCAAGGGTAGTGTGCTGTGTCTCTGAGAGGGCTGCCGGCTATTCCCAATGCAGACTCATTAAGCATGAGGCAGAGAGAGGAAAGGAAGAGCCTTTTGGTCCCTCTTGAGAAAAGAACCTATGAGAAAACTTTGTGATGTGCTTAAAAGTAAATTTCTATCCAACCAAACTTTGGACGGGGGGAGTAGTTTCTTTTGTTTTTAGGCTGCACGTCTTGTGGGGATCTTAGTTCCCCAACCAGGGATCAAGCCCTGGGCTCTGGCAGTGAAATTGTGGAGTCCTAACCACTGGCCTGCCAGGGAATTCCCTAGATTTTCTTTCCATTTATTTAAAATGAAACAATTGCACAAAAATGGTTAAAAATTAAATAGAAAAGAAGGCAGCACTTTCCCACCCCATTCTTTTTTTTCTTTCTTTGGCTTACTGCGCGCATGCGGGATCTTAGTTCCCTGGCCAGGGATGGAACCCACAACCCCTGCAGTGGAAATGTGGAGTCTTAACCACTAGACTGCCAGGGAAGCTCCATCATCCCCATTTTTTTTTTAAATTTATTATTTATTGGCTGCTTTGGGTCTTCGTTGCTGTGCGCGGGCTTCCTCTAGTTAAAGCGAGCGGGGGCTACTCTTTGTTGCAGCGCGCAGGCTTCTCATTGTGGTGGCTTCTCTTGTTGTGGAGCACGGGCTCTAGGCGCACGGGTTTCAGTAGTTGTGGCACATGGGCTCAATAATTGTGGCTCGCAGTCTTAGTTGCTCTGAGGGAAGATGTGGGATCTTCCCAGATCAGGGGCTCAAACCTGTGTCCGCTGCATTGACAGGTGGATTCTTAACCACTGCGCCACCAGGGAAGCCTCCCATCACCCCCATTCTTTTCTAACCCCTTTCCAGTGGGGCAGCCAATTTTTTAAACTCTGTTTCCATAGTGAGTAACTTTATTCTTCTAAATAATGTTTCTGTGTTGCCATATGGGCCCAGTATCTGGAACAAGACAGTGATAGGTAGCTGCACTGCCCATACCTTTGGGGATTCTTGGACTCTGTCTCTGAGCCAGACACCCAGCACACCTCACTGCCCTTAGGGAGGCGGGTAAATGTGTTCTCAGCTGTACCAGGGGTATTTACATTTTGTTGAGTTATGTGCGGTTGTTGGACAGCCAAAGTAAAAATGTAGTGGATTTACTTTGAATACCCAGTCACTGAAAACCCTCATTAACTGAGGCTCTTTGCTTACCTTGAACTACTGTTCCTACCAAAAAGGCAAGATAAATGCTCCTCCCACCCCCATTTGATGTAATAGTCTTCTCCAACGTTTGTTTTTCTCTTTGAGTATCATTACAGACTCAAGGATTTTTATCTATTCACTGTGATTCATTCGTGACAGTTGCTATTTTTGATGCTCAAATTGTCCCAAAGTTGATGTCCAGGTTGTCCTTGTACTTTTCTTGTCCACAGCTGGAATCTTTTAGTGGGAAAAAACATTTAGAAAAGGAAATCTGCATTCCAGCGTTAATCATTGCCTCTGGAATGTTACAGTTTTTAGACTAGCAGAAAATGCATTTTGAAAATGACGCGTTCAAGATGGTGATTATTGCACAACAGTGTGAATAGACTTAATGCTACTGAACTGCACACCTTCAAATGGCAAATTTTATGTATATTTTACCACAATAAAAATAACATAAAGGACTTCCCTGGTGGCACAGAGGTTAAGAATGCAGGGGACACGGGTTCGAGCCCTGGTCCGGGAAGATCCCACATGCCACGCAGCAACTAAGCCTGTGTGCCTCAACTACAGAGCCTGCGCTCTAGAGCCCACAAGCCACAACTACTGAGCCCATATACCGTGACTACTGAAGCCCACACACCTAGAGCCTGTACTCCACAAGAAAAGAAGCCACTGCGATGAGAAGCCCGTGCAGCACAACGAAGAGTAGCCACCGCTCGCCACAACTAGAGAAAGTCCGAGCGCAGCAACGAAGACCCAACGCAGTCCAAAAAAAAAAAAAAAACCACAAAACCAACAACAAAAACATAAAAATTGAGTTCACATTGATTTTTCCAGTTTGAATTTAATGTCACAGGGTTTTTACTATACCCATCTGATTTTGTATTTGGTTCCTAATAATACTAATATAATTACTTATTTACTTTATTCTGTGATATTTATTATATAGTTTATAATATTATAGTTATAAATATTGTAATAAATTACAATATTATAATAAATCTACTGGGTGAAGTTTAAATTCTCTGTTGTTCTTTTTATGCACATAAGCTGTCCTATAAAGGATATACAGTATATCGAATTCTAAAGGAACTTGAACAATTCCTTTCCATGGTGGTTATGTTATCAATCTGATATACAATTAGGTCCATTAGCTTTTTGGAGGGGGCTGTGTTGGGTCTTCGTTGCTGTGCACAGCCTTTCTCTAATTGCAGCGAGTGGGGGCTGCTCTTCATTGAGGTGCGCGGGCTTCTCATTGCAGTGGCTTCTTTTGTTGCAGAGCATGGGCTCTAGGTGCGAGGGCTTCAGTACTCACTGCACGTGGGCTCAGCAGTTGTGGCACATGGGCTTAGTTGCTCCCTGGCCTGTGGGATCTTCCCGGACCAGGGATCGAACCCGTGTCCCCTGCATTGCCAGGTGGATTCTTAACCACTGTGCCACCAGGGAAGTCCCTAATTTTGTTTTTTGATAAGGTAAATATATATATATATGAGTAACATGATGAAATGTTGGCTGTTGAGAGTCTAGAAGAGGATGTAGCCGTTTAATGCCACAGCGTAGGGTTTTATTCAGTAGCAGAGTGATTGTCATCCAGGATACGTTTGAAGCCCCGATCCCTCTCTGACACTCCAGGGTCCCCTTGACTACCTGTCAGCCTCCTGGGGGCTCCAGTAGGCTGAACAGGCTGGGCGCCATCTCCGTTGTAAATAACAACCTTCCCCTCACACTGCAGCTTCAGGATGACCTGTTGCTCTTCTTTAAAACTGTGCATGTCGCTCTTGAACCAATATTCATCATTCCAGTAATGGGACCACCTCATGAGCTGGTCTGTCCCGAAACCAAACAAGGATACCTGGGAGATGGTTTAAGACAGGAGGGGGCTGTGGGGCAGCAGGCTGGATCCTGCCCTGCTTCCACGGCCACTGACCATTCCTTCAGCAAACACACACTTAACATCAAGGGTGACCGGCTGCATCCTGGAGCTGAGAGGAGAACGGAGCTCACCTTCCCCAGGGGGAGACTGACTCCGCACACACAGTGACCCCAGAGCCCAGAAAAGAGAGCACCCACTAGCTGATTCTCATCATATTGGAGGAAGAAGGAGGATTCCTCAGGGAGACAAGGGGAGGGCATTCCAGGGAGAAGGAGCAGTGTACGAAAAAGCATGAGGCAGATGGTGTGTTTGGGGAACACTGAGAAGCCCATGGTGCGAGCCTGGGAGAGAGGAAGAGTGGCGGGAGGGGTCAGACCATTTAAGGTCTTGAAAAAACAAACAGAAAACTTTAGACTTAACCTGAAATCCCTGGGAAAACAGACATTTTTAGTGGGAGAGGGATGAAATTCTCTGAGTTCGAGACTGTGTCTTACCTGATCACAGGTGTGCAAGGCATACAACAGAGCTACGAACCCCAAGGACGCAAAGTGACCATTTTTCCCCAGCCATCTCTGCTGGACATACTGGAGGAAGCTGAGGCTGATCACTGAGACCTGGGGAAATGGAGGAGGGTGGTGAGCTGAGGTCCGGCCAGTGGCTGCCCAAGCCACATCATTTTCCTCCCTCCCCTTTTCCCTCCTGGGTCCCTCACCTTGTCTTTGCTCTCCTTACTTCCACGGGGGACCTGGACTATCCGAAACCTAAAAAAGGATTGGGGGTGGGGAGTTTCAGAGCCATTGGACACAGCAGCCCCCAAGCTTAGGTAAGCCCTGGGTGTCTAGCAAGGGTCTCACTGGAGTTCCTGCTGTCACCCCTTACAATGCCCCCCCCACCACCATACCCAGGATTTTTTGGCTTCCTCGTGTGGCCCTCGTTCGTCAGTATGTCCATGACCCACTTCAGACCGGATGAATTCAGAGGAAGCAGCAGCAGGTGGGCGCCAGGATCCTGAGAGCTGTCTATCTCGGGGTACGTAATGCGCACAGTGGTCGTGATCCCCACGTCTGTCTCAAAGCCTTGGACAGGCGCCTGGTTCATCCTGGAGAGGAGGGCAGGATGGACATTTGGGGGAAGAGGAGGATTTGGCCTGACCTTCCTGGTCACCACCTTTTACCCTGCACCCACCTGAGGACCATATCGTGTTGGTCAATCTTGAAGCCGAGGCCAGAGCCCCGTAGGAACTTTGAGTTTCCAACCACTGCACAAGTCCGGCACCCCACACGGTCCAGCGGGTGTGTGGAAGGTCCTTTAATTGGCTGCTGATTTTGATTCTCAAACTCTGTCTCTGACTTGACGTCCTAAAGTTCATAGGAGCACAGGAGGAAGAAATTTAGGGGCTTACCCCCGGCTCCCACCACCTGTGGAAGAAGGTTAGAGCCTGGGGCCGTGAAGGGAGAGATGGCCAGGGCCTGGGGTTGGGGGTGGGGATTGGACAGAGACCAAGATTGTGCACTGACCAACCACAATAGCAAAGCATCAGAGGACATGGGCGCTTCTGACCTCATCAAGGGCTCAATGTCCATTTCGAAGCGTTCGTCAAACCAGACAGACTCTCCAGAAATGTGGAGGCAGGTAGAGCACTCATGGACCCCAGATGAACAGATACACTTTCTTAAAGAGTTCCTGGGGCAGGGGCAGGTCCTTGAGCGGATTCTGGGCTTCTCATGGAACTCATTCTGGCTGGACTCCTGGTCCAGAAGGGAGGCCATCAGCCACAATGTAAGCATACAGGCAGCTACCAGCCTCAGCTTCAGGTATCGAACCCTCATCTCTGGCCCAGACGATGGTGCCCCAGCAGGCTCTGGCACCAAGTACTGGGAAGGAGGAAGGGCTGGCGTCATCAGACATCCCCAGTGTCCCCTGTCCCGGTAGCTTCCATTCCTCCCCCAACCCCTCACACCACACTCCCTCCCAACACCTTACCTCTTGCCTCCCCAGCCACCTGCTAACCACTAGAAGGAACTCTGCCAAGGCCTGGGCTGGAGGCTGAAAGGATAGGAGAGGTGACAACTGTTGTGTCCTGTGGTCTCCCAGAGGAGATTGGTGTCCAGTGAGATCTTTCACATCAGCCCCGTTATACCAGGGGCCTCACCACAGAGGCGGCATTGTGACCTCTGCGCAGGCGTCTTGGCAAGCCCCACCCCCACTTTGGCATTCACCCCAGAGCTGGGCTGACAAGGGAGGTGTGGATTTAAGCCTCAAGGGGACAGGAGGGTGAGGAAGGAGTGGGTGTGTGGATGAACAGGAGACCCAGAGGGGAAAGAAGGGGCCACTTGGAACCTCCTGGGTCAGAGAGAATTTACCATTTCAACAAAAGTGAGTATTTGGTGTAGTCAACACTTGAAAACTCTCAGGGATTGGATTTCTTTTCTTCCTTCCTTTCTTTCTTTCTTTCCTTCCTTCCTTCCTTCCTTCCTTCCTTCCTTCTTTCTTCTTTCTTCTTTCTTCTTTCTTTCTTTCTTTCTTTCTTTCTTTCTTTCTTTCTTTCTTTCTTTCTTTCTTCTTTCTTTCTTCTTTCTTTCTTCTTTCTTTCTTCTTTCTTTCTTTCTCTCTCTTTCTTTCTTTTTTTTTTTTGATTGTTACCAAGGAAAATAATTAAAAAAATTTCCAAAAAAAAAAATCAAAGAGTTCAGAAAGGCTTTTAATGTGGCGCGGCAGCCTCCTGCCCTCCCCAACTCCTCCTCCTTAGAGGCCTCCACTTCTAACTATTCTTCTAGCATTTGCTTCCGTATCTCTAAATAATATTCTTACACCACTATATCATGATGTTACATATAGACTCCCTGCTATATATGATAATATCATTATGTTTAGTAGTAACAACTTGGTCACTTTGTGACTTTACATAATGGACTCTAATTCACTGAGGCTTAACCACTGGCCCACCAGGGACATCCACAAGGCAAAGTTTCTTAACGCTTTCTTCTCCAAGATGAGAATATTGTGTCTGTAACTTCCATTTGCCAATTATTTCCCCTTTGTACTTTCCAACATTGGTATGTGGAACTTTTACATCGTCAATGATAATATTCACATTCTGTTGTGTATACATTCTGTTGTATCATTACATTTTACATGCTTTGTTTATAGCAACGTCATGCAAAAGAAATATGCGAGCCACGTTGTTGGAGGAATCTGTTGAGGTAGGCAGTACACCGAGGCTTATAATGCAGGAAGCAATGTTTATTGTAGCGGTACAGGCCCAGTGGACTCACATCCAAAGACTGAGCCCTGAACCAAGGGAGAGCTTCTCCTTTTATAGACCAGTTCCCACGCTTTTGGGAGCCTATAGCTATGTTTATCTATGCAGAAGCAATGTACAGAAGCCAGAGTGCATACGTTAGTTTTTTCTTATCTCATTGACCCAGATATTTGTGCTGCCCTGGCAGGGTCTTCTGAAAGAGGCCATAAGTTATTTATTCCCTGGGGCTTGCGTTTTCCTATGTTTGCTTTGTCCTTCCCTGTTTTTGTTATTAACCTGCCTCAACAGTATATAATTTTCTAGTAGCCTAGTTTAACAAAAAGTAAAAATAAATTAATTTAAATAATATATTTAACCCAGTATGTCTATATATCATTTCAACATGTTCTCGATACAAAAAATCACAATTTTGCCTTCTTTTTTGAAATTGTCTTCTAAATCAGAATTGTATTTTATGTTCACAGTATAACTAAATTTGAATACTGTTTTCATCAGAAATACATTATCTACAGATTTTATAAAATTTTACAATCTAAAAAGTAGATTTACATATCCTAGTTATAACAAGTATACTTAGAAGTTTCCCCAAAACTGAATTGTGTTCATCTTAAATTTTAGATTAATTAAAATTAATTTTTTTGTTTTATATATATATACATATATGTGTGTGTATGTGTGTATATATATATATATATATATTTTTTTTTTTTTTTGTCATGCCCTGTAGCATAAATTAAAGTAGGAATTCCCTTGCAGTCCAGTGGTTAGGGCTCCATGCTTCCACTGAAGGGGGCATGGGTTTGATCCTGGTCAGGGAACTAAGATCCTGCATGCTGCACAGCATAGCCAAAATTAATTAATTAATTAAATTAAAATTTCAATTCCTCACTTGCACTAGATATGTTTCACTTGCTCATCCATCATATCGAATGGCAGAAGACTATAGGCTGAATCTGAAAGTTGAATATCTGTTATCAGTGTTTACAATATTGCAACTAAATAAGTATTGTTTCCTATAAAATCTAGCAGTAAACTAGGACTACTTTCCTTTTGTTGTTCATTAAAATTTCCTAGGAAAAATGGGACTTCCCTGGTGGCACAGTGGTTAAAAGTCCACCTGCCAATGCAGGGGACATAGGTTTGATCCCTGATCTGGGAAGATCCCACATGCCTTGATGCAACTAAGCCCATGCACCACAACTACTGAGCCTGCACTCTGGAGCCCTCGAGCCACAGCTACTGAAGCCCACATGCCACAGCTACTGAAGCCCGTGCATCTAGAGCCCATGCTCTGCAACAAGAGAAGCCCCCTCAATGAGAAGCCCACATACCACAATGAAGTGTAGCCCCCACTCACCCCAACTAGAGAAAGCTCGCACACAGCAACGAAGACACAACACAGCTGAAAATAAATAAATAAATAGGACTTCCTGGTGGCGCAATGGTTAAGAATCTGCCTGCCAATGCAGGGGACACAGGTTTGATCCCTGGTACCAGAAGATCCCATATGTTGGAGAGCAACTAAGCCTGTGAGCCACAGCTACTAAGTCTGTGCTCTAGAGCCCATGAGCCACAACTACTGAGCCCATGTGCTGCAACTACTGAAGCCCGTGCACCTAGAGCCTGTGCTCCACAACAGGAGAAGCCAACACAATGAGATGCCCATGCACCAAAGAGTACTCCCGCTAGCTGCAACTAGAGAAAGCCCACACACAGCAACAGAGACCCAACTCAGGCAAATAAATAAATAAATACATAAAAAATTAAAAATAAATAAAGAAAAAATTTTAAACATTTCCTAGGAAAAACTATATAGGAAATGAAATTTCTGAATCTTTGTATGTCTGGAAAAGTCATTATTCTGTCTATAGTGGGTAGAGTTGTGTCTCCCTCCAAAAAATAGGTTCAGGTCCTGATCCCTGCTACCTGTGAATGTGACCTTATTTGGAAATAGGGTCTTTGCAGGTTAAAGTGAGCTCATACTGCATTAAGGTGGGCCCTAATCCAATGACTGGTGTCCTTATAAAATAAGGAAAATTTAAGAAGAGAAGACATGGGGGAGAGTGCCATGTAAAGATGGAGGCAGAGATTAGAATTATGTGTCTACAAGCCAGAAATGGCAAGAGTTGCTGGCAACCACCAGAAGCTAAGACAGAGGCATGGAACAGATTCCCCCTCCGAACCTCCAGAGGAAATCAGCCTGAATTTTGGACATCCAGCCTCCTGAACTGTGAGAGAATAAATTTCTGTTGCTGTAAGCAACCTTGTTTGTGGTAATTTTTTATGGCAGCCACAGGAAACTAATACAATATCCTTGGGCTTGATTGATAGTTTGACTGGGTATAAAGGATTCTAGATTAATTTTAAAAAAAAAGGCTCCATAGCTTGAAGGAATGTTCTATCATCTTCTAGCCTTCATTCCTGTTGGCAAGAGTATGATTTTTTGATCCTTGTTAACTGTAGTAGTTGGAATTCTTTGTTTCTGAAACAGAAACAGACTGTGGTAAACTTAAGCAGGAAAACAATTCACTGGTTAAATATCATGCAGTTTACAGAATTGATGTGAAAACTAGAGAACCAGGCTGAGGTTATAACCAAGGGAGGCAAGAGGTAGCCAAAGACTTTCCCAGGAATAGCCGGCATGGAATGTCACCACTGTTGCTACCAAAACAGAACCCTTGACACTGTGGGACACTGTGGTAGTTTAAATATGGCCACAAATGCTTTTCAGCTCCTTCCATTAGCAAAAGGAGTCCATTCCCCCACTTCTTGAATCTGGGGTCATTTTATGACTTGATCTGACCGATGGAATGCTGCAGAAGTGACACTATGTGACTTCATAGCCTCAGCCTTAAGAGGCCTTGCAACATCCCCTCTTACTTGTCATGCTTCCACCATCATATGAAGAAGTCTGGGGTGAAAGATTACATGGAAAGAGAGGCCTAGCCTCCTAGCAACTCCAGCCATCCCACCTGAGGCCCAGACATGTAAGTGAGGCCATCTTAGACCATTGCCTCAACTAAGCAACAAGCTATCAGCAGCCACATAAGTGAACTCAGGTAAGATCATTAGAAAAAATTCCCTGTCAATCCACAGAACTATGGTAAATACTAATTGTTGTTTTAAGTCACTGTATTTCAAGGGAGGTTTATTATGAAGCGATAATGGATACAGACATCCTGCCCAGTTCAGACTAACCGTAAAGAAAACTTTCTGATTCTGTACATTTATGTCATGGCATCAAGTTTCAGAGTTCATGAAAGAACCATCTGATTGAAGCCACAGGTCACATGCTCATGTTCTAGCCTCCATGGGGTAGGAAGGGGAACTATTGGACCTATTTTGGGTTCCATAGCAAGAGGCAGAATCCTTACTCTGCCTGTCTTGGATCTGTTCCCATTAGAAGGAAGTGTTTTTCTCTCTCCATCACAGTGCATATTGGCTTGCCTCTCTCTGTCTCTAGTTTTTTTTCCCTCTCATCTTTTTATGGATAGTAGGGATTATGGCAAGTCTTTTTCTGCCATATATAGCTAGTTACAAATGGCTAGTATTTTTTCAACTAAATAGAAATGTATTTCTTGTTCATATAGGTTAAAAATAGATAGGAATAGGGTAGGGCCTTTATTCTATGAAGTATTCAGGTCCCCAATAAGGTAATAATTGAGTTTCTCTCATCTTCAACATAAGGATTCCAAGATTTTCATGGGTATCAACACACAACAGGGTGTAGGGGAAGAGAGAGAATTGTATGTGGGAGAATATTTAGACCAGGCATGGAAAGAGTACACAAGATATCTGTAAACATACAAAAAACAGAAATAAATTACACTGCCATACCCAACTACAAGACAACCTGGAGGACTTCCTTGGTGGTGCAGTGGTTAAGAATCCACCTGCCAATGCAGGGGACACAGCTTGATCCTTGGTCCCAGAAGATCCCACATGCCTCGGAGCAACTAAGCCCGTGTGCCACATCTACTGAGCTTGCACTCTAGAGCCCGCAAGCCACAACTACTGAGCCTACGAGCTGCAACTACTGAAGCCCACGCACCTGGAGCCCGTGCTCCACAACAATGAGAAGCCCTTGCACTGCAACGAAGAGTAGCCCCTGCTCTCCGCAACTAGGAAAAAAAACCCTCGCAGCAATGAAGACCCAACACAGACAAAAGAAAGGAAAAAAAAAAAAAACAAAAACAAGACAACTTGGTGAACGTGGTCTTATGCTTTCTCAGGAATAAGAGATGGGTTTGCTTAACATCCAGTCAGTCTCTGCTGTATCACTATCTCTGCTTCCACACTTGCCTTATCCTAGGTCTACTCTCAATATCAGCTCTTGTTCAAAATACAAGATCAAACTTGCTAGCTGGTGATTTCTGTCTGTTTCTCCAAGGTATATTGGATTTTAAATTCCAATTGAGTTTGTTTCATCAAATAATAAAGTTTTTGACAAAAGAGGATGTTGTTACATTTTTCTGCAAAATCAACCATTCTAATGGGCTGCTTTTTTCAGTCTCTTAATACAGTTTCCTGATTTTCCCTCAAAAATATTAGGCTACTTTAAGAAATCTCAATCTTTGTCTACTAAAAAAAAAAGAAAAACTATGTTGTATATGAATATATTCTGCTTTTCTTTTTCTCAACGACATCTTTTCCAGTTTTACTGAGATACAATTGTCACATGACATTGTAGTCATTTAATCAGTAGGTACAGGGAATTCCCTGGTGGTCAGGTGGTTAAGACTCCGCATTTCGACTGCGGTGGCACAGGTTCAACTCCTAGTCGGGGAACTAAGATCCCACAAGCCACACAGTGCAGCCAAAAGCAAACAAACAAAACAGTAGGTACAACATAATGATATGACACATATCTACATTGTGACATGATTACCACAATGTTTAGTTAACATTCATTGCCTCACAAAGTCAAAAATTATTTTTTCTTAAAGTGGTGAGAACTTTTAAGATCTACTCTCTTATCAATGTTCAAATATACAATACAGGATTCCAGTGATGGACACACAGTTCTAAATATAGTTCAAAAAAACACTGAGTTGCGTACCTTGAGTGGATGAATTTTATGGTATGTGAATTATATCTCAATATTACTATAGCTAGAAAGCTATTACCCTAGGATGCAACTTTCTTTGGTGAGTTCCTGCATGTTTTAACTCATCAGCAGTTCTTCCACATGTCTAAAATTAAATTCTAATTACTATAATGTTTTAATTGTGGTAAAAATCTACCATCTGAATCATTTTTAAGTATGTCATCCAGTTAGTATTAAGTATATTCTCATTGTTGTGAAATAGATCTTCAGAACTTTTTCATCTTATAAAACTGAAACTCTATACCCAGTAAACAATAACTCCCCCTTCCTCCTCCCTCAGCCCCTGGAAACCACCACTATATTTTCTGATCCTATGAACTTAATTACGCTAAAAAGGAATCATACAGAATTTATCTTTTGTGTCTGGTTTATTTCATTTTGCATAATGTCCTCAAGTCTCATCCATGTTGCAGCATGTGATATGATTTCCTTCCTTGTTATCTGTTTTTTTAAATTTTGTTAAATATTAACTACATATAAAAGAAATATAGGACTTCCCTGGTGGCTCAGTGGTTAAGAATCTGCCTGCCAATGCAGGGGACACAGGTTCAATCCCTGGTCCAGGAAGATCCCACATGCCGCAGAGCAACTAAGCCTGTGCACCACTACTGAGCCTGTGCTCTAGAGCCCGAGAACCACAACTACTGAGCCCATGTGCTACTGAAGCCCATGCACCTAGAGCCTGTGCTCCATAACAAGAGAAGCCACCCCAGTGAGAAGCCCGTGCATCCAACGAAGAGTAGCTCCCACTCAGCACAAGTAGAGAAAGCCTGAAAGCAGCAATGCAGCCAAAAAAAAAAAAAAAAAAAAAAGAAGAAGAAGAACTATAACAAGAAAACCAACACCCATGTACCCATCTTAATGAATAGAACATTAATACCAGGAGGGAAAGGGGCAGGGAGGGATAAATTGGGAGACTGGGATTGACATATACACACTACTATATATAAAATAGATAATTAATAAGGACCTAGTGTACAGCACAGGGACCTCTACTCAATACCCTGTAATGGCCTACATGGGAAAATGTGGGAAGACATTCTGGAACCTTTTTGAAACATTGAAAATGTTGAAGTATGTGGGCCGAGCGATGGGATTCAGAATGTCCTGCTTGAGCAGTGGAGGAGCTGAGGGTGCGGGGCGTGGAGACTAATATCACCCTGTTTGGTCCTGAGGGATGGCTGGTTAGCCAAAGACGGGTAAGATTCCTCAGGGGAGGAACAACCTAAGACAGGCACAGCCGCAGAGGGGCCAACAGGGGTGGTGCATAGAGCCTTCCTTATATCACCGTGTTTGGCCCTGGAGGATGACTGGTTAGCCAGAGACGGGTAAGATTCCTCAAGGGAGGAACAACCTAAGACAGGCACAGTCGCAGAGGGGCCAACACGGATGGGGCACAGACCCTTAATCCTTTTGAGAGAGGTCTCCTGCCCCCAGGGCTGCTTTGCTCTCCACGCCCAGCTCAAATCAGGACCCAGGAGGCAAACAAAGATCATTGCCCCCAGTCATGTGAGGCCTTTGATTGTTTATGGGATTAACCTGGGAGTGTTAGACCCTTAGGCTATGCCGAGAACTCAATAAAAGCAACGTGGGATCAATCAGTGAGGCTCTTGATCCTAGAGGTCTTGAGTCCCCCGGTCCCATCTTTCTCTTCAGTCTGTGTCTGTGTCTTCTTCAAGCTTGCGGCACCCGTCACTCACCTCGAGTCGCCGAGTTGATCCCGGCAAGTTTTGCCGAGTTGATCCCGGCAGGAAAAGAATCTAAAAAAGAGTGGATATATGTATATGCATAACTGATTCACTTTGCTATGCGGCAGAAACTAACACAAGTAAATCGACTATACTCCAATAAAAATTAAAAAAAAAAAGAACATTAATACCATTGAACACATTGGGCGCTCGTTTTTCCCCACCAGATGTTAACACTACTAGGAATTTTGTGTTTATCATTCCCTTGGCTTTTTCTTTTTACTATATCTATATATAACTAAACAATATAGTCTTTAATTTTGTGGCTTTTTGAATGTTATAGGTATAATCATATTATATATATTTTTGTATGACTGCTTTTTTTATTGAGGTAAAATTCACATAACATACAATGAACCATTTAAGTGTACAATTCTGCGGCATTTAGTGTATTCAGTGTTGTGCAGCCACCAGCTCTACTTCCAAGACTTTTTCAAAACCCCATAAAAAACATGCTGTACCAATCAAATAATCTCTCACTATTCTCCCTGCCCTCAACCCCTGGTAACCATGAATCTATTTTCTGTTTCTGTGAATTTGCCCATTGTGGGTATATCACACAAAACGAATCATATAATATGTGACCTTTTGTGTCTGGCTTTGAAACCACACAACTCAGATGGGATTCGAACCCAACCACAGCTCAGGTTGGGATTTGAACCGTCTTTTTTTTTTTTTTTAGCCGCACCACATGGCTTGTGGGATCTTAGTTCCCCAGCCAGAGATTGAACCCGGGCTCTCAGCAGTGAAAGCACTGAGTCCTAACCATTGGACACTGGGGAATTCCCTCAAACCCACTGTCCTTTAATTGAAACCGCACACCTGGTCTCAGGAGTTAATGAAGCTCAGGCTCTTCATGTATAAGCACAGAAGGAATTCAGGTGGAGGCAAAGTGATAAGTAAGAAGTAGATTTATTGAGAGAGATACACACTCCATAGACAGAGTGTGGACCATCTCAGAAGGCTTGAGACTGGCCCCAAAATATGGAGTGGTAAGTTTTTATGGGCTGGGTAATTTCATAGGCTAACAAGTGGGAGGATTACTCCAACTATTTTGGGGAAGGGGAGGGGATTTCCAGGACTTGGGCTACTGCCCACTTTTTGGTCTTTTATGGTTGGCCTCTGAACTGTCTTGGTTCCTGTGGGTGTGTCATTTAGCATATGCTGATGTATTACAATGAGCATATAGTGAGGCTCAAGGTCAACTGGAAGTCAAATTTCCCGCCATCTTGGACCTAGTTGGTTCTAACCAGTTTATGTTGTATCCTCAACAGCTATGTCATTCTTTTAAAGGTTGTGCCCTGCTCCCTTCCCTCCTGTTTCAGCTGCTTAGCATGTTTTTGAAGTTCTTCCAAGTTGTAGCATGTATTAATACAATACTTTGCCCCTTTCAATGGCTGAATAATATTCCATTGTATGGACATACCATAGTTTGTCCATTCACCCATTGATAGACATTTGGGTTGCTTCCACCTTTTGGCTATTGTGAATAATACTGCTATAGACATTTGTGTTCAAGTTTCCATGTGGACATATGTTTTCATTTCTCTGGGGTATCTACAAGAGTGGATCTACAAGAGTATCTGTAAGAGTAGAATTGCTGGCTCACATGGTAATTCTGTTTAACTTTCTGATGAACTGCCAAACTGTTTTCCGCAGGAATGAGGCACTGAGTTGCTGCCCATGGAACTCACTGGCCTTTTCACATATTCACCCAGTTCATGGAACTGCAGGAGAGCTATGAAGACTTAGTTTTGGCTCCAGATCTAGCAAAATAATAAAGTAGAAGATAACCTGAGGGACTTCCCTGGTGGTGCGGTGGTTAAGACTCTGAGCTCCCACTGCAGGGGCAGGGTGGGGGCAGGGGGCATGTTTGATCCCTGCCTGCCGCAACTGAAGAGCCCATGTGCTGCAACTAAGGAGCCCACCTACTGCAACTAAGACCCAGCGCAACAAAATTAATTACTTAATATTTTTAAAAGTATTAAATTTTTAAAATTGTATTTATTTTTGAATGTGTAATAGGGGTCTGTGGTACATAGTCCAAAAGGTATAAAAAAATAAGTGGAAAGAAAGAATCTGTCCCTCCTTCATTCCTCACCTACCCAGTCTCTTCCCCAGAGGCAACTACCATGCCTAATATCTTGTGTATCCTTCTAGAGTTAATTGGTCATTTTGCAAGCATATACATATATATTTTTCATAAAAATTATTTTAAATACAGAGCAAAGGTTAAAAGAAAACAGGAAGTCCCTAGATGCCAGAAATGAAAAGAGAACTGAAAAAAAGCATGGGGGGTGTTTGAGCTGCCTAAGGGGCTACCCAGGAATTTAGGAGTTTAATGCTCATGTGGTCAGAGGACCTTGATCCCGGGAGGGAGAGGATTGGAACGGAGTCCCCATTAAACACTGGAAACCTCAAAGAGCTAACCCTTCAGTGAAAAGCTGGGCTAGAAGAAAATTCACCCGCCAGTACAGAGTGAAAGAAGGAGGCTTATCTCTTTTGTCCAATGGGAAAAGAGCTTCCCCCAAGTCTCATTCTGGGCCTGCACTTTGCATGGGGTTGGCTCTAAATTTACACCACGTGCATTATCCGGGGGACCAGGCAGAGAAATTAATGTAAATATTGCCCCTGAGCTATGGAAGTCAAGCCTGGCCCTTCCTCCCCTGGCACTGCCCTCACAGGTAAAAGAATGAGGCCAGGACTTTATTCAGTACCAGACTGACTGCTATACAATTTCCTCTTGCCCTTTACCCCTGAACATCCCCAGAGTCCTGCTGTTGCTGCTGCTGCTGCTCCTGCAACCCCAAGACGCCCCTGCCTTCAGGCCCAAAGGCCTAGGACTTGTGTGGACTCAGCAGGTGTCCCGTGTGAACGGTGAGCTTGTCCACTCTGGCGGACTTCCGTTCTGCTTCTGTGCTGTGCAGCGACAGAATCTCTGTTGGTACGATTAACATCCTGCCAGTAATGGGGCCACCTTCCTTGCTATTCTGATCCAGATCCAAAGCGGGCATCCTGATGGATGAGAGAGGGTCATGTGCATCAGCAGGCTGAATCCTGTCTTCATCCCACCTCCCCTCATGCAACATCGAGGGTGACAGGCTGCCTTCTGGACCTGGGAGGAGGACGGAGCTCACCTCTACCAGGGGAGAGGGATTCCAAACACACAGAGGGACGCCGGAGCCCAGAAAAGAGAGCACCCGCTGGCTGATTCTCATCATATTGGGGGAAGAGAGAGGATTCCCCATGGAGACAAGAAGAGGGCATTCCAGGCAGAGGGAGCAGTGTGTGGAAAGGCGTGAGGCAGGTGGTGTGTCTGGGGAATGCTGAGAAGCCCACAGGGTGAGCCTGGGAGAGAGGAGGGGTGGGGAGAGGGGTCAGACCATGCCAGGTCTTGGAAGCCAGACAGAAGCTTTTAGACTCTGCTGACGGCATAGCAGGGGAAAGTTTTAAGTGAGGAAAGGACAAGAATCTCTACCTGGGTCACAGGTGTGCAAGGCACAGAACAGAGCCATGAGCCCCCTGAGACCTGGGAAGGTCCTGCAGGTGCCCCCAATAGGCCAGCAGATGGTCTCCCTGGAGCCCCCTCTGTCATCCCTGCAGTGACCTCTCCTTAGCCCCCATACTAACTATGTCTGGGTTCTCAGACCATCACCTCCTCACTCAGAGCATCTGAAGTCCATGCCAGATCAAAGAGCTTCAACAGTAGCAGCGGCACCAGCTGTCTCCAAGAACCCTGGTCCCTGGCATTCCTGCGGGAGATGGAGTGTCCTGTGGTTTGGTTCCCCAGCATCTCGAAGCCCTGAACAGGGACCTGGTTCATCCTGGGAAGGAGAGCAGAAACTGACAGAACTCTGGGGGCAGTCCTGGCCGTCCAGTCCCCTGTCCTCTCCTCAGCACCCACCTAGAGACCACGGCATGTTGGTTGACTTTGCTGCCGAGGCGGGCGGCCCGCAGGATCTTCGAGTTCCCCACCAACGCACAAGTCCCACAGAAGAGATCAAAATGGCTCACTGAGGGCCTGGAAATCACCTTGAACAGCTTCTTCCACACTCTGCCCAGCTCAGTTGCTGAGTTCATGCCCTGAAAACAGCAGGAGGGAGGAGATTGTGGGCTGAGACCCAGGTATTGGCTCCCAGTGGAAGGAAAGCAAGACCCTGGTGGGTGAGACCTCCATCCAGGGGTCAGGGGTTGAGGCTGTGAAGATGGGAGGCACACGAAGACAGGGCCGAGGGCAGAGGTTTGGGCCAGAAAGTGGGAGGTGGGCTGGGCCTGGGAAGGACGGGATAGGACAGCCCAGTGTTGACCACTGACCGACCGCCAGAGCACAGCGTCAGGGCTCGTGGACCCTGCTGCTCCCATCAGGTACCCCTTCATCTTCTTGTAGCCTGCATCAAACCAGTTCCCTCCGGCCGTGTGGTGGCAGACAGAGTCGTTGAGGGTCCTGGCTTGGCAGCCACATTTCCTGAATTTGAACCAAGGGCAGCTGCAACGCTGTGGTACCACGTTCATCTGTTTTTCCTGGGGTGGCGATTCAGGCTTCAGATCCAGGCAGGGGGCCATTGGCCACAAAACGAGCGTCCAGAAGACACACAGGACAAAAATCTGCCACCAGCGCTTCATGTCTGGCCCAGGCGATGCTCCAGTGGCAGGCGGCCAACGGGCTCCTCTACCTGGGACTGGGAGGGGTGAGGAACTGAGGCCCCAGACAGCCCCCCAACCCTCTGTCCTGTTGGCTTCCACAGCTCCCCAACGCTCCACACCACACCTCCTCCCAACCCCTCATCTCCCGCCTCTCTATCCATTTGCTCACCTCCAAAGAGGACCCTGGTTGGGCCTGGGATGGAAGGTGTGAGGGCAGAGAGATAACATATGTGGTGTCTCCTTACCTCCCTGCTAGGGGAAGGCTTAGCTCTCAGTGGGGTGCTCCGTGCCACCCGCTATATCACAGCTCTCATCACAAATATACATTGTGATCTCCCTCCTTGAGGCACAAAGCCACCACCCTATCTTGTCTGTCACACACAAGCTGCCTGCATTGAGTGCGAGATCCACGGGGACAGGGACGGACCTTGACTGTCTTCTTTACCTCTGAATCCCTAAGACTGAAAATCATGTAAAAATATTTACGGGACACAGGAACAGAGTGGACAGGAAACCTTAAATACTGTTTATGGGTGATGCCCCTGCTCCAATCGTGTAACTTTGACTCAGGCCCCTCTTCTCTTCTCTAGACCCCACACCCAGCAGCTTGTTGCGTCTCGGCTCAGATGTCTCAGAGACCTGTCACCCTGAACAAACCTGAGACTGAACTCATAATGCCTCCTTCAAACCAACCCCTTCCCAAGACTTCTCTGTCTCAACAGATGTTCCTCTGTCCAGCCTGTTGCGGAAGCCAGAAACCCAAGTGCTATCCTTGACCCCTCCCTCTCCTATGATTTCCAAATCCATTTAAAAAATCCATTTGTTTCTATCTCCAAACCACCTTCTTCATCTCCAGTGTCACCCCCTTAATTCAATCTTGGCCCGTGGACGCTGTTAAAAAACAAAATGAAAAACTCGGAGCTGTTTTTAAGGTTTCAGAAAAAAGAGGTGGGTCAGAAATCATTTTATTTTTAAAATCAAAATGTTTTCTTCCACGGGATGAGAACAGTAAAACAGTTATCATAACTAGTGAAAATCTGCACTGGGTATTTAACTTTAAAAAAAATTCACCAAAAAAATCTCAGTAAGGTCCGTCGGCTAATTAATACCAATGTCAATTTCCTGGTCTGGATAATGTACTGTAGTTACTACATGGTAAGATGTGACCATTAAGAGAAACTGGGTGATGGGTACATGGGACCTCTGTTTACTATTTTTGCAATTTCTTATGTGCCTATAGCTATTTCAAAATAAAAAGTTTTTTAAAAAATCATCTAGAAAAAGATGCATAGTAAGCGTTATTGGTGTTTCATTTATATCAACCAATGCAATATGTTTGATTTTTGTAAAACATTTGAAAATTTATCATTTTAGCCATTTTAAAGTGTACAATAATTCAGTGATATTTAGGACATTCACACTGTAATGCAGCCATTTCTACTATCTAATTCCAGAACATTCTCATCAACCCAAAAGGAAACTCCACACCCATTAGTGAGTCATTCCCCATTCCTCTCTTCTCCAGCCTACGGCAAGGTATGATATTTTAAAAACATCTTGAGGGCTTCCCTGGTGGTGCAGTGGTTAAGAATCCGCCTGCCAACACAGGGGACGTGGGTTTGGTCCCTGCCCCAGGAAGATTCCAAATGCCGCAGAGCAATTGAGCCTGTGCGCCACAACTATTGAGCCCATGTGCCGCAACTACTGAAGCCCACGCACCTAGAACCCGTGCTCCGCAACAAGAAAAGCCACCATAATGAAGCCCGTGCACCACAAAAAGAGTAGCCCCTGCTTGCCGCAACTACAGAAAGCCCATGTGCCTCAACAAAAACCCAACGCAGCCAATAAATAAATAAATAAAGATAAATTTTTTAAAATTAATTAATTTTTTTAAAAAGTGAGGGGATAGGGTACTGACTTTAAAAAAATAAATAAATAAAAACATCTAGAAATATTAGCTTTGCTTTTGCTTTTCAGCAACTTTATCGAGGCACAATCCACATACAAATTCACACATTTTAAGTGTATGATTCAATAATTCCCCAAAAATATATACAGTTGTGTGAGCCTCACCACAGTCCAGTTTTTGAACATGCCCATCACAGATCCCCATTCACATTTGCAGTCAATCCCACGCCTCCTTCCAGGCAACCACTAACCCACTTTCTCCATAGATTTGCACTGTATAGTCACTTCATGTCAATGGAATAATACACTATGTAGTTTCTCATATCTGACGTCTTTTCCTCAGCATAATATTTTGGAGGTTTATATTGTAGCGTGCACCAGCAGTTAACTCCTTTTTCCATTGTGTGGATAAACCACATTTTGTTTATTCACTCATCAGTTGATGGACATTTGGTTTGTTTCCACTTTTTGGTTATTTTTTTTTTTAATTTATTTATTTATTTATGCATGTATTTATTGGCTGTGTTGGGTCTTTGCTGCTGCACACAGGCCTCCTCTAGTTATGGTGAGCGGGAGCCACTCTTCGCTGTGGTGCGCAGGCTCTCCCGCTGCGGAGCACAGGCTCCAGGTGCTTGGGCTTCAGTAGTTGCGGTACTTGGGCTCAACAGCTGTGGCTCACGGGCTCTAAAGCACAGGCTCAGTAGTTGTGGCACACGCGCTTAGTTGCTCTGCGGCATGTGGGATCTTCCTGGAGCAGGGATCGAACCCATGGCCCCCTGCATTGGCAGGTGGACTCTTAACCACTGCGCCACCCAGGAAGCCCTGGTTATTATGAATCATGCTGCTATCAACATGTGTTTACAAGTCTTTGTGGGAACATGCATTTTAATTTCTCTTGGATAGACAGCTAGGAAAGGCTGGTTTTTATGTACATTTATATTTAACTTAAAAAATATCTTTCCAATTATTTTCCAAAGTGGCAGCACCATTTTACACTGTCACCAGCAATGTATGAAGGCTGCAATTTTTCCACATTCTCACTAACATTTGTTTTCGTCTGTCTTTTTGATTATAGCCATTCTAGTATGAAGTGGCAGCTCATTGGGATTTTAATTTGCATTTCCCTAATAACTAATGATGCTGAGCATCCTTTCAGGTGCTTATTAGCTGGTCATTCATATATCTTCTTCAGTGACATATCTATTCAAATATTTGCCCACTTTTAAACTGAGTTGTTCATCCTCTTATTATTTTTGAGTTCTTTATATATTCTGGATGTCTGTTATATATGATTTGCAAATTTTCCCCCAATCTGTGGCTTGCATTTTCATATTCTTTTTTTAAATTTATTTTTTATTGAAGTATAGTTGAATTACGTGTTAATTACTGCTATACAGCGAAGTGACTCAGTTATACATATGTATACATTCTTTTCCATATTCTTTTCCATTATGGTTTATCACAGGATATTGAGTATGGTTCCCTGTGCTAAACAATAGGACCTTATCGTTTATCGATTCTATATATACCAGTCTACATCTGTGAACCCCAAACTCTCAACCCATCCCTCTCCCAGCCCCCTCCCCCTTGGCAACCACCAGTCTATTCTCTGTGTCCCTGATTCTGTCTCTGTTTCATAGATAGGTTCATTTGTGTCATATTTTAGAGTCCACATATAGGTGATATCATATGGTATTTGTCTTTCTCTTTCTGACTTACTTCACTTAGTATGATAATCTCTAGTTGCATATTTTCAAATTCTTAATGGTATCTTTTGAAGAGCAAAAACTTTAATCCTGGTGGAGTCCATTTTATTATATGTGTCATGCCTTTGTATCATATGATGTGCCTAACCCAGGATCATGAAGGGTTAGGGGTTACCTTGGTTCAACATAGTTTAGTGGTCGAGCCAATGATTGGTTGTAGGTTATGCTTAATTAAATATCTTGCACTAATAAGGCTTCTGCCCTTTATCAATGGGTCTCCGTGTAGTTTGGAGAACACACTGACAATTCAGGCAGTTTACAAATTCATCCCCCCCCCCCCCACCGCCGCTTTTACTTTCTGCATGCTCGGGGTCTCACATTCAGCCAGGGATGACTAGATATCTAGGACCCTCTCCAATCTCTCCTGTGCATGTGTATAGGCTTGTGCACGTGGGCAGCCTTCCAGACCACCAGGGATGCGTGAAAGCTTATTAAGACCCATTATGGCTATCTTGTTACCAGATCTCTCTGTTAAATTTCTGGCTGGTTTACTGGTCTGTTGCTTGTCCCAACCAGTATCATGACCTCAGGATAGCTGCACTGTTGGCTTTCCTTGATTGTTTGCCACTAGGTTGCTATTATTTTCAACAACATCCATGGGCAAGGGTTTTCCAAGCTCTGCTCCAAATCAAATCAGCTCCTTCCAAGGGCAAAGTTCCTAGTGCTCACAGATGTCCCCACTCTGGTAGGACCGCCACCACTGAGCTGGAATGGGGAAGATGGGAGCAGCCACTGACTAAAATGCCATGAAATCTCATTGCTCTTACTGAGGTTTGATAAATGCTTGAATAAATGCTTCTCAATTTGATGTATGCCTTTGGTCAATTTCCAGAGTCCTAAGATGAGTCCTAAGGTTGTTAACACAATTTTGTACAGTTTCATCATTGCTTTTTTTTTTTTTAAGATTTTTTTCTATATGGACCATGTTTAAAGTCTTTATTGAATTTATTACAATATTGCTTCTGTTTTATGTTTGTGGTTTTTTGGCCATGAAGCATGTGGGATCTTAGCTCCCTGGCTAGGGATCAAACCTGCACCCCCTGCATTGTTGGAAGACAAAGTTTTAACCACTGGACCGCCAGCCAGGGAAGTCCCTCACCATGGCTTTTTTTTTTTTTTTTTTTTTTTTTAAGTATTTATTTGGCTGTACCAGGTCTTAGCTGCAGTTTGCAGTCTCCTTAGTTGTGGCATGCATGTGGGATCTAGTTCCCTGACCAGGGATCGAACTGGGGCCCCTGCATTGGGAGCGAGGAGTCTTATCCATTGCGCCACCAGGGAAGTCCCATCATTGCTTTTTAAGGAGAGGATTTGCTGGGCTTCTCACTTAGTCATTCTGGAAGCCCCATACCTTGACCAATATGCTCTCAAATCACTGTTAATTTTTCTCTTCTATTATTAAAAATATTTCAAGGATACTGTAGTGGATAATACCATAAACAGCACTACAGTGAGTAACATAATGATATTCATGTAGCCGCTATCTATTTTTTTCCAGATCTTAACATTTTCTCTGTTTTTGGCATTCTGGTGTCTAGATGTGAATATACATTTATTTGTTCTGTTTGAATAGATTCAGGCTTGCTGGTATGAGAATTCATGCCTTTCATCAATTCTGGCTAATTCTCAGCCGCATCTTTCCAATATTGGCTCTCCCTCATTCTCACTACTTTCTCCTACTAG
Organism: Hippopotamus amphibius kiboko; assembly: GCF_030028045.1. Taxonomy (NCBI): domain Eukaryota; kingdom Metazoa; phylum Chordata; class Mammalia; order Artiodactyla; family Hippopotamidae; genus Hippopotamus; species Hippopotamus amphibius. The sequence continues at coordinate 24,443,596 of NC_080197.1, read as the reverse complement.
AACTCCTATTGGTCATATGTTGGATTTCTTCATTCTGAAACTTTTATATCTATGATCTTATTTTTCTACACTACATGTTGGGTAATTTTCCCAGCTCTCTCAGTTCGGTACTTCTCTCTTTAATTGTGTCTAATTGGCTACTTAACTCAGTGATTTTTGAACTTAAATTACTATATTTTTCATTTCTAGAAATTATTTTAAATTTAAATTTATTTTAAATTTATTTGCAAGTCTTCCTTCATCTTTACATTTTTATTGTTTCTTAAATATCTTTAATCACTCTAAACTTACTTCTTTATGGTTCTTATCTGAAAATTCCATGATCTCAAGTTGCTAAGCGTCTAATCATGCTGATGACGGTGTCTAGAAATCTTGATCATGCTGGATGGTGTTCTCCTGTGTTTGTGACATTAGATCAGGTGCTCATTTTTAGCAGGATTTTATCCTTGAGAACGCTACGTGGCTTAAATTGTGTGTATTCCCTCAGAGCAGTTTCATGTTTGCTTCTGCCAGGCACCCTCAATTTTATGTTGATTTCTCCCTTTGGAGCTTCCAGACTAAGCAGAGAATATAAATCCAAACCCCAAATGTGAGGACAGGTCTTTGATTATGATGTCACAGCAATGTTTAATTTTCATGTGTTTTTGTCTTCGTATCTAGGTCACAGGTTGAGACAATCTCAAGCATTCTCTTTTTCTTTCTATACAAGTCGATAATTTTTTCCCAGCCTACCCTTTTCCTATGGGTCTAGCTCTGTCAAGCCCCCATCATTTTATTGAGGCCTCAAGATATCATCTCCTCTCCCTGTATAAGCATCAATATTCAATACCCAAAGAAGACCCCCACTCCTAGCTATTGTATTTTGACAGTGATTATAAGGCAAGTACAATATGGTCATGGGGGGGTTCAGGCTACACTGATTAAAAAACACTCTGTGAAACCATTTTCCCCGCATCTATTTGACTGCAATAAAGGAAAGTCACGTTGTTCCAAAAGCTTTCCTAAAACTAATGTAGCATCTTACCAAATTACAGCTCCTAACACATATTACTCTCTGAGGTACAAGATTATTCACATGAAAGGACTTTGTAAACTGTAAACATCTATGTTAATATAAGTATTATGTGTGAAAGAAAAAGAAAGGAGGAAGAAAGAGGAAAGGGAAGGGAAGGGAAGGGAAGGGAAGGGAAGGGAAGGGAAGGGAAGGGAAGGGAAGGGAAGGGAAGGAAAGGAAAGGAAAGGAAAGGAAAGGAAAGGAAAGGAAAGGAAAGGAAAGGAAAGGAAAGGAAAGGAAAGGAAAGGAAAGCCTGTAGATTACCGACACACCAGCTCTGTTAGCCACCCCTCTTTGTCCCATCCCCAGAGCCACAAAGTCAGCTCATAAATTTACTGCTTTTTTCAACACCTTCACTTTTACCCCCTGGGAATTTTCTCTTCCTTTGTCACCACTCAGCTATACACTCAAAGGGATACATGTTATTCAGCATTTCAAGATGTTTTTACAGGACTTCGCGGGTGATGCAGTGGTTAAGAATCTGCCTGCCAGTGCAGGGGACACAGATTCCACCCCTGGTCCAGAAGGATTCCACATGCTGCGGAGCAACTAAGCCCGTGCGTCACGACTACTGAGCCTGCACTCTAGAGCCCTCGAGCACAACTATTGAGCCTGTGTGCCACAACTACTGAAGCCCGCGCCCCTAGAGCCCATGCTCCACAACAAGGAGAGGCCACTGCAGTGAGAAGCCTGAGCGCCACAACGAAGAGTAGCCCTGCTCTCCGCAACTAGAGAAAGCCCACGTGCAGCAAGGAAAACCAAACACAGCCAATAAATAAACAAATACATTTATTTTTTTAAAAAAAGATGTTTTACAGCAGGACGTTTCCCAGGATTGAGTCTGTATATTACTGGAACAAGAGCCATTATAATTAATTTCTCAGTGATCACTGTTTTATGACTTATGTAATGACTTAAATGACATTCTGCAAACATTGAAAGAGGGTTCCTCCTTGAATGGATTGCACCATAGTGCAAGTAAAAAGTAGTTGTCTGAGACTCTTCTTAACCCAGTGCTTCTCAAACTTGAGCATGATCACCTGGAAGCCTTAATTAAAAACACAGAATGCTGAGCTTCATCCCCAGAGTTCCTGATTCAGTTTTTGGCATTTCTCACAAGTTCCCAGGTGATGCTGCTGGTCCAGGGACCACACTCTGAGAACCACTGCCTTAGCTTAACTTACCCAGACAGCAAAATATTTTACAGAGAAAAACTGGTTCCTTTCTTAAAAGGAATTATATTTCTGCTTTCTAAAGAGGGGCTTATCATGTTTTCCTTCCATAGCCTGCAATATCTTCCTAACTGGTATCTCTGCTTCTGTTCTATCCATCCCTCATCCATTCTTCACCCAGCAACTGACATCATCTTAAATTAATTTCCTACTTGAATCCTTAAAATGGCATCCCACTTCATCAGAATAAAATCCAGAATCCTCACTCATCTCACACATTTTCCAGCCATTCTGGCTTTTTCCTGTTCTTAGGACTTTCCAAGTTCCATCTTGCCCCAGGACCAGTTTCTCTTCCTGGAACACACCACTCCCTCCTGCTCCTCCCCTCAGCACTTCACCTCCCTGGTTCCTTCCCTTACTTCCAGTCTTATTTTGTTTTATTTTATTATTTTATTTATTTCTTTTTGGCTGCGTTGGGTCTTCATTGCTGCACATGGGCTTTCTCTAGCTGTGGCAAGTGGGGGCTACTCTTCATTGCGGTTCATGGGCTTCTCAGTGCGGTGGCTTCTCCTGTTGCGGCACACAGGCTCAGTAGTTGTGGCACACGGGCTTAGTTGCTCCGTGGCATGTGGGATCTTCCCGGACCAGGGCTTGAACCCATGTCCCCTGCACTGGCAGGCAGATTCTTAACCAGTGTGCCACCAGGGAAGTTCCCAGTCTTATTTTAAATGTCATTCATTTGGGGGCTTCTTCCCTGACCCTTGTATTATTGAAGTCCCTAAGAAGTTCTCCTAATTATGCCCTGAGACCCCCTAACACAGCTGCGTCATGATTCTCCCTTCTCAGGGGAAGCAGTGAGGTTTCTACACTGCAACTATTGTTTTCAGCCCAGATACACTGAGAGCTCTATTTCTCCCACGAGAAGGAGAACATGTAACACCTACAAATATACTTATTTCTTTAATGATTCAGGAAAAGTTCATTTATCAGTGTCCCAAATAAGGTGACAGAAGGCTGTGACTGGGCACGATTAACTAATGAAAGGGCCAGAAACCTTCCCCTTCTCTGGTCAGGCTTGTAGGCTACAGCTACCCATGACCAGTGACCCCCTCTCTTCCTGCAGCCCTATGTGCAGAGTGAGGTACTCCTGTGCAGGCCCCAACTGCTCCCAAGGCCAAAGGACCCCACTTGAAGGGGAGGGCTGAAGATTAAGGGGGAAGTCTGATATTGTGAGGAGCGAACTTTCCAACTGATTTTCAGTACTTTGGTGTCCTGTGACTTCTGTGTCACGGCCACTTAAAGAACTCCATAAAGGAAAGGACTAACTCATGAATTCCTAAAACAGAGTCTCCCACCCTTGTTGTTCCTATTATAGTTCCCTGATTTTTCCTTCACAGGACAAGGCACACTCTCCTTTATTTAAGGAGTTAACTAATTAATTACTTTATTATTTTTTTCAAAAATTTTTTATTGTGGTAAAATACACATAACCTAAAATTTACCATTTTAACCATTTTTAAGTGTACAGTTCAGTGGTATATATATATAGTTTGTTTGTTTGTTTACCTCTCCCTACCCCCACTGAAAGCTCCTAGAGTAGGTATAAACCATACCTGTCTTATTCGCCATGGTATTCCATAACACAGGGGAGACCCGGGAAACAGGAAGAGCTTAATGAATGTGTTGACAGGGAGATCAACTCGATGCTTGGTGATGACCTAGAGGGGTGGGATAGGGAGGGTGGGAGGGAGTGAGGCTCAAGAGGGAGGAGATATGGGGATATATGTATAAGTACAGCTGATTCACTTTGTAAAAAAAATAATAATAAATAAATTTCACTTATTCAAAAAAAAAACCAATCAGGGAAAAATAAATAAATAAATAAATAAATAAATAAATATGTGTTGAAGGAGTGAAGGAGTGAGTTGTTTAGCATGGAGCCCCACTGAGGAAGGAGGGCTTGGAAGTCAAACATGAATGGGCACAGAATGGACATACAGCAGAGAGGAGAGGACAATTTCTGTCAATGTTGTCCCTGGACATCCAACTGAGAATAGACTTATCTCGCACTTGGTGGTGGCAGCTAATGCGTGGAAAAGACCCAGGCTCTGGAGTCAGAAAAACCAGGCCTTGGGACTTCCCTGGTTGAGCAGTGGTTAAGAATCCACCTGCCAATGCAGGGGACATGGGTTCCATCCCTGGTCCGGGAAGACCCCACATGGTGCGAAGCAACTAAGCCCGTAAACCACAACAACTGAGCCTGCATGCCACAACTACTGAAGCCTGGAAACCTAGAGCCCATGCCCCACAACAAGAGAAGCCACCACTACCAGAAGCCTGTGCACCCCAAGAAAGAGTAGCCCCCGCTCGCCACCGCTAGAGAAAGCCTGCACGCAGCAACAAAGACCCAATGCAGCCAATAAATTAAAATGTTATTTAAAAAAGGAAGGAAGGAAGGAAGGAAAGACAGACCAGGCCTTGAACCCCAGTTTTGCCCCATTAACTACCCCTGCAGCCCTGAGCAAAGTCAATCCAGCTCTTGGCTTCCTCATCTATAAAATGGGGTTTAAAATAGCACCCACTTCCCAGGGTTGCTCTGATGTACAATGGATGCCAGCAGTTGGCATGTTGTTAGTTTTCAGTTAACATGCATTAGTCCTTTCCTTCTCCCCTTCCTAGCAAACTGCAGCCTGCGGGCAGAAGGGGAGGCTCAGGTTCTCCTGAGTGGGACTGCCACAATGCACCCAGCTTCTGTCCCTTCTTTTCCTAGAAGCTTTCCCTGACCCAACGTGTCAGTCATTTTCTTCTGTGGACTCTGTCCACAGTCCCCTGTACCACCTCTTAGCAAAGTTCTGGTGTAATGCCACTGAAATGATTTGAGCCATACACCTCCACTGGCCACACTCAGGAGAAGCACGGACAGGCTGTTTGGGTAACATCAGTCCCCAAGGCCCTGGCTCGCAGAGTACTTTGAGGTCCAGAAGAAATGGGTTGGAATCAGGCCCTGTGATCCAGGGCAAGTTACTTAGCTTCTCCAGGCCACAGTGTCTCCTTCAGAAAATGGATATAAAAGTCACACCTACTTCACAGAGGTGATTCTCAAGCTGTAATTGCAGGGAAAAACCTGTGGACCATTCCGAGAGTTTCCGATCCAGCAGGTTTGTGTCGGGGCACGACAACCTGCATGTCTAACCAATTCCAGGTGATAACGAGGCTGCCGCTTGAGGACACTTTGAAAACCACTATTCTAGGAGCTTCCAAGTTGTTCCAAGAGTCTGATGTGAAACTCGAGGCGCAGTTCCGGGCACAAGGCCACCGAATGCTGCTATCGCTGGGTGTTCCCGACGGAGTCCTCCTCCGGGGACCCTGCTCCACAGAAGACCTACCCCCGCTCCCCGCCTTCCCCCCGCTCCCCGACCCCGGGAGCCTCGCGGTTAGACACCGGCGCGCCCAGCACGGGTGGGCGGGGCGGCCTGGGCGAGAACGGCAGCGAAGGGTGGAGCCGAGCGTGCGCATTGCTGCGCCTGCGTGCGGAAACGGAGGGGGCGTGGCTCAAGCTCCTGGCCGGAAGCGGGAGGCTGCCGGGGCGGGCACGCGGGCGTCCCTTTTCCGGCTGGTCCCCATGGAGGCGCTGGGGAAGCTGAAGCAGTTTGATGCTTACCCTAAGACTCTGGAGGACTTCCGGGTTAAGACCTGCGGGGGCGCCACTGGTAGGCTGTGGCGGGGTCGGGGTGGCGGGGTGTGGGGTGTCCTAGAGGTTGGCTGGGGCGCCTGGAACCTGCCCGGCCTGCCAGGGGCTGAGGGAGCGGAACACAGGCCATTCTGACCCTCGCTCCCTGTCCTGCAGTGACTATTGTCAGTGGCCTTCTCATGCTGCTGCTGTTCCTGTCCGAGCTGCAGTATTACCTCACCACTGAGGTAAGGGGCGGGGCCTAGTACGTGGGCGGGGCTTGGCGTTGTCGAAGTAGGAGCTTTAGGGATGGGAATGGGGAAAGGGGCTTGGGGCCAAATCTTACTGAGGTAGTCCTGCCCCAGGTGCATCCTGAACTCTACGTGGACAAGTCACGGGGAGATAAACTGAAGATCAATATCAATGTGCTTTTTCCGCACATGCCTTGTGCCTGTGAGTACCTCACCATGGGTGGGAGTTACAAGTCCCAGGGTTCTGAGGTAGGTTTCCAGGTTCACACCTCCAGCCTTAGGTTCTGGGCTGGACTCCAGGTCAGCCTCCTTTCCCTAGTCCACTGCTGCCCCAAGACAAGCCCAGCATCCCTTTACCCTTCAAAACCCAGATTCCCATGCCCTTAGGATCCCAGTACCTCACCCTGACTTCCCGCTTCCAGATCTGAGCATCGATGCCATGGATGTGGCTGGGGAGCAGCAGCTGGATGTGGAACACAACCTGTTCAAAAAACGGCTGGATAAGGATGGCTTTCCTGTGAGCTCAGAGGCGGAGCGTCATGGTAACTGGGGGGAAGAGGCCAGATCTCAAATCCCAGAGCTGGACTTGTCCAAGCCCTACCTTATGGCAAGTGGGCTGTGGCCGGCCCAGTGACACATGAAGCTGCTGGGACCCAGAGAAGTCAAGTGGCTTGCCTAGGGTCCCACAGCTGTTAAGAATCAAAGTGGGCTGAAATCCAGGCTTCTAGCCTCTAAGTATTGAGAAGCGTACTCTACATGGCTGTCATTCTCAGAGGTCCTCAATCCCCGCCTATCATGATTTGAGTAACAGAGGGTTGAGAATGGGTCCTGTGTGCTCTTGGCCTGGCAAAACTCCTCTAAATGGACCCAGACTTCTCCAGGTTTTGCTTCCCTGTCCCGTAGACTGACTTCAGCCCTTAATGCTCTTCCTTCTTGGAATGAAGGATGGCTTAAGATTGAGTTTGTTCTTGAGTCAGATTGTCTGAGTTTGGGTGTGACCTCAGCTATTAAGTGGTGATAAACAGTTGTACCCACCACATGGAATTGTAGAATCAAATGAAGCAATATGTGTACAGTGCCTAGTACAGAGTGGCTGTTCACTTTTTTAGCTTCCTTTCCTCTCTCTAGGTGGCCTCCCAGTGCCTTCATTAACTCAGTTTCCCTCCATAACAAAACCTTCCTGAAAGCTATGGTTTTTCACACCTTTAGGGATTGCACTGTTGGTGAGCTTTATCATTTATTTGTTCAACAAATGTATGTTGAACACCAGTAAAACCAGTAGAATTTGCTGTAGGATTGGATGTGGGGTCAAGGTTGATTCCAAGGCTTTGGTCTGAGGAAATGAATGACTTTATGACCACAGAGGAGGAAGAGGATTTGTGTGTGTGGGTGGGATAGGTGAGGGAATATACATCCACTACTGTGTAACAAGTAACCCCAAAAGTTAGTGACGTAATACAACAAACTTTTTTTTTTTCAGTTTCTGTGGGTCAGAAATTCGGGAGTGGCTTGGTTGGTTTGTTCTGACCATTGCAGTTGGCAACTCAGAGGTCACTGGAGACTGAAAGGAATAGTTTGATACTGTTGGGGATGAAAATCTAATCAAAGAGCAGAAAAGGAAGTGGAGACATCAAGTATAGGTGACCCTTCCAGGAATTTTGCTGTAAGAGAGAACAGAGGAGTGGGATGGGGGCTAGCTGTGGGTTGGTGGGTTTGGTTGGTGAGATTAAGAGAGGGTCTATTGCTTCTCTTTTTTTTTAGTGGAGATTGAAAGCAAGATAATTAGCTAAAAGTGAAGAAAAGGGAAGGGATTTTGGAAGCCTAAGGAGAGAGGAAAAGATATAAATAAGTCATCTCTGAGAATAGGAGAGTGAGCTGATAAGTGAAATGAACTAGGATTGCCAGGCAGTCTTAAGGGAGGCACAGGCAAGAAGCAGGCACAGAGAGTTGAACTCAACCAGGATTTGGGTTTTGCCAGACTTGTACAACAAAGGGAGAGAGGAACAAATGAGTTGTGGTTATGTGCAAGAGAATAATTACAGCAGTGCACCAGAGAATTTATTTTCTAACTTTGTGGAGACATGATTGAAATATAGCATCATGTAAATTTAAGGTGTGTGACATGATGATTTAACATACATATATGTTGTAAGATGATTGCCACAATAGAGTTCACTCACACATCTATTACCTTACATAGTTACCTTTTGTGTATTGTGGTGAGAACATTTAAGATTTACTCTCAGCAGCTTCCAAGTATACAATACAATATTGTTAACTGTAGTCACCATGCTGTACATTAGATCCCCAGAACTTATTCCTCTTATAAGTGAAAGTCTGTACCCTTTGACCAACATTTCCCCATTTCCCCCACCAATCTACTCTATTTCTATCAATTTGGTTTTTTTAGATACTACATATAAATGAGATCATACAGTATTTGTCTTTCTCCAGCTGACTTATTTCACTTAATATAATGTCCTCAAGGTGTTCCCATATTGTTGCAAATGGTAGGATTTTCCTTCTTTCTTAATGGCTGAATGATATTCCATTATATATATACACACCATACATATATATGTAATATTCCATTATATGCACATCCCATATTTTCCTTATCCATTCCTCTGTGAGTGGACACTTAGGTTGTTTTCATGTGTTGGTTATTGTGAATAATGCAGTAAACATGGGACTACAGGTATCTCTTCAAGATGATGATTTCTTTTTTTCTCTTTTTTGTATATTTACCCATAAATTGGATTGCTGGAACATATGGTAGTTCTAGTTTTAATTTTTTAAGGAATTTCCACATTTCCATAATGGCTATACCAGTTTACACTCCCACCAACAGTGCACAAGGGTTCCCTTTTTTCTACTTTCTCATCAATATTTACTTCATTTTTTGCTTTTGCTTTTTCTAATAATAGCCATCTTAACAGGTGTGAGGTGATATCTTGTGTTTTTGATTTGCATTTCCCTGATAATTAGTGATGTTGAGCACCTTTTCATGTTCCTGTTGACCGTCTGTATGTCTTTGGAAAAATGACTGTTCAAGTATTTTGTCCATTTTTAATTGAATAAATTGATTTTTTTGCTATTGAGTTATGTAAATTCCTTAAATGTTTTAGATATTAACCCCTTATCAAATACATCATTTGCAAATATTTCCCCCATTCCATAGGTTACCTTTTCATTTTGTAGTTGTTTTCTTTGCTGTGCAGAGGCTATTTATTTTGATGTAGTCCCACTTATTTATTTTTGCTTTTATTGTCTGTGCTTTTGGTGTCATATCCAAAAAAATCATTGCCAAGATCAGTGTTAAGGAGTTCTTTCCCTGTGTTTTCTTCTAGGAGTTTTTATGATATCAAGTCTTACGTTTAAGTCTTTAATCCATTTTGAGTTAGTTTTTGCAAGTAGTGTAAGATAGGGGTGTGATTTCATTCTTTTACATGTGAATATGCAGTTTCCCAGCACCATTTATTGAAGAGACTGTTCTTCCCCCATTCGTACCATAGAATTTAAATACAGAGGAAAGTAAGGATGTGAAGGGCTGAGAGTGTCAGTGGTGTCAAAGAATTGGTGGATTCTGGGTACTAGAGAGAGTGGAGCTGGGAAAAAGAGGATAAGATTGAAGATTGGGGTACTTGAAATTGAATTTTGGAAGGTTTGCAGTAATTGGTAATAACTGAGTATGGAAATAGGTGGTTGAGGTTAGATGACAAAAATAAAAAGATTACTGGAGGCAGGAGGTCAAGGTATTGAATATTGAAATCACCCGCTGTGATGAGGTAATGGCAGGGAGCCAGGCTCAGAGAGAGCAGCCTGAGGGGAAGCACCATGGCGAGGTGATTCAGGGCTTACCCTCTGGATTTAGAGCTAAAACCTGCCACACACTGTGTTGCATTGGGTGAAATCACTGCGTCTCTTAGCCTCAGCACCTTCTCAAGTTCTAGGGGGATATTAACCTCCACCTTCACAGAGTCCTTGTGGGGCTGAAAGGAGAGAATATATATAAAGTACAGGAACCTGTACTCAGCTAATATTTACTATTCACTGTTACTGTTTTATTACTATTACCTTTATTAAGAGAAATAACGTGTATGTAGAATTGCTTAGTGCCTGACACACAGTATGCACTATGTAAATATTAGCTACTTTAATGTTTTTATTATTCCTAAGCCACAGGCCCTAGGGCCCATGCAAGGCTTAGGGGTACAGATCTCACTGTGCCTGCCCCCCGCTGATGCCCCTGCCTCTGCCCTCCCCTTAGAGCTCGGGAAAGTCGAGATGAAGGTGTTTGACCCTAATTCCCTGGACCCTAATCGCTGTGAGAGCTGCTATGGTGCTGAGACAGAAGACATCAAGTGAGCCAGGGTCAGGGGGTCGGGATGGGGTTGGGGAGCAGGGCTACCTTCAGGCACTTTGTCAGTCATCCTCAGCCTCTGTTGGACTCCGTAGGTAGGGAGGTCGGACCAAGAATTTAGATGGGGTGCGTGCCTTGGTCCCTGATCCCGGTGCAAGTGACTGAGGCTCTGTGGCCAGGCCCTACCTGGGGGCTGTAGAGCTGGGGATGAGGTTGAAGTGGTTCTTTCTCTGATTCAAGGGTAGTCTCTGGAGTCCAGTCTGGGTTCTACCCATGTGTCCTTGGGCCAAGCTACTGGGGTTGGCCAAAGAGTTCGTTCGGGTTTTTCTGTAACATTTAACCCAAACCCTAACCCTATCTGTAACATCTTACGGAAAAACCCGAATGAACTCTTTGGCCAACCCAATACATAACCCTCTCTTTGAAGGGGGGTGATAATGACACATGAGGAATAAATGTTTTCTGTAGGTAAAGCACTGAGATGGAAGACCCAGCACAGGTTATTAAGCCTTCCATATATGGCAACTGCTGTTTTGTTTCTCGGGCGCTGACCCCTGAAAAATTCAGTAGGTCTAGGGTAGGGCCTAGGAATACGTATTTAAATTTTTTTTATTTAGGTAAAACATATATGACAGAATTTACCATTTTAGCCATTTTCACATGTGCAGTCCAGTCGTGTTAACTACATTCGTAGCATTATGCAGCCATCACCACAACCTGGTCTTTTCATCACCCCAAACAGAATGGGAATATGTATTTTTAACAGTCCTGTTGTCGCCGAGGAAACATACTTTGAGAACATTGGAGGGTCAGGGATGAGGCTGGCGGAGGCTTCATTAGTGGGCAGAACTGCTGTGTTTCCCAGGGTGCCGGCCCTGTTTTTGTGCTTCTTGGACACTCTCCCCCCCGCACCTCCTCTCCTACAGGTGCTGTAACTCCTGTGAGGATGTGCGGGAGGCATATCGCCGTCGAGGCTGGGCCTTCAAGAACCCAGACACGATTGAGCAGTGCCGGCGAGAGGGCTTCAGCCAGAAGATGCAGGAGCAGAAGAATGAAGGCTGCCAGGTGTACGGCTTCTTGGAAGTCAACAAGGTACAGGAGGAACCGAGGCGGGACAGGGCCACTGGGGTTGGCCCCACTCCACTGTGAATCAAAGGGGGTGGAGAATGAGAGGGCATCTCCCCTACAGGTGGCTGGAAACTTCCACTTTGCCCCCGGGAAGAGCTTCCAGCAGTCCCACGTGCACGGTAGGTGACCCAACATCAGCTGGGAGCTTTAGCCCCTGGACCCCTGGCGAGTTTGAGTGCCCCTTCGCCGGCCTGCTCTCTTTTGTCTTTGGCCCAGAGCAGAACCTCATCTGAGGGCAGCAGTTTGGTAAACAGTGAAGAGCGCAGGCTGAGGAGCCAGACTGCCTGGCTTCAGATTTCAGTGTTAGACCTTACAGGCTGTCTGAAACTTTGAGAAATTTCCTTAACTTTTTGAGCTTCAATTTGCTCCTTTGTGAAGAGGGGATGATAGCGCTTATCTCCTGCGCCGTTTGCGCAGGTTGAAGGTGATAGCGCAGAGCCTGGCGTGTGTACGGACTTGTTTAAATGGTAGCCCTCAGTGTCACATGCCCTGTGTGTGAGGCTTCGGGGGGAGCAGAGCTGGTTTGGAACCCAGGCTCTGCCTCTCCCGGGCTGTGTTGTATGTAGGACATATTGAGCCCTACTCAGTTTCTTCTGTAAAATGGGCCTGAGATAGTACCTGCCTTACAGGCTTGTTCACAGGGATGAGTAAATGAGGTTTATTCTCATTGATTTACTCATTCAAACATTCACTAGATATTTACTAATCACCTGTTATGTGCCATGTGCTAGTCTAGGTGCTAGGTGCTAAAACAAAGTCCCTGCCCTCAGAACATTCTAATAACAAAATAGACAATGAATATGTAAAATATATGGTATATCAGATGCTATTTAAGTAACGCGAACCCAAAAAAGGCCGGATAAGGATGACGGGGGTGAGAGCTTGGGTGAGATGGTACGTGGGTGCTATTCCATGTAGGATGGTCAGGGGAAGACTGATGGGTAACATTTGAGTGAAGACCTGAAGAAAGAGAAGGGACTGGCCATGGGGATGAATGGGGGGAGGTGTTTCAAGCAAAGAGAATAGCAAATGCAAATCCCTAAGGCAGGAACGTGCTTGGTGAATTCAGGGTACAGTGAGAAAGTTAGGGTGGCCGGAGCACAGTAGGCTGAGCTGCGTGGTTAGGAATAAGGTGCGAGAGGTAACAGGGCCGTGTCATGTAGGGCCTGGAAGGGCATTGTAGGGACTTGGGCTTTTACTTTGCATGGAATGGGAGGCTCTTGTAGGGCTCTGAAGAAGTGGCACGTGATCTGACTTAACCTTGAAAAGATAGGCAGCACTCTGCTCTGTGGAGGGGACTGGGGGCCAGGGTGGGGGGTGTGATGGAGAAGGACAAAGGCAGGCCGGTCAGGAGGCTGTTGCAGGGATCAGTCCAGGCACCAGATGATGGGGGCTGGGCCAGAGTTGTGGTAGAAGGGGTAAGAAGTGACTGCAGATATTTTGAAGGTACAACTGAGAGGAGTTGATGATGGATGTGAAGGTGAGGGAGAGAGGAGTCAAGATGACTCCGAAGTTTTATTCTTGAATAGCGAGAAGGATGAAGTTTCCATTTAGTGAGAGGGGGACAACTCAGAGGAGCAGGTTTAGATGGTTGGAGTGGAGGGCATGAAGCCACTTTCGACATGTTCACACCAGTGGAATGTGGGTGTCCTTTGAGACACCCCAGATGTCAAGTAAGCAGTTGGCCATTCAAGTCTGGAGTTCAAGGGAGAGGTCTTGCCTAGAGATACATATGTTGACGTCATCAGTGTATTTAAAACCACAGGACTGGATGAATTGCCTGGGTGGAGGTGAGGGTAGATGGAGAAGAGGAGAACTCAGGGGACTAAGTGCCAGGCCCCCAGCATGAGAGGACAGGGCATCAGGAGGAAGCACCAGGGGAGACTGGTAAGAAACACTGGGGAGACAAGAGTGTGAACCAGGAGAATGGTGTCCTGAAAGCCAAGGGCTGGAAGCCAAAACCATATCAGATGCTTCTGGACATCAAGTAGAACAACCATTGGGTGTATAGCATGGCAGTGGTCATTGTGACCTTAACAGAGCAGTTTGGATGGAGTGCCAGGGAACACCACGGAGTGGTTCAGGAGGGAGCGGGAGAGGAGTTGGAGCCAGTGAGCACAGACAGCTCTTGTGGGGTTTGTTGTAAAGGGAAGGGAGAGAGTGGGCTGTGACTGGAGGGAAATGTAGAGTCAAAGGGGGGTTGTGGGGGGTGTAAGGTGTGTGATGTAGCAGTGTGTTGATATGCTGTCAGAAATTACCTCCTGAAGAGAGCAGAAGTGATGCTCTGGAGATGAGAGGAACATTTACTGGAGTGAAGACCTTGAGAAGGAAAAGGAAGACAGAATATAGTGCCTTAGAGGTGTAGGAAAGCCCCAACTTGGCAACAGGAGGAAGGGCAGACCTACATAGGAACAGGTAGGTTGGCAGCTGAGTGACATGGAAATCACCAGAATTGTGACAGGACCGTCGTATAGGAGAGCATGACAGCCAGTGGTTAAAACTTTGGGGAACCAGCATGGGAGGACTGACCAGCGGTTCTGTGAGCATCTCCAGGCAAACACATGGGGATGGGAGGTGGTATAGTGTGCCGTGAACTGCAGACCTGGAGATTTTTAGGAAATATCAAGGGACAGTGATCTGGAAATGGCATTAAGGAGCAAGGAGGACCTCTCTTAAGGCCAAGGAGGAGGACAGGTGTGGGAGAGAGTCACGCTTGAGGGGCTGCAAGGGAAGTAGTACCTTCAAGGAAGAGCCGGACTGCAGCCAGAGCACAAAGTGGAGGGAAGGTCTGAAGGAAGATGTCAGGGTTTTGCTGATGAGTAACAGGGCGCGTGGAAGGGTCTAGGAGGGATGGGAGTGGGGATCATGCTAGGGCGTGTACAGAGCCACATGGGACAAGAGTCCAGGGGATGAGAGCTGACCCGGCAGTCCTGAGCTGCCCTGTGACGAAGGACAGCAGGATAACAGGCTGGATGGAGATGGCCCTGCTGGTCTTTAAGGCAGTCTGGGGTATGAGGCTGAGTGTTGGGGAGGGGCAGGCAGGTGGATCCGGTGGGGGCCGGGGGAGGGTGCGCTCACGGGGATTGTAGGAAGACAGTCGGTGTGGCGCCGTGGGCCCAGGCCTGCGGGCCCTCAGTAAGAGGTGGGGCGTCTCCTCTTCTCTGTCTGGGCTGTTGTCACAGTCGAGGAGCCCAGGGCAGAGGGTACTCCGTATCCCAGAAGGATGTACAAAACACAAAGCTACAATTGCCCAAGGCCAGAGGCTGACTTGGAGGCCTGGGAGCTAGTTTCTGACATAATGTTGATTTGGGGGAGGAAGGGGGAAGACTGTAAAGTTTACCAAGTACTTTCCCATGTTAGATCCTACCTGGTCCTCAGGACAGCCCTGCACAGAGGGGAGCACCAAGTCTCAGAGAGGACAAGTGATTTGCCCAGGGTCACACAGCTAGGAAAGTGCTTCTTAGGGCTCTAGATCTTTTGTTCTTCCTAGGCCACCATACTTCTGCCACCAAGCCCCCTTGCATTCTTCTCTGGCCAGGGAAGGGCTCCTCTGGGGACGGGACCAGGAGGAGGCTTGTTAGCTGAGTCCAGGCCCTGCTGCTGAGGCAGGAATATCCAGTCTTCCCTTCTACCATGTGTCTTGCTCCGTAGTTCTCACAGTTCTGGTTAAGCTCTGAATCTTTTTTCTCTTCCTCCCTTCTCTCCCCTTCCCTCCCCCATGCTGCAGTACATGCTGTGGAGAGTAAGTGGCCCTGCCCCCCAGGGAGGCCAAGCCCCCATTTCTGGAGCAGCCTGCCCTCCCAGGATGGGGGGAGGTGTGGGTGGGCCTGGGACGGGGGCCTTCTCTGGCCTGGCTGCCGGGTGACTATGAAAAGCAGTGGGATGTATCTTTTAGGTGGGGTTCCTTGTCGTAGGAGAGATCAGGGTTAGAGGGCAGGAAGAGCTTGTTCTAGAACGGACGGTGCAGGGTGCCTGTGGGATTTCCTTTGGTGGGTTGAGGGTGGGGGCAGAGGAGGCAGGGAAAGAGCTTGGACCACATTCTCAGTTCCCACCTCACTTTGGGGTTCAGTGATTGGCCATTGCTTCTAGTTAATGAAAGGCCTGAGTCAGCGGGTTTTATTTCCTGAGATGCAGGCAGGGCCTTAGTGGGAGCAGAGGCCTGCAGTGATGCCCGTGAAGGGCTCCCTGTATATGTGAGGGGAGAAGTGGGGCCTGTGGGGGGCATGGACTCTCAGGCAGGCCTGCAGCAGGCCCTCTGGCTGCCCTCCAGCAGGGCCAGGCTGGTGAGTGAATGAGGGGCGGAAGACAAGCCAGGCAGGTCACAGTCCAGAGGGAGGAGTGAGGAGGCCAGAGCGAGGGTCTGGGGCGCCTGCTCCACCTGCCTTCTCCCTTCTCTCCTAGTCCACGACCTGCAGAGCTTCGGCCTCGACAACGTACGTACCAGGAGGAAACCATGGAGGGTGGATGGAGGTGGAGGCGTGGCTGCTGCCTTCACTCTAAAGACATCCTGGGGTGGGGAGCAGATATAGAAAAATAAGCCATGTTCTGACAGGGGGTGCAGTCTGAGGGCACTGGCAGTGACTTTTGAACTGAGATATGCATAGGCTGGGGATGGGGGATGGGGTTGGACAGGAGCATCCGGGTGGAGGGAGCCTCAGGGCGAGGTCAGGAGGGTCCAGGCACTGCTAAGGAACAACAGGGCCGTGTGGTTGGACGAGGATGAGGCAGGAGGTTGGCAGGCCAGCCGGGGAGTCTGGTCTTTCTCCCGAGCAGTGTGAGGCTGTTGGCTTACTTTAAGCAAGGTTATGATGTAATCATATTTGCATTTGTTTAAAAGAACTGTCTAGTGGCTGAGTTTGATCTAGACAGGAGCAGGACAGGAGCGGGAGCTGGGAGATCTGGGGCCCCTCCAGCCTAGGCCTCCAGGCAAAGCCAGCACCTGTCACACAGGGCCCGTGTCCAGTCTGTGTTTGTCTAATGTGTGGGTGCAGCCAGAACCTCAAACTCTGGAGCCCTAGAAACCCACAGACCCTGAGGAAGGTGTTTCTAGGTGGGGATTGGGGGTGCCTGTCTCAGACAGGTTCTCCCAGGCAGGGCCTCTCCTTCCCTCGGCCCATCTCCGCACACCCACTCCCCAGACCCAGGCGCCCCTTTCTGCTCCTGTCTGAAGAGCCTTTGAGAGGGAGGGGCCTGTTGGGGCCTTGAGTGCTCGGAGGCCCAGGCGCTGGTGTTGCTTGCAGATCAACATGTCCCACTACATCCGGCACCTGTCGTTCGGAGAGGACTACCCGGGCATTGTGAACCCCCTGGACCACACCAACGTCACCGCACCCCAAGGTACCAGCCTGGGAGGTAGCTCCCAGCTACCCAAGCCCTGCCTGCACCCAGTGCCCTTCCTGCCCAGTGCCCCCTTCTTCCTGCAGCCTCCATGATGTTCCAGTACTTCGTGAAGGTGGTGCCCACGGTGTACATGAAGGTAGACGGGGAGGTGAGTCTGAGGGAGCTCAGACATCGGGGCACCCTCTTGATGGCAAGCACTTGAGTTCCTTCAGCCTGGGAAGTGATGTCCTGCTCTTATCCCCATAACAAGCTGAGGCTCAGAGAGGGTAGGAGATTTGTCCTCACAGCCAGAGCTCAGGCCCCAGGCTGTCAAATTTCAAAGCGATTTTCATACTTGCCCAAACTGCTTCCATCCATTTCTCCTGGGTCCACTCTCTGTCTGTCTCACTGTCCCCCGTGGTCTGCCCTGTGCCAGGGGCTAGCTAGGCCAGCCCTCATGCCCCTTCCTCCCATCTCTGCTGTGGCCTGTGGTGCGGCATCTCCGCAGACTGGTAGAATGCGTGGGACTGAGCAGAGAGGAAGTGAGGCCCAGCCTCGCCAGGAGCTCATGGTGCAGCCTTGGAGAGTTGCTTCTCACCCCTGGGGCCCCATTGAGAGGGTCCACCAAACATAGCTGGGCTTGGTAGACTGTAAAGAGCTGGTGACTGGCGGGGAAGGTGGGATGGTCAGGCTGGGAGAGGGCGTCTAGGTGGTCCCCCGGCCTTGCAGTGTTTGTTTCCAACATGGGGCCTCGTTTTCTCCTCCACCCAGTCCAGGGGCAGGAGCAGGGGTAGGGCTGCAGGGTTGGGAGCCAGGTTATAGACCTGGCCCTGGCCCAGGCTCCCTTCCTGTCCCAGGTGCTGAGGACAAATCAGTTCTCTGTGACCAGACATGAGAAGGTCGCCAATGGGCTGATGGGCGATCAGGGGCTCCCCGGAGTCTTCGTGCTGTACGAGCTCTCGCCCATGATGGTGAAGCTGACAGAGAAGCACAGGTGAGGGCGGGGGAAAGGGAGGGGCCGGGGCCTGCAGGGGCAGGGCGCCTGCTGACCCTCCCCTGCCGCTCTGCCAGGTCCTTCACACACTTCCTGACAGGCGTGTGCGCTATCATCGGGGGCATGTTCACAGGTCAGAAGCTCGAGGGTGTCTGTCTGGGCTGCGGGCGTGGTGGGGAGTGTAAAGATGGACCGCCTCCGCACTGGGTGTTGGTTGAGGGAAGAGCGGCACTTCAGGGGCCAAGGGGAGATGTTGGCCTGGCCAGTTCGGTGACAGGGCCCTGTGATCAAGCCAAGAGCCCACCTGGGCCAGTGCCAGCCTCCCTCTCTCTCCCCAGTGGCAGGACTCATCGACTCTCTCATCTACCACTCGGCTCGAGCCATCCAGAAGAAGATAGATCTGGGGAAGACAACATAGTGGGCCCTTCTCCGCCCCCGCCCCTCTCTCTCCTGTTTCTCTTTGGCCTTGTGGTCATTTTCGCAGCCTCTCGCCCCATCCCCACCCCGTACTCAGAGTCAGTCGCAGCCCCAGGCTGGTAAACCTATTGATTGTGACAGTACTCGCTGGTCTCTGTGTGGTTCTTGGGTCTGGCTGGAACATGGGAACAACCCCTCATCACAGCCACTTATTGAAGGCAGTCAGGACTGACAGATCAGAGCCAGGTGCCTCTGGGAGCCCCACATGGACATCCCCTGCTTAATAGGACTTTCGTCAAACCAGACTGACGTCCACCCATAGCCCTGTCGTCAGTCCCTCCCACTGTGGTCTTCAGGCCTTTGGGGTTCAGCCCCAGGGCTAAGATGGGCCTTCCCAGGGTGAGCTTCCTGGAGTCACCACAGCCCCCAGGCTTGTGAGTTTCCAACCCCACTGGTAATAGGCTCTGGGTGCAGGCTGGGGCTTGTCACCTCAGTGGCCGCTAAAGCTGGAGCCCCTCCCTGCCACCCTGGGCTCAGTCACCTGATCTCCCCCTGCTCACTGACCCTGCTCTGTGCCAAGCCCCTGCTGGCCCCAGGTTCCCCGTGGGGTCCATCCAGCTCCTTTGCAATTTCCTGGGTGGACGCAGCACTGAAAAATGGGGAGGGAAGGTAGCGGTGGCCATTCTGGAGCAGGGCTAGCATCAGACCCCAGCTCTGGACCTAGTCAAGGCTTCCCATTACAGCCGTGAGGAAGAGGGGGAGGAAGGGGAAGAACGTCCCTGGTGGCGCAGTGGTTGAGAATCCACCTGCCAGTGCAGGGGACACGGGTTCAATCCCTGCTCTGGGAGGATCCCACATGCCGTGGAGAAACTAAGCCCGTGTGCCACAACTACGGAGCCTGTGCTCTAGAACCCACGAGCCACAACTACGAAAGCCTGTGCGCCTAGAGCCCGTGCTCCACAATAAGAGAAGCCACTGCAATGAGAAGCCCACACTCTACAACAAAGAGTAGCTCCCACTCACCGCAACTAGAGAAAGCCGGCGTGTAGCAACAAAGACCCAATGCAGCCAAAAATTAAAAAAAAAAAAGCAGCCGCAGAAATGTGGGGAACTGGCTTTGGCCCGGACCGTGATGCCACTGCACAGTCCAGGGAACCAGGGGCTTTAATAGCTGGTCAGTTCAGCTGATCCCTTCTCAGGGAGTTTGTGTAAGACAGTAGTGGGGGGGAGAAGCAGAGGACAGAAGGCAATGTAGGGCAATGACAGCAAAACTTCTGGAGGCAGACAGGCCTGAGACCCAGCTCCGATGGGGCCACTTACGAGCTGTGACCTTGGACGTGTTATTGGTGGGCACTATCGCGAGCTGCAGCGAGCCGTGTTGTTTTGGTCACCCAGGAACCCTGTCAGCTTGTGTGATTTGGGAGGAGGGGCCATCTCCCACCCTAAGCTCCAGGGGAGGGCCCCAACCAGCATATCCCATCCCCCTTGGCCCCAGTGACCCAGAGCAAGCCAGGCTCCGTCAGGACTAGGAAAGCTTTCTTTCCTCCTGGACATGAGCATGGGGAGACGTGGGGTTGCTGCAGCCATCCTGCACGTCAAGGAGAGACCCTGTCCACAAATGAGCGTCTCCTGAGGACAGAAGTGCCAGGCGCGGAGGCAGAGAACTGGTCTTGGTGACATTGTATGAACCCTGTGACAGACAGCACCGGAAACCAGTCAGATCCTCGGAATTACAGCTGTGTAAGCCAACAGACTCCCTTTTTGCTTAAGCCAGCTTGGGTGGGATTTCTGTCACTCGCAACCAAGTGTCCTAAGGGATCTGCCTACTCAGGGTTCCTCCAAGTTCATGAAGCACGTTAAGGTTTAGCTGTCATGGGACAGCAGAAGCCATGGGCAGATCAGGGGAGAGGGACCCAGCCACTGGCAGGAGCAGCAGCAGCTGGGCTGCTCAGAGGGCAGTGGCCAGGGCTCCTGGGCAGCGAGCTGCCTGGCGGGTCCTGGTCTTCCTGGCAGCAGGGCCAGTGAGCAGCCTCCCATCGTGTGTATTCATTAGTCCAGAGAGTCCCCGCAGCCGAGGTCACCCAAGAATACCTCTGTTCTCTGGCCCCAGTATTATTTATTATCCGCAGTAGGCGTTCAGGTGACAGAGCGGAGTCCCCCATAAGGTTTATGTAGAGCAAGTAGGGAACTCCCGGATGGTTCGTATCGGTGGAAAGGCCGCCGAGAGCAGGAGCTGAGGAGCTGGCATTACGGGATGAGTGTCCAGGGCCAGTTAGCGGCGGTGGAGGGGGCGGAAGATGAGCTGGCTGATCCGGCCGGGCGTGGGGTAGAAGACGAGGAGGAGGAGACGGTGGCCAGCGCCAGCAGCAGCAGCGGCGCCAGACGAAGAAGGCGAAGGTCTTCAGCGGGTTCACAAAGCAGGTGAAGGAGGTTCAGGGGCGGCTGCGGCGTGGCGGGTGGTGAGGAGTGATGAGGAAGCCCCCGGCCGCCCCCTCCCCTCCCCCCACCAGGCTCTGGCCCCGCCTCCTGCACCGCCCACTCACTTGGGCTTCTCAGGGAGGGCGGGGTGGGGCTCCGGCTCCTTGCGCCCCTTCCCCACTGGCCGTTTCTCAGCCTCCTCCACGGTCAGCAGCTCAAACTCTGCCTCCACCTTCCCCTGGAAAAAGGGGG